>NC_053391.1:347951012-348266518 GCF_905171765.1 Bufo bufo | reverse complement strand
AAACTCGTGTGGGACCTTATGTACCCACTGCTGGATAAGGGTTACCACTTGTACGTGGATAACTTTTATACCAGCATTCCCTTGTTCAGGTCCCTTGCCGCCAGATCCACGTTCGCTTGTGGGACCGTGCGGAAAAATCAACGCGGCCTCCCTGCCCACCCCCTCGAGGTACCTATCCCCAGGGGTGAGAGCCGTGCCCTTACCAGTGGAAACCTGTTGCTGGTCAGGTATAAGGACAAGAGGGATGTCCTTATGCTGTCCACAATCCACGGTAACAGCACCACCCCTGTCCTTGTGCGAGGTACCGCGGCAACGGTCCTCAAGCCAGATTGTGTCGTCGACTACAATCGGTATATGGGAGGAGTTGATCTCTCTGATCAAGTCCTCACGCCATATAATGCCATGCGCAAAACCCGGGCATGGTACAAAAAAGTTGCGGTCTACTTGGTGCAGGTTACCATGTACAACTCTTTTGTACTATCCTGAAGCGCTGGCAGCACAGGGACATTCCTACAATTCTATGAGGCAGTCCTCAAGGACCTGATCTTTTCGGACCGGGAAAGAGGAGGCCGGAGTACCTCGGGAACTGGAGGCGCCTGGATCGTCCCTGGCCAACACTTTCCAGGTGTGGTCCCCCATACTGGAAAGAAGGGACGAGCCCAAAAAAGATGCAGAGTGTGTCACAAGAGGGGGATACGGAAGGACACCACCACTCAATGTGACACTTGCCCCGATCATCCGGGCCTCTGCGTTATCGATTGCTTCAGGGAGTATCACACTTCCATGGAGTACAAAATTTTTATAATCCCCAACAGTCCACTAGAGAACATAAAAAACTAAGGCTCTCACACTTTGGAGACACGGAAACTATTTTTTTTTTCCCATAAAAATATTAGTTTTAGTGGAGGCATCCTCAAACTGCGGCCCTCCAGATGTTGTAAAACTATAACTCCCAGCATGCCAGGACAACCTACAGCCATCAGCAGGGCATGGTGGGAATTGTAGTTTTACAACATCTGGAGGGCTGCAGTTTTAGGATGCCTGCTTAGTGTCTCCAAAGTCTGAGAACCATACATCGTCGCGTGTGTAAAAGTCGTCGCTATAAAAATAACTTTTGACCAAACGCCTCGGATGAACGGTGTTAAAAATATAAAATAAAAACGGTGCCAAAACACCCATTTTTGGGCAAAATTTCCATTTGAATCCTTTTTGCCGGTAATAAAGCAAGGGATAACAGCCAAACAAAACTAAATATTTATTGCCCCGATTCTGTAGTTTGCAGAAACACCCCTGGAAAAAATTGATTATATTGGAAAATTTTCCAAAAAATAGAAATTTCAAAATTGTTTCTCCATCTGCCATTAACTCTTGTGGAACACCTAAAGGGTTAACAAAGTTTGTAAACCCAGTTTTGAATACCTTGAGGGGTGTACTTTCTTAGATGGAGTCACTTTTTTGACATTTCTATTCTAGGGGTGCAACAGGGGGCTTCAAATGGGACATGGTATAAACAAAACCAGTCCTGCAAAATCTGCCTTCCAAAACCCATATGGTGTTCCCCTCCTTCTATGTGCTCCCGTTCGGCCAAACAGCAGTTTACGACCACATATGGGGTGTTTCTGCAAACTACAGAATCAGGGCAACCCATTTTGAGTTTTGTTTGGCAGTTAACACTTGTTTTACTCCTGGAAAAAAATTGATTATATTGGAAAATTTTCCAAAAAATAGAAATTTCAAAATTGTTTCTCCATCTGCCATTAACTCTTGTGGAACACCTAAAGGGTTAACAAAGTTTGTAAACCCAGTTTTGAATACCTTGAGGGGTGTACTTTCTTAGATGGAGTCACTTTTTTGACATTTATATTCTAGGGGTGCAACAGGGGGCTTCAAATGGGACATGGTATAAACAAAGCCAGTCCTGCAAAATCTGCCTTCCAAAACCCATATGGTGTTCCCCTCCTTCTATGTGCTCCCGTTCGGCCAAACAGCAGTTTACGACCACATATGGGGTGTTTCTGCAAACTACAGAATCAGGGCAACCCATTTTGAGTTTTGTTTGGCAGTTAACCCTTGTTTTACTCCTGGAAAAAATTGATTATATTGGAAAATTTTCCCAAAAATTGAAATTTCGAAATTGTTTCTCCATCTGCCATTAACTCTTGTGGAACACCTAAAGGGTTAACAAAGTTTGTAAACCCAGTTTTTAATACCTTGAGGGGTGTACTTTCTTAGATGGAGTCACTTTTTTAAATTTCTATTCTATGGGTGCAACAGGGGGCTTCAAATGGGACAGTATAGTTTCTAGAATGGGGTCATTTTTGGGAGGTTTCTATTATCTAAGCCTCACAATATGACTTCAAACCTGAACTGGTCCATAAAAAGTGGGATTTTGAAGATTTCTGAAAAATTTCAAAATTTGCTTCTAAACTTCTAAGCCTTGTAACATCCCCAAAAAATAAAATATCATTCCCAAAATGCTACAAACATGAAGTAGACATATGGGAAATGTAAAGTCATCACAATTTTTGGGGGTATTACTATGTATTACAGAAGTAGAGAAACTGAAACTTTGAGATTTGCTAATTTTTCAGAATTTTTGGTAAAAATTTTATTTTTTTATGCAAAGAAATTTGCTTTTTTGACCCAATTTTAGCAGTGTCATGAAGTACAATATGTGACCAAAAAACAATCTCAGAACGGCCTGGGTAAGTCAAAGCGTTTTAAAGTTATGAGCACTTAAAGTGACACTGGTCAGATTTGCAAAAAATGGCCAAGTCCTTAAGGTGAAATAGGGCTGAGTCCTTAAGGGGTTAAGTTTGAGTTGATTGAGTAGATGACTGTCAAATCTATTAGGAAAGTAATTTATTTCATTTACCCCATGAGTATAGTGTCCACCTTTAGGTCTTTATGTTTTTGTGTGGCTGAATGAGAGGTGTTTTTATGCCCATCAGAAGTCAAGTTCTCTAGTACTGCCTGAGTGTCTGACTGTTGCTTTTATTCTTGGCAACTGCTTATTATAGCTGAAGCTAACCAAACACATTAGATCTATGTTAGTCAAAACTAATATTGGTGGTTTTGTCACCTATCTAATGCTTTTGAGGGCTCCTGACTTTCTTGTGATGGCTTATGTTGGGGGGAGATCCTCTTGTTCTCAGAGAGATACGCCACTAACCACCCTCTTCCCATTCAAAAAATATGCATGCTTGGCCAAGCCAAGCCTACATATGTATGTAGGCTTCAGAGAGATAGCTGTCAGCCAAACAAAAGTTCAGTCAACATTTATCTCATGTGTATGACAAGCTTTAGACTCTCACTATTTCATAATGGCAGATGAATTCAAATTTAATTTACTCTTAAAGAAGAACAACCTTTCACGTAAAAGTCCTTGCTATAGTCAAACATACTCTCATGTTGCACATTTCTTGCAAGACATCAATTTCTAATGTCCCCTATTCTCATAAATGCAGATATTACAGATGTTGCTTCAGACAGGTACAAATTAAGTATTAAGTAAAAGAGTTTACCATGCAATTAACAAGACCCGTATAAGTATAGTGTAGCTAAAATGACATTCATTTACACATACCCCTATCCCCATCCTTCAATAACATTGAACAAAACTTTGAAATACCACAGTTTGCAAATTAAGACCTTTAAAATAATTGAATGGCTTCAGTAGCAATGGGATTATTAGGATAATGTGATGTCTAAGACGGGCTTTTGTTTTGCTTCTCAAAGGAGTTACTTGAATTTTTGCTGAGCTCATTCCACAAGGGACCTCCTAGCGAGAGATCAGTTATGACTTTTATTAAAGTCAGTCGGGCCCAATACCTGGATGTGTGAAAGCCTAGAGGAATTTCTCTTTTTGTAGCTCTGATTGAAGTTTAATGGAAACTAGACAAAGGAAATGCTCTTAACCTGCTCACCCACCTCTTCCAGTGTAAAAGTGTTCTGGGGACATGTTCTCGTCCTCAGAGACTAAATAAAACCTGATGGCTTTCTCCATCATCTCAATGCCTTGTGGAGAGAAAAATCTGGAGGGATTAACAACTGAACGAGAATCCTAACCCCCGAGAGGCCAAGTTTCTGTATGAATTCACCTTTCCTCTGCCCAGATCATCTTAGAAATGTACTGTATGTGGAAACAGAGTTGTTAATTCAGAAGCTTTATTTGATTTAGGGAAATACATAGTTTGCAATTTCTCTACTTACAACATTCTTTGAGGGATTTTGGAATATTTTTGTAATGATGCAGATTTTGTTTCTTAAGATTTTTTTCAACAAAAAAAAATAAAAATAAAAATTCCCCATGGTACTGAAATATCATGTCTAGTTTTAGTTTCTGTAGAGGTATAGAATTGACCATTGTAGCACCACAAATAGTTGCTATGTGGCCTGTGTACATCAGAATCCTGTAAAAAGCTCAAAACTAGCGATGGATCTCTTAAATGATTGTACAGTATCCATACAGTACATTTTTATTTATTTTTTTGGTCGAGACTGATCACCACTTGGGATCAGGGGGGAAATATTAAACTTTTTTTGTCAGGGTGGACACACGTGATATCATAAGATGTTATTGTGAAATGGAAGCCAATGTGTGTGACTTCACAGCCAGAGCAGTATGAATATTTGGTTCCTGCCTAAAGCAGAGTTCTTTTAGTCACATAGGGTGACCCTCTGTAGACTAAAGGTGCATTTACATGCACAGGCAAGCAGACAATTATCGGGAAGAAACCATTCCTTCTTGAAAATGCCTGCCTATCAGAGAAGTTTAGAACTTAATTTACATGCAGCAATCACCTCCACTGTACAGGGGTGAGCGAAGGCTACTGCTATTGCTTGTCATCATTCGTTATTTCTAGGCAGCAGATTGCTGTTTACACAGCATGATCTGCTGCTCAGAAATGATAATGTTGGTGCCCGCATCAACAATGATTTTACCTGATCAATGAGCATTTTGCTTGTTCATTAGGTGATTTGCAGCACCTTTACAGGAGCTGAATATCAGGAAGGAGAATTCGTAGTAATGTGCATTCCCAATCCTCTCCCTTACAGTTGTGCAGTGTAAATCTGCCATTAGTTAAAGGGGTTATCCGAGTTAAATACATTTATGCTAATAACTCTTATAGTATTATATTAAACTATTTTGTAAATCACTTACATTAGCTATTTTGCTCTGTTTAGCCAGTTCACATTTGGGTCATGTGACCCCCGACGTCATCAACCCTGCTCAGGCACTGACGTCTCGTTTACAAGCTTCTCCCTGCTTGAAGGAGTGTCCAGGCTCTGTAAACGAAACGTCAGAGCCTCTGGTGCCCCCCCCCCCCCTCCAGCTCTCCTCACACTGCCTCGGCTCTGCTCTGCTCTGCTGATGACGTTTCGTTTACAGCCGTCTCCCTGCTTGAGGGAGTGTCCAGGCTCTGTAAACGAGACGTCAGAACCTTTGGTGCCCGCCCCTCTCTCCCTCTCCTCACACAGCCTCGGTGATGGTAAGCGATCGCTCATGTGCGATACTTACCAGAGCCGAGGTGATAGATTTTCTCCAGCAGCAGCACCAGCAGCAGGGTATGTGTCTGGCTCCTTCCCTCACTTGGGCCAGTTTACACGTTCCCCTCCCGCTTCTGGGGATTGTTATTACAGCCCTGGCCCCCTCAACAAGTCCCCATTATACTGTTAATACCCCCCCTGGGGAAAAAAAGGAAATAATTGTCCATCATATAGCTTAGATATAGCTATAGCTATATCTACCATATATGCCGGCGTATAAGACGACTTTCTAACACTAAAAATTATTTTCAAAAGTCGGGGGTCGTCTTATACGCCGGGTATACTCAGATCCGATGGTATATTCTAACCCCCAGGCGTTCCCATGGTGACGGGGACGCTTGCCTGGGTGTTAGAATATACAGGGCCCCACCGCTCACTACATTTATTAACTGTAATCTGTAACTTTAACTTTAAATGAGCGCTCATGTCTTTACTATTGTACCTTACTCTCAGCTCCGCTAACAGGCAGTGCGGGCAGCGCTCACTCACTGACGTCTGACGTTACGTGCCTGCTCCTTCCACTAGGCGGCGCTGGCGCGTGACATCAGTGAGTGAGCGCCGCCCGCTCTGCCTATTACCAGAGCTGAGAGTAAGGTACAATAGTAAAGACATGAGCGCTCATTTAAAGTTAAAGTTTACAGATTACAGTTAATAAATGTATACTCCTCTGGGCGTCGGGGAGGGGGATCTGTGGATGGCACTGTCATGGGGAGGGAGATCTGTGAATGGCAGTGTTTAGGGGGGGGATCTGTGGATGGCACTATTTGGGGGGGTCTGTGGATGGCACTGTTATGGGGAGGGGGATCTGTGGATGGCACTGTCATGGGGGGATCTGTGGATGACACTGTTATGGGAGGGGGATCTGTGGATGGCACTGTCATGGGGGGATCTGTGGATGGCACTGTTATGGGGAGGGAGATCTGTGGATGGCACTGTCATGGGGGTGATCTGTGGATGACACTGTTATGGGTAGGGAGATCTGTGGATGGCACTGTTTAGGGGGGATCTGTGGATGGCACTGTTTAGGGGGGATCTGTGGATGGCACTGTTTAGGGGGGATCTGTGGATGGCACTGTTTAGGGGGAGGGGGATCTGTGGATGGCACTGTCATAGGGTGGATCTGTGGATGACACATATAGCATAAGATGCTATATAGTGTCATCCATAGATCCCCCCCATAGCAGTGTCATCCACTGATCCCCCTCCCCATAACAGTGCCATCCACAGATCCCAGTCAGTTCCCTGGACTGGAGAAGATCGTCTTGAAGACAGGGAGGGCTGGGCATTCAGGGGTAGTCTTATACGACGAGTATAGCCCAAACCCTATATTTTAAATGGAAAAGTTGGGGGTCGTCTTATACGCCCAGTCGTCTTATACGCCGACATATACGGTATATCTGCATCCAAGATATATCTTTATCTAATCTATAGCTTAGATACAGCAATAGCTTAGATAGAGCTGTAGCTTAGAAACAGCTGTAGCTTAGATACAGCAGTAGCTTAGATACAGCTGTAGCTTAGATACAGCGGTAGCTTAGAATCAGCAGTAGCTTAGGTACAGCGATAGCTTAGATACAGGGGTAGCTTAGATACAGCGGTAGCTTGAATACAGCGATAGCTTAGATACAGCTGTAGCTTAGATACAGCGGTAGCTTAGATACAGCGGTAGCTTAGATACAGCAATAGCTTAGAATCAGCGGTAGCTTAGATACAGGGGTAGCTTAGATACAGGGGTAGCTTAGATACAGGGGTAGCTTAGATACAGCGGTAGCTTAGATACAGCGATAGCTTAGATACAACAATAGCTTAGATACAGTGATATCTTAGATACAGCGATAGCTTAGATACAGCGGTGGCTTAGATACAGCGGTAGCTTAGATACAGCTATATGTCCATCTTATAGATAGAGCCGTAGCTGCATCCTAGCCGTAGCTGTATCTGAGCCGTAGCTGCATCCTAGCCGTAGCTGTATCTGAGCCGTAGCTGTATCTGCAATGTGACAGGAAGATCTGCCTGTGTGAGCTAGGAGATGATCATGTGACTGTTTTTTTAAATGCAAACTTAGGTTGTGCAGAGCAGGGTGAGGGGAAGGGCAGATTATTCACGCCCACAAATATTCATGAGGGAGAGCTCAGGCATTGTTGTTATACGCCCCCTCAGCATGTAAACACAGCAATAACAGAACCATGTAAAGGTGTAAGTATGGGTTTCTCTCTTAAGAAATCAAGCTTAACCAATGTATATGTATGTCCTGATGAATTTTATGAGGTTTTAATTTTTTTCGAAATAACTCGGATAACCCCTTTAAGACAAGTTAGCAAACATTGATTAAACAATTGATAGTGGTCCAGTCCACTAGACAATTTTAAGGTGTGCCAATCAAATCCTAGAACTGTGGCAGCAAGAGACTGTCAAGTATAAGAATAAGAAAATTTGCCAGGTGAAATAGAGGTAATGGTTTGCTCAAAGAGTACAATGGATAAACATGAAGTGGTCAGATGCTCGATAAAATAAGGGAAAGACCAATATAAATCTACCTATACATATAGAAATAAAACAAGGGATTCTGGTCCTAAATGACTTTAACAGATCTCTTGTTTAAAGGGGTTGTCCTCCTTTTAGATATTGATGACCTGTCTTCAGAATAGTTCATCAATATCAGATCAAAAGTTATATAACAACTGTATTTATTTTATTATAAAATTATAAAACAGAGCAATAACACAATATAACAAGAATAACAAACATAATCATGATAAAATATCATACACGACCAAACAGTAAATAAAACTAACAATGGTCTAGCTACTCCCTCCATTATTAATATTGTATTATATACATGCACAAACTATACATATACGGTATACACCCACCCTACACCAATTCTATACAACTATACATACACAATACCCACCCCATCATATTATATACATATACCCACCCCATAATATAAAATACATAAACCCACCCCATAATATTATATACAGTGCCTTGTAAAAGTATTCACCCCCATGAGTTTTTTAGTGTTTTGTTGCATTACAGCCAAGTTCAATGTTTTGTTAATCTGAATTTTATGTGATAAATCAGAACACAATAGTCTAAGTTGGTGAAGTAAGAAAAAGATATAAATAAAACTATTGTTTTATACTGAAAATTGGCATGTGCGTATGTATTCACCCTTTGTTAGGAAGCCCATAAAAAGCTCTGGTGCAACCAATTACCTTCAGAAGTCACATAATTAGTGAAATAATGTCCACCTGTGTGCAATCTAAGTGTCACATGATCTGTCATTACATATACACAACCTTTTTTAAATGCCCCAGAGGCTGCAACACCTAAGCAAGAGGCATCACTAACCAAACACTGCCATGAAGACCAAGGAACTCTCCAAACAAGTAAGGGACAATGTTGTTGAGAAGTAAAAGTCAGGGTTAGGTTATAAAAAAATATCCAAACCTTTGATGATCCCCAGGAGCACCATCAAATCTATCATAACCAAATGGAAGATAATGGCACAACAGCAAACCTGCCAAGAGACGGCCACCCACCAAACTCACGGACCAGGCAAGGAGGGCATTAATCAGAGAGGCAGCACAGAGACCTAAGGTAACCCTGGAGGAGCTGCAGAGTTCCGCAGCAGAGACTGGAGTCTCTGTACATAGGACGACAATAAGCTGTATGCTCCTTAGAGTTGGCCTTTATAACAGAGTGGCCAGAAGAAAGCCATTACTTTCAGCTAAAAACAAAAAGGCATGTTGTGAGTTTGTGAAAAGGCGTGTGGGAGACTCCCAAAATGTATGGAGGAAGGTGATCTGGTCTGAGGAGACTAAAATTGAACTTTTTCGGCCATCAAAGAAAACGCTATGTCTAGCGCAAACGCAACACATTACATCACCCAAAGAACACCATCCCCACAGTAAAACATGGTGGTGGCAGTATCATGTTGTGGGGATGTTTTTCAGCAGCCGGGACTGGGAAAGATGGATGGTGCTAAATACAGGAAAATTCTTGAGCAAAACCTGTAACACTCTGTGCGTTATTTGAGGCTAGGACGGAGGTTCACCTTCCAGCAGGACAGTGACCCCAAACACACTGCTAAAGCAACACTTCAGTGGTTTAAGGGGAAACATGTAAATGTGTTGGAATAGCCTAGTCAAAGCCCAGTTCTCAATCCAATAGAAAATCTCTGGTCAGACTTAAAGATTGCTGTTCACAAGCGCAAACCATCCAACTTGAAGGAGCTGGAGCAGTTTTGTAAGAAGGAATGGGAAAAAATCCCAGTGGTAAGATGTGGCAAGCTCATAGAGACTTATCCAAAGCGACTTGGAGCTGTGATTGCTGCAAAAGGTGGCTCTACAAAGTATTGACTTTAGGGGGGTGAATAGTTATGCACATTGACTTTTTCTGTTATTGTGTCCTATTTGTTGTTTGCTTCACAATAAATAAATAAAAACTAACATCTTCAAAGTTGTGGGCATGTTCTGTAAATTAAATGATGCAAATCCTCAAACAATCCATGTTAATTCCAGGTTGTGAGGCACCAAAACACAAAAAAAGTCAATGGGGGTGAATAATTTTGCAAGGCACTGTACATACTACCACCCTAGAACTATACAACAATGAAAAATAGAGCTGTTGGTAACAAGAACCTGTTATATATAAACATCAAACAAGGTAACAAAAAAATCATGGATATTAACTTTACAGGTAATAGTAATTTAAAATGTATTTTCACAAATGCTAGGAGTCTAGCTAGCAAAATGTGGGAGCTGGAAGCTATGGAACTAGAAGAACACATAGATGTAGTTGGTGTGGCTGAGACGTGGTTGGACTCTTCCCATGACTGGGCTGTTAATATTGAGGGTTTTACACTATATAGGAAAGAGGGTCCATAGAAAAGGTGGTGGCGTGTGCCTGTATGTGAGGAGTGATCTGAAGACAAGTGTGAAAGAGGCAATTGTGGGTAAGGATGTTGCAACGTTATGGGTGGGAGTTCAAAGGGATATAAGCACTGAAAAAATATAATACTTGGAGTAATCTATAGACTGCCTAACATCACAGAGGAGATAGAAGCTCAACTGTATAACCAAATAGAGCGGCTGCACAGTCTAGTACAGAGGTCATAATGGGAGATTTTAACTTCCCAGACATTGACTGGGGTCATGGTTCTGCCTCAACTGCAAAGGGGAGAAAATTCAGCTTGCTGCAGGACAACTTCATGGGCCAGTTTATAGAAACTCCCACTAGGCGCAATGCTCTGTTGGATGTAGTAATTTCAAATGATGCAGCTTGTTGGAAATGTTATTGTTCAAGAAGCACTAGGTAATAGTGACCACAATATAATTATATTCCCTCTACACTATAAGAAGCAAACCCTGTCAGGCAGAGCAAATACACTGAATTTCAAAAAGGCTAATTTCCCTGAATTGAGGGCAGCATTTCAGGGCATAGACTAGGAGCAACTACTGTAACATAATAATACAGAGGATAAATGGGAGGGCTTTAAATCCACATTGAGTAATTGCACTAAAAAAAAATTATTCCTTTAGGTAACAATTATAAATTTCTCAAATTAACCCCCCCCCCCCCCCCCATGGCTTACTGCTACTGTAAAAAGGGCAATAAATGACAAAAAGGGGCATTTAAAAAATACAAATCTGAGGGGTCAGCTGTAGCGTTTGAAGTTTACAAAGGGCTTAACAAAATCTGTAAAAAGGAGATAAAATTTGCAAAAATACAAGACGAACAACAGGTGACAAAAGAGAGCAAAACAAATCCTTAAACATTCTTTAAATATACAGTATAAATGCAAAAATACCAAGGTCCAAGCAGGTAGGTCCTCTAAATAATGGCAAAGGGGGTTTAGTCACAGAAGATAAGGAAAAGGCAGAGTTACTAAATGTTTTTTTTTAGCTCTATATATACAAAATAAGAGAAAGGAGCTGATATCTGTGGTGCTGGGGCTGTTAGTATATCTAATAATATACTCAATTGCCTAACTATAGATATGGTCCAAGCTAAGTTAAATAAGATAAATGTGAACAAGGCTTTGGGTCCAGAGGGATTACACCCAAGAGTTATTAAAGACCGCAGTTCAATCATTGGTGTGCCTCTGTTTATAATTTTTAAAGATTCTCTAGGTACTAGTACAGAGCCAAGTGATTGGCGCAAGGCAAATGTGGTGCCCATATCTAAAAAAGGATCTAGGTCCTCCACAGGTAATTATAGACCAGTTAGTTTAACTTCTGTTTTGGGACAAATGTTTGAAGGACTCTTAAGGGAATATATATAAGAGTATGTGAACATAAATAATATCATAAATAATAACCAGCATCTGTTTACCAAGGACAGAGGTAGTCAGATTAGCCTGATTTGTTTTTATAAGGAGGTGAGTAAAAGCCTTGACAGAGGGGCAGCAGTGGATGTAGTGTTTCTAGTAGTAGTGATTTTGCAAAGGCTTTTGAGTCTGTCCCTCATAGATGTTTAATAGGTAAAATAAGGTCTATAGCCTTGGAAAGTATAGCTTGTAATTGGATTGAAAACTGGTTTAAAGACCGTGTCCAGAGAGTTGTGGTCAATGATTCCTATTCAGAATGGTCCCGGGTGTGGGGGGTTCAGTGGGGGGTTCAGTCAGCACAACGCTGTATGCAGGTGCACATCGCTGTGGCGAAATACACATACAAACGCAAAAAACACAAATGCAATAGCACTCTGCAACCAGCACTCTGCCCTGCCTCTATGCTGGATGTTGAATGAGGCATTGGTGTGCTATTGCATTTGTGTTTTTGTGTTTGTATGTGTATTTCGCCATAGCAATGTGCACCTGCATACAGGGTTGTGCTGACTGAACCCCCCACATTTTTTCTTTGTGTGGCTATCATGGCCCATAAACAGGTAGGAACTAGTGTTAGGGACCACTCATAGAGCTGACCTTGACGTGGTGAGTGGCTTATTACGCTTTGGCCAAAATGTACACCAATGCCTCATTCAACATCCAGCATGGAGGCAGGGCAGAGTGCTGGTTGCAGAGTGCTATTGCATTTGTGTTTTTGCGATTGTATGTGTATTTCGCCATAGCGATGTGCACCTGCATACAGGGTTGTGCTGACCCCACATTTTTTCTTTGTAGTATATATTGGAGGCGTGGCGATCTCCATGCAGTCATGCACACCTGACCAGTTAGTCTGCCCTGGAGGCTGGTTTTAAAGTCAGTATAAAACTGAGTCTGCTTTTACAGCGCCTACCAGTAGCCATTTGGCTCCAGGAGAAGTATATAGTGGGCTCAGCATGCATGTTGGTACTTGCATCCCTGGATCCGATGAAAGCTGTCACGGCACCGGACGGGGTTAAAAGCAGAGTGTGCCTGGCGTGCATGATGTACCTGCGCTCCCTGGACTTTGTGTGGCTATCATGGCCCATAACAGGTAGGTACTAGTGTTAGGGACCACTCATAGAGGCGACCTTGACGTGGTGAGTGGCTTATTACGCTTTGACCAAAATGTACACCAATGCCTCATTCAACATCCAGCATAGAGGCAGGGCAGAGTGCTGGTTGCAGAGTGCTATTGCATTTGTGTTTTTGCGTTTATAAGTGGTGTACCCCAAGGTTCTGTGCTGGGTCCTCTATTAATAAAATTATCGAGGACGGGATTAATAGCACCATTTCTATTTTTGCAGATGACACTAAGCTATGTAGTACTGTACAGTGTATAGAAGATGTCCATAAAATACAAGCTGACTTGAACACTCTGAGTGATTGGGCATCAACTTGGCAAATGAGGTTCAATGTAGATAAATGTAAAGTTATGCATTTTGGTAGTAATAATCTCTGTGCATCATATGTCCTAGGGGATGTAACACTGGAGAGTCACTTATAGAGAAGGATTTTGGTGTCCTTGTGGATGGTAGATTAAATAACAGCATACAATGTCAATCAGTTGCTTCTACGGCTACAGGATATTGTCATGCATTAAACAAGGCATGGACTCTTGGGGAAGGGATGTAATATTACCACTTTACAAAGCATTGGTGCAGCGTCATCTGGAATATACAGTTCTGTGTAACGAACGAGCGGGTGAGAACCCACTGTGCCACTGACTGGCAATACTCTGAAGGGGTGTAACTAAGCAACACCTGGTATTCACTAGAGCCTCAGATGGTGAGGACAGGCTTGGGCCGAAGGTAGTTGCCAGGGGCTACTCCAGAGCGTAAACCAAGTCAGTGGCAGCTGGTCCAGCAGACTGGAAGATACCAACAAAGGTACCAGCAGAGTCAGACAGCGATACTGATACAGATTCAGATACAGATTCAGATTCCACAGATAGGCAAGGCCTAGCAAGGGCAGAAAATGGGCATTTCCCCTCCAGGGAACACAGGAACCCTCTTCCGAAGGCGGATATGGACAGACATGAACAGAACATGGACAGAAGCCATAGGCACTACAGGACAGACATGGGACAGGATACAATGGAAGCAGTTAAGCACTGCCAGGCTCTCAGACGCAGTTACGCACTGCTAGGCGCTCAGATGCAGTTACACACTGCTAGGCGAACATGGATAAGACATAGATCAGGGGCAGGATACAGAGCAGGAACGAAGAATAATACAGGGCAGAAACAGATCAGGCAAGGATAAACAAGATACAGAATACAACAATGAAAAACCAGGCGGACCCATACAAACTTGCAGATGGTAAGACCCCTTGGGTCAGCAGCAAAGAGCTACACCTAGAACGAAACAGGACAGACTGACCCCAAGCCCCACAGCTCACAGGAACTTAAGGCTGCATGACGAGTCACCTGAGAAGCCACACCCAGCCACTGAACAGGGGAGTTAACCCCAACAGAACCAAACAGAACCAGGCACAAAACTTACAGGCAGGAGTACAGGTTGTTGCCCCTGGCAACCAGTATACACGGAACATCGCAGCCAGTACGCCAGAGCACAACCAACCTGAACACAACCGAAACAGACAGGAGGATAGCAAAACACTCACAGGAAGTTCACAATAGACACCGCAGCTAGTACACAGCCCCTAGCAACCAGCCTGCACAAATTAAGAATAAAGTGAAGCCGTCCCGGCCGCCTAGGTCTCTGAATGAGCCATAGGCACCATAGTAACCCCCACTGAGTAGCTGTTTGTGGCAGCCACTGGTGCATAAGCATAACACCACTAGGGAGTGCAGGGGCATAACCATTGGGGAAGCAGGGGAATTGGTTGTTTTGGGATCCCACCCAGGAGGAGGACTAAATGATTTTATTGTAAGGGCACCCTCAACAGTATTGTACAATGACATTATATGCAATGACAGTATACAGTATATATATATACACATATATATATATATATATATATTTAGGAAATGGACAAAACAGCTTGTGAAGGAGTTGCTGGTAGGGGGGTCATTCAAAAATTTTCTGTGGGGCCCGTTGATTTTTAGTTATGCCACTAAGAGCTATGTCCAGTTACCTTTCACTATAATGGGAGCTGAGCTGCAGTACGCCAGCATGGCCACTGCACAGTGGACAGAACCTTTTGCTTCTGACTCCATCCATTGTTATGTGTCCCAGACCAGCCGCTGCTGCAAAGCGTTAATCAGTGGGAGTGTTAAGTGTTGGACGCCCAACAATCTGATCCGGAGAATAGGTCATCAATATGGATACCCCCTTTAATTATGAAGCTTAGTTCAGCAGTAAATTTGTAGACCTACGCAAGGGGCTTGTTTATTTGTAAACTATATAAATAAATAGATTAATAAATAATTGGGAGCTGCATAGGGACAAAGATATCGAATTAGTGTGGGTTCACACGTTTTTTGATATCCGTATAATGAATACATTGAAAGAAAAGGATACAAATACGCAGCACATCACACTTTTGTATCCTGCAGAGTCTGGAAAAAGAATGTATACGTTAATTTTAAATACTCCAACGTTCCAGCACTGACAGCTAGCGTTGAGCGAATCGGGTTCGAATTGCTGTATCCAAACCAGCTTCTTTTAAAACTTTGTTAACAAGATCGGCTACATCCTACTGTAAAATGTATGGCTTCCGTGAAGTTTCAGCAAATATTACGAGACTTACTTTGTCTCGCCTCTATCACGTGTCACTTTTTTTAATCGCATAAATTACTGTATCAAAATGCTAAGCCAAACTCAGCTTTGTGTCTCATTTACGAAGCCGAGTTCAGCTTTGTATTTTGATGCAGTAATTTATGCGGATAAACAAAGCGACACGTGATAGAGGCGAGACAAAGCAAGTCTTGCGATATCTGCATTAGAACAGAGCCGATATTCTTAAGGTAGTTTTTAAAATAATTGATTTCAGATACAGCAATTTGAATCCGATTTGCTCAACCCTACTGACAACCCTGTGGCACTCCCACAAGTCCTGGTTTATATCACTGCAGTGGCGATGTGCCTTACCAGCAATTTCAGTCACAGTGATGCCATATAAAAAAAATTCAATACATATCATGTTCAGGTCAGTAGAAATAAATACATTTTATGATGAGCTCTAAAAATCGTATATTTAACCCCTTAATGACCGGGCCATTTTGCACCTTCGTGACCAGGCTTATTTTTTAAAATCTGACATGTATCACTTTATGTGGTAATAACTTTGGAACACTTTTACTTATCCAGGCCATTCTGAGATTGTTTTCTCGTGACACATTGTACTTCATGACAGTCATAAATTTGAGTCAATATATTTCACTTTTATTTATGAAAAAATCCCAAATTTACCATTAATTTTGAAAAATTCGCAATTTTCGAAATTTCAATGTCTGCTTTTAAAACAGAAAATGATACCTCATAAAATATGTATTACTTAACATTCCCCATATGTCCACTTTATGTTGGCATAATTTTGTAGGATGTTATAGAAGGCTTAGAATTTTAGAAGCAAATCCTAAAATTTTTAAGAAAATTTCCAAAACCCACTTTTTAAGGACCAGTTCAGGTTTGAAGTCACTTTGTGGGGCTTACATTATAGAAACCCCCAATAAATGATCCCATTTTGGAAACTACACCCCTCAAGTTTACAAACGTTGTTAACCCAAACTTTGTTAACCCTTTAGGTATTCCCCAAGAATTAAAGGAAAATGGAGATGAAATTTCAAAATTTCACTTTTTTGGCAGATTTTATATTTGAATCGATTTTTTTTCTTTAACACATCGAGAGTTAACAGCCAAACAAAACTCAATATTTTTTAACCTGATTCTGCGGTTTACAGAAACACACCACATGTAGTGGTGAACTGCTGTATGGGCGGATGGCAGGGCGCAGAAGAAAAGGAGCGCCATATGTTTTTTGGAGGTTTTTAGATACCATGTCCAATTTGAAGCCTCCCAGATGCACCCTTTAGTAGAAACAATCAAAAAGTGACCCCATTTTGGAAACTACGGGATAAGGTGACAGTTTTATTGGTACTATCTTGGGGTACATATGGTTTTTAATCGCTCTATATTACGTTTTTTGTGAGGCAAGGTAATTAGGTAACCAAAGAATCGATGTTTTGGAACCATTTTTGTTTTTAGTTTTTTACAACGTTCATCTGACAGGTTAGATCATGTACTATTTTTATAGAGTAGGTTGTTACGGATGCGATGATATCAAATATGTCTACTTTCTTTGTTTGTTTCAGTTTTACATAATAAAGAATTTTAAAAAATATGTTTTTGTGTCTCCATTTTCTGTACTGTAGTGTATTTTCATTCACAGTAAGCCTGATCAGGCTCCTGCCTCTGGCAGGACCCTGTCAGGCTTACATACCATGGCAAGCCTGGATGCCTGTGTAGCCATCATGGTGCTGCCACAGCAGAGCAGCGGCCCGATGGGAGGGGGGAAGGAGGGATCTCCCTCCCTCTGTTATGATCAATCGGGATGCTGCCATAGCAGCACAGCGCCCGATGGGAGAGGGAGGGAGCTTCCTCCTTGTTAACCCCTTCCATACAGTGGTCCCTACCGACCGCAGCACCAGTGCCAGCATCAATGTCAGCCGTTACATTAGATTGTCAGCTGTATGTTACAGCTGAAAATCTACTACCGCTTGGCCATCCTGGATAATTGTGGGGGCAGGGAGGTGGGGGTCGGCCCCCTCATTGTTATGCTCGGCCATCCTGAAGGGGGAGTGATCGGGGCACAATACACACAGCAGCGCAACCCTGATCTCCTCAACACTTACTGAGGAATCGGAGCTGCGCTGCTGAACGCTGCGATTGATCAGTCAAATCTGACTGACCAATTGCAGTGATCCAAAGGCAGGGACTGCTGTGATCGGTCCCCTGCTGGGTGCCCGGACAGCTCAGCTGTCCGTAGCACCTGTTTAGATGCCGGTGTCACCGGAAGTATACTTGCGGTGACACTTTGATCTCATGACGTACTGTGCACGTCATGATGCGGTAACTAACACCACATCATGACGTACACAGTACATGATTAGTCACTAAGGGGTTAATAAATTATTATTTTCTTATCAGTACTAACATGCAATTTAGCATAAGGACCCGTATATGTTCCATACAGCAAAACCTTGATAATCTGTAACTCTACAAGGACTTTATTACTAGGGATGACAAATCTCTCTACTCAAGTGTTTCATTTCATCATTCGTCCGAACCTTCTCAGATCCAAGGCCGATAGGAGACTCACAATCTACTATGCTTAATAATATGCATGTCCTAACCAGTATCAAATCCCATCTGCAAAGTAAGAAGATTGCATGACAGACACAGATACAATCTGACGTGCTGGAAGACGTGATTTATTAATGGCTACCTCACTGGTGGAAAACATGGCAGAAAGCTAGAGCAGAAATGGTGATGATGTATTGGGCTGGAATGTTAGAGAACAAGTGTTGCCTGCATTAATTCTAAAGTTTGTTGCTGATAGTTTTTCAAATGTGGTTTTCACAGAGAAACAATGCTCTTGTACTAAAAATATTTAAAAGGAGGTACAGACCAGATAGAAGAATTTATACAATAGATTAAAAGGAATAATAAATATTTGTTATAAAATAGCTTTCTGTATTATATCCATATAAAAGTTACAAACAGAGGAGAAGATGCCCTCCTTTCATTCCCACAGCACTGAGCATAATTAATATATAGCCACACTCAGGTTATATATAAAAGCACACTGTTCAGTGTATTCCTCTTTTGACCAATACCCACATATCCCAATACTTAATTATTTTGCCCTTTTCCCCCTATTATTGATAAACCTTTGCTCATAGCTCCCGATCTGAATCTCTCTTAGGGTGGAGGAATTTTATTTTGCATTTGAATGGGTTTTCAGATCTCACAGAGATGGAGACTAGGGATGAGCGAATCGACTTAGGATGAAACAAGTCGATTCACATAAAACTTTGTTAGAATACTGTACAGAGTGAGCGCTCCGTACAGTATTAGAATGTATTGGCTCTTATAAGCCGAAGTCATTACTCTGTGAAGTCTCGTTAGACTTCGGGTAATATCTTTAGAAATTCATTTCTACTGTTAAAAACCTTTTAGAACCGAACCCGAGTTTGGTAAAATGTTTTTTACAGTACAAATTCATTTGTTTTATTCAAATCAACTTCGGATGTTTCATCCGAAGTCGATTCGCTCATCCCTAGTGGAGACTGAATGACAGCCGTGTTTAACAGAGATTTGGGGATTTTTACACTCACAATAGATATAATGTATATTTATTAATTTATAAGTTACATACAATGTGTAAAGAGTTATACTGGTATGAGTACATGTCATTGCAGTGGGGATAAGTTCCATCGTAAATGATGTCCCACCATTTGTTTCAAATAAAGCGTTGGTTTTTTTTTTTGTTTTTTTTTATCAAAATTTTTATTCAAGGAGAATTAGACATCCGAGATGTACAATGACAATGAAAATAGGTAACATGACATACCATTAATAATTGTACAATCAGTGCTAGTGGAAAAAGGCCAGACATGTTCTTCCGATTAATTCTCAAAGTCGAAATCCACCATGGCCAATAAAACCCGTATTTTGTATTTTTCAAACCCCCCCCAACATCTAACTACTTTCAGCGATCCTACGTGGACTTCCGGTGTTGGTGTGGGTTCCTCTTGAAGAGTAACAGCCCTCGGGACCGGAGCAGCGACACACACAGAAGGCGCACCGAGACGAGGGTAGGCGATTTCATCGAAGCCCTCCGGGTAAGATCGAAGTGTCTACGATAATAAGCGATCGCTTTTCGAAATTTACAGCGGGACGCCGCTGTCTCAGGTTAAGGAGCGGGACGCCGCTCTGCATATAGCCAGCATCAACCTGCACCTCTGATTGGAGTCCAATTGATACAAACAATAACTGAAATTAACTGCGTATACCCAGAGCACATTGCACATATAATAATTTTTTTATGCTAGGTACCTATTGACGGATTACCGTTTTTATCTTTATTCCTATTTATTTCACTTATATTGTTGTTTTACTATGCCTAACATTATCATCTATGCTGCTATATTTATCTATTGTGAACGATTTATTTAACCAACTGTGAACGATTCATTTTAGATATATTAATACATTTTATGTACTATCATCCACTATTCTCATTGCTTTAGAGAGTGCCCCACTGTTATTCATTATTACATTATTTCCTCTTTCAGATTGGGTGTCATCTGTTAGTGGGTGCACCTCACGTTGTTCCCTAGTCACTCTTGTGCGGCATATCCCCTTTTTATTCACTGGTATGAGTACATGTCATTGCAGTGGGGATAAGTTCCATTGTATATGATGTCCCACCATTTGTTTCAAATAAAGCGTTTTTTTTTTTTTTTTTTATAAAAATTTTTATTCAAGGAGAATTAGACATCCGAGATGTACAATGACAATGAAAATAGGTAACATGACATACCATTAATAATTGTACAATCAGTGCTAGTGGAAAAATGCCAGACATGTTCTTCCGATTAATTCTCGAAGTCGAAATCCACCATGGCCAATAAAACCCGTATTTTGTATTTTTCAAAACATCTAACTAAAACCTCTGGTCATAATCCAAAACTTCCCATTCCGAAGAATTCTCCCCGGATGCAGCACAATACTTTCCTGTCAGGCAGGCCTCCTCCAGTGACTGCTCCCTTTTGATGCGAAACGGCATAATCTCGCTATTCTGCTGCCAATTTTCCTAATATGCCTTTTATCTGCTCCTCTAGGTACCTAGAGGTGTCCTGAAATGGTTTCATCAGATCTTTCTTTTCTATCGGAGTTAAAGAGTGGGTAATGAACTTCCTCCACTTGCTAAAAAAACTTTTTGCAGCCTTCTCCCTATTGTTTTCCGTATCTAGCCTACCCATATAAAGGACATCAATGTTCCTATGGCTTCTTCCAATGTTGGAATGGTGGAATGTATCCAATGTCTAAGTATATATTTTTTTACTGCCAGTAAAAATAAATGAACACCTTTTACCTGTGTGGACTGGGTTATTTCACCTTTATGATCAAATGGTATATACATAGTGAAAAATGCAATATAACGGTGTAGGTTTTGTTTCTATTCCACAGACTTGTTTTATATAATCTATCGCTCCTTTCCACAAAGACTTCATATTAGGGCAATTCCAGAGGCCATGCAACAGTTTAGCTTTCTGCAAATGACACTTCGGGCACCATCTAAGATAATGCGCAGGAGCATCTTTATACGACAAATCGAACGCATAGGTTGCTTTGTGTAGTATTCTGAAGTGCATTTCTCTCCACGTCTCGCTGCTAATAGTCTGTCTAACTCGTCCCATCCCCTCTCTCAATTTAGTTGTCAGTGGCCCTTCATCTAGCTCCTCCTCCTATTTCTTAAAAACATACTCCCCTAATGGGATAGAATGAATGTTTTGGATTTTCCTGTACAAATCAGACAGAGAAGAGGCCTGAGATCCTACCAAGGCCTCAAACCAATTCAACCTGTTCTCCTAATGTTGTGGCTTGCGCCATATATAGTGATCTTATTTGATTATATGGTAAGAAGTGAGAGGAGGGGAAGTGGAACCGAGATTGAAATTCCTGCCATGTCAGGATCTCAGTTCCTGAAGGAGACAGTAGTTGTTTCACTGAATTAATCCCTTTTTCTCTCCACTGAACAAACATCTTAGATTGCCCTCCCGACGGAAAGCTGGCAGGGACCATAAAGGCATATATGGTGAAATGTACATAGTTAACTTGTAAAGTTTCCTGATCTTTCTTCATGCTGCCATGGTGTCTTTTATCAGAATGTAGTTTTTTTTGGAAGGGGGGTATCTCTAATTTTAGTATGCATGATCGCCACCAAATCCCAAGGGGCTGCCAATTCTCTCTCCAACGGTGTGTTTCAAAAATTTGATGACCCTCTTATCCAATCTCAGATATGTCCAAACAGGGAAGCCAGATTGTATTTCCTAATGTTGTGCAACTGCAACCCACCTTCCCATTTTTATAAACACAATTTATCATAAGCAATCCACGGCTTTTTCCCCTGCCATAGGAGGGATAGTCTGGATGGGATAGAGAAGTCTAGCAAAACTCACCATCTTTAACAGATGAGTGGCAGCTTAGACCACTTCTCCAATTCCAACTCTATCTTCCAAATTAACGGGGGTCATAATTTAGTTTATATAAGGATAATGGATGCCTCCCTATTTTTATGCCCAGGTAGGTCAGGTAATGGGGCATTACCTCCACTTCATGGGTTTCCGACATTACTTGTGACTCTCACGAAGGACCACATAATTAAAGTAACTGGCTTTTACTTAAGTTTATTCAGTTCCAGTGGTTTCACCAAAATAAATAATGGAATCTAGTATCTTTCTGAGATGAGCGCTCGGGGAGTTTATATAAATCAGGATATCGTCAGCAAAACAGATGAGTTTTATTTCCTTATTCCCTACTTTTATTCCCTGGAACAGGTCTGACTGAATCAAATGGACTAGTGGCTCCAAAGCCAGATTAAAGAGGAGGGGAGACAGGGGGCAGCCTTGCCTTGTGCCTTTGTGGAGGCAAAAAGGTGCAGAGAAAAAGCCAGGCGTATTGACTCTCGCTTGAGGATTCTTGTATATTCCATCGAAGAATAACCTAAATGATCCTCTGATTGCAAAGGCATCAAGAGTTCGCTGGAGCCATCTCCAGTTCACATTATCAAAAGCATTTTCTGCATCCACAGACAGAAGGGCAGGGCAGTAGAGTTGAGTGAACACCTGGATGTTCGGGTTCGAGAAGTTCGGCCGAACTTCTGGGAAATGTTCGGGTTCGGGATCCGAACCCGAACCGAACTTCGTAACGAACCCCATTGAAGTCAATGAGGACCCGAACTTTTGGGCACTAAAAAAGCTGTAAAACAGCCCAGGAAAGAGCTAAAGGGGTGCAAAAGGCAGCAACATGTAGGTAAATCCCCTGCAAACAAATGTGGATAGGGAAATTAATTAAAATAAAAATTAAAAAAATAAAAATGACCCAATATCAATTGGACAGAGGTCCCATAGCAGAGAATCTGGCTTCACGTCAGCAGAGAATCAGTCTCTTCATGCCATAGAAAAGAATCTGGCTTCATGTCAGCAGAGAATCAGTCTCTTCATGCCATAGCAGAGAATCTGGCTTCATGTCACCCACCACTGGAAGAGGCCACTGTCACATATTTAGGCCCAGGCACCCAGACAGAGGAGAGCGGTCCCGTAACAGAGAATCTGGCCTTATGTCAGCGCAGAATCTGTCTTCATGTCATAGCAGAGAATCAGGCTTCACGTCACCCACCACTGGAACAGGCCACTGTCACACATTTAGGCCCAGGCACCCAGGCAGAGGAGAGAGGTCCCGTAACAGAGAATCTGGCCTTATGTCAGCACAGAATCTGTCTTCATGTCATAGCAGAGAATCAGGCTTCACGTCACCCACCACTGGAACAGGCCACTGTCACACATTTAGGCCCAGGCACCCAGACAGAGGAGAGAGGTCCCGTAACAGAGAATCTGGCTTTATGTCAGCGCAGAATCTGTCTTCATGTCATAGCAGAGAATCAGACTTCACGTCACCCACCACTGGAACAGGCCACTGTCACACATTTAGGCCCAGGCAGAGGAGAGAGGTCCCGTAACAGAGAATCTGGCCTTATGTCAGCGCAGAATCTGTCTTCATGTCATAGCAGAGAATCAGGCTTCACGTCACCCACCACTGGAACAGGCCACTGTCACACATTTAGGCCCAGGCACACAGGCAGAGGAGAGAGGTCCCTTAACAGAGAATCTGGCCTTATGTCAGCACAGAATCTGTATTCATGTCATAGCAGAGAATCAGGCTTCACGTCACCCCCCACTGGAACAGGCCACTGTCACACATTTAGGCCCAGGCACCCAGGCAGAGGAGAGAGGTCCCGTAACAGAGAATCTGGCCTTATGTCAGCGCAGAATCTGTCTTCATGTCATAGCAGAGAATCAGGCTTCACGTCACCCACCACTGGAACAGGCCACTGTCACATATTTAGGCCCAGGCACCCAGGCAGAGGAGAGAGGTCCCGTAACAGAGAATCTGGCCTTATGTCAGTGCAGAATCTGTCTTCATGTCATAGCAGAGATTCAGGCTTCACGTCACCCACCACTGGAACAGGCCACAGTCACACATTTAGGCCCAGGCACCCAGGCAGAGAAGAGAGGTCCCGTAACAGAGAATCTGGCCTTATGTCAGCGCAGAATCTGTCTTCATGTCATAGCAGAGAATCAGGCTTCACGTCACCCACCACTGGAACAGGCCACTGTCACACATTTAGGCCCAGGCACCCAGGCAGAGGAGAGAGGTCCCGTAACAGAGAATCTGGCCTTATGTCAGCACAGAAACTGTCTTCATGTCATAGCAGAGAATCAGGCTTCACGTCACCCACCACTGGAACAGGCCACTTTCACACATTTAGGCCCAGGCACCCAGGCAGAGGAGAAAGGTCCCGTAACAGAGAATCTGGCCTTATGTCAGCGCAGAATCTGTCTTCATGTCATAGCAGAGAATCAGGCTTCACGTCACCCACCACTGGAACAGGCCACTGTCACATATTTAGGCCCAGGCACCCAGGCAGAGGAGAGAGGTCCCGTAACAGAGAATCTGGCCTTATGTCAGCGCAGAATCTGTCTTCATGTCATAGCAGAGAATCAGGCTTCACGTCACCCACCACTGGAACAGGCCACTGTCACACATTTAGGCCCAGGCACCCAGGCAGAGGAGAGATGTCCCGTAACAGAGAATCTGGCCTTATGTCAGCGCAGAATCTGTCTTCATGTCATAGCAGAGAATCAGGCTTCACGTCACCCACCACTGGAACAGGCCACTGTCACACATTTAGGCCCAGGCACACAGGCAGAGGAGAGAGGTCCCGTAACAGAGAATCTGGCCTTATGTCAGCACAGAATCTGGCTTCATGTCATAGCAGAGAATCAGGCTTCACGTCACCCACCACTGGAACAGGCCACTGTCACACATTTAGGCCCAGGCACCCAGGCAGAGGAGAGAGGTCCCGTAACAGAGAATCTGGCCTTATGACAGCGCAGAATCTGTCTTCATGTCATAGCAGAGAATCAGGCTTCACGTCACCCACCACTGGAACAGGCCACTGTCACACATTTAGGCCCAGGCACCCAGGCAGAGGAGAGAGGTCCCGTAACAGAGAATCTGGCCTTATGTCAGCGCAGAATCTGTCTTCATGTCATAGCAGAGAATCAGGCTTCATGTCACCCACCACTGGAACAGGCCACTGTCACATATTTAGGCCCAGGCACCCAGGCAGAGGAAAGAGGTCCCGTAACAGAGAATCTGGCCTTATGTCAGCGCAGAATCTGTCTTCATGTCATAGCAGAGAATCAGGCTTCACGTCACCCACCACTGGAACAGGCCACTGTCACACATTTAGGCCCAGGCACCCAGGCAGAGGAGAGAGGTCCCGTAACAGAGAATCTGGCCTTATGTCAGCGCAGAATCTGTCTTCATGTCATAGCAGAGAATCAGGCTTCACGTCACCCACCACTGGAACAGGCCACTGTCACATATTTAGGCCCAGGCACCCAGGCAGAGGAGAGAGGTCCCGTAACAGAGAATCTGGCCTTATGTCAGCGCAGAATCTGTCTTCATGTCATAGCAGAGAATCAGGCTTCACGTCACCCACCACTGGAACAGGCCACTGTCACACATTTAGGCCCAGGCACCCAGGCAGAGGAGAGAGGTCCCGTAACAGAGAATCTGGCCTTATGTCAGCGCAGAATCTGTCTTCATGTAATAGCAGAGAATCAGGCTTCACGTCACCCACCACTGGAACAGGCCACTGTCACACATTTAGGCCCAGGCTCCCAGGCAGAGGAGAGAGGTCCCGTAACAGAGAATCTGGCCTTATGTCAGCACAGAATCTGTCTTCATGTCATAGCAGAGAATCAGGCTTCACGTCACCCACCACTGGAACAGGCCACTGTCACACATTTAGGCCCAGGCACCCAGGCAGAGGAGAGAGGTCCCGTAACAGAGAATCTGGCCTTATGTCAGCGCAGAATCTGTCTTCATGTCATAGCAGAGAATCAGGCTTCACGTCACCCACCACTGGAACAGGCCATTGTCACACATTTAGGCCCCGGCACCCAGACAGAGGAGAGGTTCATTCAACTTTGGGTTGCCCCGCAACATTATGGTAAAATGAAATTAAAAATAGTATTGAATGAGGAAGTGCCCTGGAGTAGAATAATATATTGTTAAGGGGAGGTAGTTAAAATCTAATCTGCACAAGGGATGGACAGTTCCTGTGGGATCCATGCCTGGTTCATTTTTATGAACGTTAGCTTGTCCACATTGGCTGTAGACAGGCGGCTGCGTTTGTCTGTAATGACGCCCCCTGCCGTGCTGAATACACGTTCAGACAAAACGCTGGCCGCCGGGCAGGCCAGCACCTCCAAGGCATAAAAGGCTAGCTCTGGCCACGTGGACAATTTGGAGACCCAGAAGTTGAATGGGGCCGAACCATCAGTCAGTACGTGGAGGGGTGTGCACAGGTACTGTTCCACCATGTTAGTGAAATGTTGCCTCCTGCTAACACGTTCCGTATCAGGTCGTGGTGCAGTTAGTTGTGGCGTGTTGACAAAACTTTTCCACATCTCTGCCATGCTAACCCTGCCCTCAGAGGAGCTGGCCGTGACACAGCTGCGTTGGCGACCTCTTGCTCCTCCTCTGCCTTCGCCTTGGGCTTCCACTGGTTCCCCTGTGACATTTGGGAATGCTCTCAGTAGCGCATCTACCAACGTGCGCTTGTACTCGCGCATCTTCCTATCACGCTCCAGTGTAGGAAGTAAGGTGGGCACATTGTCTTTGTACCGGGGATCAAGCAGGGTGGCAACCCAGTAGTCCGCATACTTTAAAATGTGGGCAACTCTGCTGTCGTTGCGCAGGCACTGCAGCATGTAGTCGGTCATGTGTGCCAGGCTGCCCAGAGGTAAGGACAAGCTGTCCTCTGTGGGAGGCGTATCGTCATCGTCCTGAGTTTCCCCCCAGCCACGCACCAGTGATGGGCCCGAGCTGCTTTGGGTGCCACCCCGCTGTGAACATGCTTCATCCTCATCCTCCTCCACCTCCTCCTCATCCTCATCCTCCTCGTCCTCCAGTAGTGGGCCCTGTCTGGCCACATTTGTACCTGGCCTCTGGTGTTGCAAAAAACCTCCCTCTGAGTCACTTCGAAGAGACTGGCCTGAAAGTGCTAAAAATGACCACTCTTCCTCCTCTTCCTCCTGGGCCACAGCCTCTTCCATCATCGCCCTAAGTGTTTTCTCAAGGAGACATAGAAGTGGTATTGTAACGCTGATAACAGCGTCATCGCCACTGGCCATGTTGGTGGAGTACTCGAAACAACGCAACAGGGCACACAGGTCTCGCATGGAGGCCCAGTCATTGGTGGTGAAGTGTGTCTGATCCGCAGTGCGACTGACCCGTGCGTGCTGCAGCTGAAACTCCACTATGGCCTGCTGCTGCTCGCACAGTCTGTCCAGCATATGCAAGGTGGAGTTCCACCTGGTGAGCACGTCGCATATGAGGCGGTGAGCGGGAAGGCCGAAGTTACGCTGTAGCGCAGACAGGCGAGCAGCGGCAGGGTGTGAACGCCGGAAGCGCGTACAGACGGCCCGCATTTTATGCAGCAGCTCTGACATGTCGGGGTAGTTGCGAATGAACTTCTGCACCACCAAATTCAGCACATGCGCCAGGCAAGGGATGTGCGTCAAACCGGCTAGTCCCAGAGCTGCAACGAGATTTCGCCCATTATCGCACACCACCAGGCCGGGCTTGAGGCTCACCGGCAGCAACCACTCGTCGGTCTGTTGTTCTATACCCCGCCACAACTCCTGTGCGGTGTTGGGCCTGTCCCCCAAATATATGAGTTTCAGAATGGCCTGCTGACATTTACCCCGGGCTTTGCTGAAGTTGGTGGTGAAGGTGTGTGGCTGACTGGATGAGCAGGTGGAAGAAGAGGAGGAGGAAGCTGAGTAGGAGGAGGAGGAGACAGGAGGCAAAGAATGTTGCCCTGCGATCCTTGGCGGCGGAAGGACGTGCGCCAAACAGCTCTCCGCCTGGGGCCCAGCCGCCACTACATTTACCCAGTGTGCAGTTAGGGAGATATAGCGTCCCTGGCCGTGCTTACTGGTCCACGTATCTGTGGTTAGGTGGACCTTGCCACAGATGGCGTTGCACAGTGCACACTTGATTTTATCGGACACTTGTTTGTGCAGGGAAGGCACGGCTCTCTTGGAGAAGTAGTGGCGGCTGGGAACAACATACTGTGGGACAGCAAGTGACATGAGCTGTTTGAAGCTGTGTGTGTCCACCAGCCTAAATGACAGCATTTCATAAGCCAGTAGTTTAGAAATGCTGGCATTCAGGGCCAGGGATCGAGGGTGGCTAGGTGGGAATTTACGCTTTCTCTCAAATGTTTGCGAGATGGAGAGCTGAACGCTGCCGTGTGACATGGTTGAGATGCTTGGTGACGCAGGTGGTGGTGTTGATGGTACATCCCATGTTTGCTGGGCGGCAGGTGCCAACGTTCCTCCAGAGGCAGAGGAAGAGGCCGAGGCGGCGGCAGCAGAAGCAGAAGAGGCCGAGGCGGCGGCAGCAGAAGAGGTAGCAGGGGAAGCCTGAGTGACTTCCTTGTTTTTAAGGTGTTTACTCCACTGCAGTTCATGCTTTGCATGCAGGTGCCTGGTCATGCAGGTTCGGCTAAGGTTCAGAACGTTAATGCCTCGCTTCAGGCTCTGATGGCACAGCGTGCAAACCACTCGGGTCTTGTCGTCAGCACATTGTTTGAAGAAGTGCCATGCCAGGGAACTCCTTGAAGCTGCCTTTGGGGTGCTCGGTCCCAGATGGCGGCGGTCAGTAGCAGGCGGAGTCTCTTGGCGGCGGGTGTTCTGATTTTGTCCACTGCTCCCTCTTTTGCTACGCTGTTGGCTCGGTCTCACCACTGCCTCTTCCTCCGAACTGTGAAATTCAGTGGCACGACCTTCATTCCATGTGGGGTCTAGGACCTCATCATCCCCTGAATCGTCTTCCACCCAGTCTTGATCCCTGACCTCCTGTTCAGTCTGCACACTGCAGAAAGACGCAGCAGTTGGCACCTGTGTTTCGTCATCATCAGAGACGTGCTGAGGTGGTATTCCCATGTCCTCATCATCAGGAAAAATAAGTGGTTGTGCGTTAGTGCATTCTATCTCTTCCACCCCTGGGGAAGGGCTAGGTGGATGCCCTTGGGAAACCCTGCCAGCAGAGTCTTCAAACAGCATAAGAGACTGCTGCATAACTTGAAGCTCAGACAGTTTCCCTGATATGCATGGGGGTGATGTGACAGACCGATGGGCCTGGTTTTCATGCGCCATCTGTGCGCTTTCTGCAGAAGACTGGGTGGGAGATAATGTGAACGTGCTGGATCCACTGTCGGCCACCCAATTGACTAATGCCTATACCTGCTCAGGCCTTACCATCCTTAGAACGGCATTGGGCCCCACCAAATATCGCTGTAAATTCTGGCTGCTACTGGGACCTGAGGTAGTTGGTTCACTAGGACGTGTGGCTGTGGCAGAACGGCCACGTCCTCTCCCAGCACCAGAGGGTTCACTAACACCACGTCTGCGTCCCTTATTAGATGTTTTCCTCATTGTTCCCGTTCACCACAATTTTGAGAATGGCAAATTTGGGATTAGTTTTTCAACCCAGAACAAAAAATGTGCTTTTACGGTCACTACAAATAACTTGACCAGCTAAAACAGTACAGATTTGGTTGAATAGAAATGTGAGGCCTGTTTTTTTTTGCGCTGTGTGACAGGTATAGGTTTAATCACAGAATCAGACTTCTATCTGCACGGTAGCGTGTGTCTTAGGTTTTTCTGAATGACACTATCAGCACCTTCAATGTAAGATATCCTTTTTGGGATAGATTTCAAGTAGGCCTCAAATACCAGAAACTAGTTATTTTGAGAATGGCAAATTTGGGAATAGTTTTTCAACCCAGAACAAAAAATGTGCTTTTACGGTCACTACAAATAACTTGACCAGCTAAAACAGTACAGATTTGGTTGAATAGAAATGTGAGGCCTGTTTTTTTTTGCGCTGTGTGACAGGTATAGGTTTAATCACAGAATCAGACTTCTATCTGCACGGTAGCGTGTGTCTTAGGTTTTTCTGAATGACACTATCAGCACCTTCAATGTAAGATATCCTTTTTGGGATAGATTTCAAGTAGGCCTCAAATACCAGAAACTAGTTATTTTGAGAATGACAAATTTGGGAATAGTTTTTCAACCCAGAACAAAAAATGTGCTTTTACGGTCACTACAAATAACTTGACCAGCTAAAACAGTACAGATTTGGTTGAATAGAAATGTGAGGCCTGTTTTTTTTTGCGCTGTGTGACAGGTATAGGTTTAATCACAGAATCAGACTTCTATCTGCACGGTAGCGTGTGTCTTAGGTTTTTCTGAATGACACTATCAGCACCTTCAATGTAAGATATCCTTTTTGGGATAGATTTCAAGTAGGCCTCAAATACCAGAAACTAGTTATTTTGAGAATGGCAAATTTGGGAATAGTTTTTCAAGCCAGAACAAAAAATTAGCTTTTACGGTCACTACAAATAACTTGACCAGCTAAAACAGTACAGATTTGGTTGAATAGAAATGTGAGGCCTGGTTTTTTTTGCGCTGTGTGACAGGTATAGGTTTAATCACAGAATCAGACTTCTATCTGCACGGTAGCGTGTGTCTTAGGTTTTTCTGAATGACACTATCAGCACCTTCAATGTAAGATATCCTTTTTGGGATAGATTTCAAGTAGGCCTCAAATACCAGAAACTAGTTATTTTGAGAATGACAAATTTGGGAATAGTTTTTCAACCCAGAACAAAAAATGTGCTTTTACGGTCACTACAAATAACTTGACCAGCTAAAACAGTACAGATTTGGTTGAATAGAAATGTGAGGCCTGTTTTTTTTTGCGCTGTGTGACAGGTATAGGTTTAATCACAGAATCAGACTTCTATCTGCACGGTAGCGTGTGTCTTAGGTTTTTCTGAATGACACTATCAGCACCTTCAATGTAAGATATCCTTTTTGGGATAGATTTCAAGTAGGCCTCAAATACCAGAAACTAGTTATTTTGAGAATGGCAAATTTGGGAATAGTTTTTTAACCCAGAACAAAAAATGTGCTTTTATGGTCACTACAAATAACTTGACCAGCTAAAACAGTACAGATTTGGTTGAATAGAAATGTGAGGCCTGGTTTTTTTTTTCCGCTGTGTGACAGGTATAGGTTTAATCACAGAATCAGACTTCTATCTGCACGGTAGCGTGTGTCTTAGGTTTTTCTGAATGACACTATCAGCACCTTCAATGTAAGATATCCTTTTTGGGATAGATTTCATGTAGGCCTCAAATACCAGAAACTAGTTATTTTGAGAATGGCAAATTTGGGAATAGTTTTTCAACCCAGAACAAAAAATGTGCTTTTACGGTCACTACAAATAACTTGACCAGCTAAAACAGTACAGATTTGGTTGAATAGAAATGTGAGGCCTGTTTTTTTTTGCGCTGTGTGACAGGTATAGGTTTAATCACAGAATCAGACTTCTATCTGCACGGTAGCGTGTGTCTTAGGTTTTTCTGAATGACACTATCAGCACCTTCAATGTAAGATATCCTTTTTGGGATAGATTTCAAGTAGGCCTCAAATACCAGAAACTAGTTATTTTGAGAATGGCAAATTTGGGAATAGTTTTTCAACCCAGAACAAAAAATGTGCTTTTACGGTCACTACAAATAACTTGACCAGCTAAAACAGTACAGATTTGGTTGAATAGAAATGTGAGGCCTGTTTTTTTTTTCGCTGTGTGACAGGTATAGGTTTAATCACAGAATCAGACTTCTATCTGCACGGTAGCGTGTGTCTTAGGTTTTTCTGAATGACACTATCAGTACCTTCAATGTAAGATATCCTTTTTGGGATAGATTTCAAGTAGGCCTCAAATACCAGAAACTAGTTATTTTGAGAATGGCAAATTTGGGAATAGTTTTTCAACCCAGAACAAAAAATGTGCTTTTACGGTCACTACAAATAACTTGACCAGCTAAAACAGTACAGATTTGGTTGAATAGAAATGTGAGGCCTGTTTTTTTTTTCGCTGTGTGACAGGTATAGGTTTAATCACAGAATCAGACTTCTATCTGCACGGTAGCGTGTGTCTTAGGTTTTTCTGAATGACACTATCAGCACCTTCAATGTAAGATATCCTTTTTGGGATAGATTTCATGTAGGCCTCAAATACCAGAAACTAGTTATTTTGAGAATGGCAAATTTGGGAATAGTTTTTCAACCCAGAACAAAAAATGTGCTTTTACGGTCACTACAAATAACTTGACCAGCTAAAACAGTACAGATTTGGTTGAATAGAAATGTGAGGCCTGTTTTTTTTTGCGCTGTGTGACAGGTATAGGTTTAATCACAGAATCAGACTTCTATCTGCACGGTAGCATGTGTCTTAGGTTTTTCTGAATGACACTATCAGCACCTTCAATGTAAGATATCTTTTTTGTGATAGATTTCAAGTATGCCTCATATAGCAGAAACTAGTTATTTTGAGAATGGCAAATTTGGGAATAGTTTTTCAACCCAGAACAAAAAATGTGCTTTTACGGTCACTACAAATAACTTGACCAGCTAAAACAGTACAGATTTGGTTGAATAGAAATGTGAGGCCTGTTTTTTTTTGCGCTGTGTGACAGGTATAGGTTTAATCACAGAATTAGACTTCTATCTGCACGGTAGCGTGTGTCTTAGGTTTTTCTGAATGACACTATCAGCACCTTCAATGTAAGATATCCTTTTTGGGATAGATTTCAAGTAGGCCTCATATAGCAGAAACTAGTTATTTTGAAAATGGCAAATTTGGGAATAGTTTTTCAACCCAGAACAAAAAATGTGCTTTTACGGTCACTACAAATAACTTGACCAGCTAAAACAGTACAGATTTGGTTGAATAGAAATGTGAGGCCTGTTTTTTTGTTGCGCTGTGTGAAAGGTATAGGTTTAATCACAGAATTAGACTTCTATCTGCACGGTAGCGTGTGTCTTAGGTTTTTCTGAATGACACTATCAGCACCTTCAATGTAAGATATCCTTTTTGGGATAGATTTCAAGTAGGCCTCATATACCAGAAACTAGTTATTTTGAGAATGGCAAATTTGGGAATAGTTTTTCAACCCAGAACAAAATGTGTGCTTTTACGGTCATTACAAATAACTTGACCAGCTAAAACAGTACAGGTTTAGTTGAATAGAAATGTCAGGTCTATTTTTTAGGCGCTGGGTGACAGGCTCAACTTGCCCCTGATGTAGTATATGGCCAAAAAATAACCACACTGTTGATGGTTAGATGCACTTGGTTGACACAGGCTCAGCCTGCACCAGATGTAGTATATGGCCAAAAAATAACCAGACTGTTGATGGTTAAATGCACTTCGGTGACACAGGCTCAGCCTGCAGCTGATGTAGGATATTTCACAAAATAACCACACTATTGATGGTTAAATACACTTGGTGATAGCTTGTGCTGGCGCACCACAAGTCACAAAATGGCCGCCGATCACCCCAGAAAAAAAGTGATCTAAAAACGCTCTGGGCAGCCTCAAAAAAGTGAGCAAGTCAATATTAGCACTTCAATGATCCACAGCTGCAGATCGATCACAGAATGAAGTCTTTTGGAGGAGTTAATCTGCCTAATCTCGCCCTAACGTCGCAGCTGCAACCTCTCCCTATGCTTGAATCAGCAGAGTGACGTGCAGCGCAACGTGACCCAAGCTTATATAGAGGCTGGGTCACATGCTGCACTGGCCAATCACAGCCATGCCAATAGTAGGCAAGGCTGTGATGGCCTCTTGGGGCAAGTAGTATGACGCTTGTTGATTGGCTGCTTTGCAGCCTTTCAAAAAGCGCCAAGAAAGCGCCAAACACCGAACCCGAACCCAGACTTTTACGAAAATGTTCGGGTTCGGGTCCGTGTCACGGACACCCCAAAATTCGGTACGAACCCGAACTATACAGTTCGGGTTCGCTCATCCCTACAGGGCAGCTACGTCTATGCTGGTTATGAAATAAGTAATCCTGAACCGCCAACAACGTCCTTATATTTGTCACTGTGGCTCTCCCTTTTGTAAACCCTACCTGATGAGGGCCTATCAAATCAGGCATGTAGTACGCTAGTTTTATAGCTTGTCTTATAGCTTGCTGCTTTTCCAAGACTGCTTTACCAAGAGCTGATCTACAAGAGCATTGGAGATATTCAGGAGATACTCAGGAGGTAATCTGGAGGTGGATACAATCTAAACAGGAGCGTAACTAGAAGTGACTGGGCCCCACAGCAAATATTTGTAAGGGTCCCTCCAGCGCGCTTCGCACCTCCCTCCTCCTGTGTAAACCGCACTCCTTTGGCACAGTGTAGCGGTATACTGTATATTGTGTGGCACAGTGGATGCTATATGTGTATAACATAAACATATTTCATATGAAAATTTACAGTTACTTGACCCTTGGGGATCTCGGACACCACTTCAACACTTTGGCCGTGGGCTCGGTGGAGCTGATGTTGTGCTTTATCCTAATGAGAAAGATTTCATAATAAGGATTTGGAGAAGGGGCAGAGGGATAGCAGAGCAGGGAGAGACTGGTGCTGCTACTAGGGGGTCATACCATGGGGGAGTAATAAAGCCCACTATAATGCCCCCCCCCCAGTAGTAAATAATTCTCCTTATAATGTGACAGTGCAAAAATACCCCCTTGTAATGCCCCCAGTTGAGCTAATGTCCCCATAGTGCCCCCATAATGTCCCAGTATAAAATACCCCTATATAGTGCCCCCAGTAAATTCCCCTATAGTGCTCCTCTCCCCCTTACTGCTAGTGCCCCCCATAATGTACCAGTATAAAATGCCCCATATATAGTGCCCCAGTAGATGCCCCTCAGTGTCCGGCCTCTGATAGGCTGCCGGCCTAATGTCCCCCATAATGCCCCCCAATATAGTGCCAGTAAGTGTCCCCATAGATGCCCCCCCATCATGTGTCAGTATCAAGTGCCTCTCTCCCCCCCCCACATGTCCCAGTATCATAGTGCCATCTCCCCCCCCCCAATGTGCCAGTATCAAGTGCCTCTCTCCTTCCCACCCCCCATGTGCCAGTATCATAGTGCCAAACCCCCCCATGTGCCAGTATCAAGTTCCTCTCTCTTCCCCCCATGTCCCAGTATCATAGTGCCATCTCCCCCCCCCCAAAAAAAGTGTCAGTATCAAGTGCCTCTCCCCCCCATGTGCCAGTATCATAGTGCCAAACCCACCCATGTGCCAGTATCAAGTGCCAACCCCCCCCACATGCCAGTTTCAAGTGCCTCTCTCCTCCCCCCATGTCCCAGTATCATAGTGCTACCCCCCCCCCCCCCATGTGCCAGTATCAGGTGCCAACCCCCCCTCCCCCCAGGTGTCAGTATCAAGTGCCTCTCTCCCCCTCATGTGCCAGTATCAGGTGCCAACCCCCCTCCCCCCAGGTGCCAGTATCAGGTGCCTCTCCCCCCCCCATGTGCCAGTATCAGGTGCCAACCCCTCCTCCCCCCAGGTGTCAGTATCAAGTGCCTCTCTCCTCCCCCCCATGTCCGAGTATCATAGTGCCATCTCCCCCCCCACAAAAAAAAGTGCCAGTATCAAGTGCCTCTCTCCCCCCCCCATGTGTCAGTATCAGGTGCCAACCCCCCCCCCCCCAGGTGCCAGTATCAGGTGCCAACCCCTCTCCCCCCATGTGCCAGTATCAGGTGCCAGGTGCCTCTCTCCCCCCCATGTGCCAGTATCAGGTGCCAACCCCCCTCCCCCCCCAGGTGCCAGTATCAGGTGCCAACCCCCCTCCCCCCGTGTGCCAGTATCAAGTGCCTCCCGCTCCCCCCATGGCAGTAACAGTCGGGTATTAAAAAAAATAATAAACACTTCTACTTACCTCCATGTCAGCGATGCGATGCAGCCTCTTCCTGTGTCCCGCCCTGTATGTCCATATATGGAGTCAGTGCTTGTATTTCAGAAAAGTTTTTGCTGGGATTCGAACCCATGACCTTCTGTATCAGAGGCAAAGCACCTAACCACAAGACCATAAGAGTTGCCTTGCTGCTGACTGAAAAAATATGAGACTTCTACTGTTATAGCTGGCTACGTGTACATCTATACACATGACAGCTGCTCATATATAGAGATATAGCAGAGCTGAGTGTGCTGGGACAGCTGTCGTATAGAGATATAGCAGTGCTGGGTGTGTTGGGGCAGGTGTCATGTGTATAGATGTACAATTAGCCAGCTATAACAGTAGAAGTCTCATATTTTTTCAATCAGTTGCAATGCTTCCTTTATGGCTGTGATGGTAAATGCTTTGCCTCTGATACATTGGAGGTTGTGGGTTCGAATCCCAGACACATCAGGAGACTTTAGGAGACAGTAAGATTAGATCACATTAGCGAGGGGGCCTGGTCAGCCGCTGCTGCTGTGAAGGGGCCCTGAACATTAAGACAAGAATCGATATTTAACTAACTTGAAAATAAACTGTCACACACGCTGCCGGGTGCCCGAAGCAGCTGCTTCCCCGGTAGTTACGCCACTGAATCTAAACAAGTAAGATTTTTTTGTTTAAAATCTTTCCCCTCTTTACAATGGCAGACCTGGTTCTGTGCAGGAATTGTTGTGCTTTTATTTCAGGTTCCACTCTTCAGAGGTTTGGATACTGTCTGATCTGTAGACAGCTCTCCATAATGCAGCAGGAAATTACCTTTTTGAAATATGAGATTTTTAAATGAACCACTAAACAAACTCAGGCTGAGAACATTGCAATGCCACTGCCACAGAGGCCCCCTAGAAATGGAAGATGGGTTACTGTAGGTTCTGGTAGACTGAGAGTTGTGGATAGAAGGCATGTCCCACAGTCTGTGGCTCTCCATAATTCATTTGCAGCACTTTCAGAGTGCAAGAGCAACATGGAGGATGGCTCAAGCACAGTGGGTGAGAAACAATCATCTCCCATGCCTAAAGTATGTAAGACTGCAGCCAAAGACAAAAAGGAGAAGGTGAGGATTGATAGTAAGCAGCTGTTGGTGGGCGATTCCATCATAAGAAGTGTGAAGTTTGAGGAGAATGGTGTTGTGAGATGTCTCCCTGGTGCTACCCCTAGCAGGGATAGACGATGGATCCTTAATATTGTTAGGCAAGCAAAGCAGGAAAGGGAAGTGGATGTTATTCTCCATCTTGGGACAAACGATCTGGCTTGCAATGAGGTTTCAAAGGTGAAAGAAGCTTTTCACACACTTGGAAAGGATATACGGGAGGTTGCATCAACTGTTTCATTCTCTGCAGTTTTGCCTGTGCATAACCTTCAGCATGACAGGAAGATGCGCATTAAGGAATTCAATGTATAGCTTGGTGAATGGTGTCTGAACGAAGGGTTTGGCTTTGTGTCTCATGTTAGCTCTTGTTGGAATGGAAAAGAACTGTACAAGAAAGATGGTTTGCATCTTTCTCTCAAAGGAACGAATGTCCTCGGTGAACAGTTCCAGGTATTTGCTAAGAAGCATTTAAACTAGGAAAGGGGGGCAAAAGAGTGATAATCCAGCAACTGCCCCCCGGAACAATGCCAGAAGAGGCCAGTAGCACAAAGGTTAAGAAATGACAAGCTCAGAGTCTTGTCTACAAATGCTCGCAGTCTAGGGAATAAGATCAATGAACTTGAGGCTATAATGGCATCTGAGAATATAGATGTAGTGGCTGTTACTGAGACGTGGTTAAAGGGGAGTAATGACTGGGATATATCAATACCAGGGTTCTCTCTATACAGGAAAGACAGAGAAGGCAAGAAGGGGGGAGGGTGGCCCTGTATGTGAAAGATAGCATAAAATCTAATTTGATACAAGTTAGCGAGAACAATTTAGAGTCAGTTTGGGTTACCGTGCAGCTTGATAATCATAAGGTAACTCGTGTAGGTGTGATATATAGACCACCTAGCCAAGTCAAAGAATTAGATGATCTACTAGTTGAGGAAATAGCTAAAATGACATTGAAGGGGGAAGTTATCATTATGGGAGACTTCAATCTTCCAGATGTAAACTGGAAAACCAAAATAGCTAGTTCTGCCAGGAGTACAGATATTCTAAATTCCCTACTGGGATTATCTCTACAGCAAGTAGTGGAGGAGCCAACCCGGAAGGAGGCCATTTTAGATTTAGTATTCACAAATGGGAATTTGGTATCTGATATTAATGAAGGGGAAAGCTTGGGATCTAGTGATCACCAGTCAGTGTGGTTTACTATAAGTACAGTGACTGAGTCACACCACACAAAAACAAAAGTTTTAGATTTTAGAAAAACTGACTTTTCTAAAATTAGATTAGTGGTATACGAGTCCCTATCAGACTGGAACAGTTTCATTGGAGTCCAGGAGAAATGGGACTACTTAAAAGCGTCACTATTGAAGGCAACAGAAAATTGCATTAGGCTTGTCAGTAAAAGCAAAAAAAGGAAGAGACCACTGTGGTACTCAGCAGAAGTGGCCAAAATCATTAAAAACCAAAAGACAGCATTTAGGAATTATAAAAAAAAAAAAACGAGGATGACAGACAAATTTATAAGATTAGGCAGAGAGAGGCCAAACAAGTTATAAGAGCTTCTAAAGCACAGGCAGAAGAGAAATTAGCTCAGTCAGGGAAAAAAGGCGAGAAGGCATTCTTCAGATACATAAATGAAAAAAGAAAACTAAAACAAGGAATTACCAAATTAAAAACAAAAGAAGGAAGGTATATGGAAGAAGATAAAGAACTAGCTGACTGCCTCAATGAATACTTCTGTTCAGTTTTTACAAAGGAAAATGAAGGTGAAGGACCTCAGTTAGGAAAGAATACTAATGAATCTTTTGATGCATGTGTCTTTACAGAGGAAGAGGTTCTAAGTAGAGTTGAGTGAACACCTGGATGTTCGGGTTTGAGAAGTTCGGCCGAACTTCCCGGAAATGTTCGGGTTCGGGATCCGAACTCGACCCGAACTTCGCCCCGAACCCGAACCCCATTGAAGTCAATGGGGACCCGAACTTTTCGGCACTAAAAAGGCTGTAAAATAGCCCAGGAAAGGGCTAGAGGGCTGCAAAAGGCAGCAAAATGTAGGTAAATCCCCTGCAAACAAATGTGGATAGGGAAATGAATTAAAATAAAAATAAAATAAATTAAAATTAACTAATATCAATTGGAGAGAGGTCTCAAGGCAGAGAATCAGGCTTCATGTCATAGCAGAGAATCAGGCTTCACGTCACCGACCACTGGAACAGGCCATTGTCAGATATTTAGGCCCCGGCACCCAGACAGAGGAGAGAGGTCCCATAGCAGAGAATCAGGCTTCATGTCATAGCAGAGAATCAGGCTTCACGTCACCCACCACTGGAACAGGCCATTGTCAGATATTTAGGCCCCGGCACCCAGACAGAGGAGAGAGGTCCCATAGCATAGAATCAGGCTTCATGGCATAGCAGAGAATCAGGCTTCACGTCACCCACCACTGGAACAGGCCACTGTCAGATATTTTTATGCCCCGGCACCCAGACAGAGGAGAGAGGTCCCATAGCAGAGAATCAGGCTTCATGTCATAGCAGAGAATCAGGCTTCAAGTCATAGCAGAGAATCAGGCTTCATGTCATAGCAGAGAATCAGGCTTCACGTCACCGACCACTGGAACAGGCCATTGTCAGATATTTAGGCCCCGGCACCCAGACAGAGGAGAGAGGTCCCATAGCAGAGAATCAGGCTTCATGTCATAGCAGAGAATCAGGCTTCACGTCACCCACCACTGGAACAGGCCATTGTCAGATATTTAGGCCCCGGCACCCAGACAGAGGAGAGAGGTCCCATAGCATAGAATCAGGCTTCATGGCATAGCAGAGAATCAGGCTTCACGTCACCCACCACTGGAACAGGCCACTGTCAGATATTTTTATGCCCCGGCACCCAGACAGAGGAGAGAGGTCCCATAGCAGAGAATCAGGCTTCATGTCATAGCAGAGAATCAGGCTTCAAGTCATAGCAGAGAATCAGGCTTCATGTCATAGCAGAGAATCAGGCTTCACGTCACCCACCACTGGAACAGGCCATTGTCAGATATTTAGGCCCAGGCACCCAGACAGAGGAGAGAGGTCTCATAGCAGAGAATCAGGCTTCATGTCATAGCAGAGAATCAGGCTTCACGTCACCCACCACTGGAACAGGCCACTGTCAGATATTTTTAGGCCCCGGCACCCAGACAGAGGAGAGAGGTCCCATAGCAGAGAATCAGGCTTCATGTCATGGCAGAGAATCAGGCTTCAAGTCATAGCAGAGAATCAGGCTTCATGTCATAGCAGAGAATCAGGCTTCACGTCACCCACCACTGGAACAGGCCATTGTCAGATATTTAGGCCCCGGCACCCAGACAGAGGAGAGAGGTCCCATAGCAGAGAATCAGGCTTCATGTCATAGCAGAGAATCAGGCTTCAAGTCATAGCAGAGAATCAGGCTTCATGTCATAGCAGAGAATCAGGCTTCACGTCACCCACCACTGGAAAAGGCCATTGTCAGATATTTAGGCCCCGGCACCCAGACAGAGGAGAGAGGTCCCATAGCAGAGAATCAGGCTTCATGTCATAGCAGAGAATCAGGCTTCAAGTCATAGCAGAGAATCAGGCTTCATGTGATAGCAGAGAATCAGGCTTCACGTCACCCACCACTGGAGCAGTCCATTGTCAGATATTTAGGCCCCGGCACCCATACAGAGGAGAGAGGTCCCATAGCAGAGAATCAGGCTTCATGGCATAGCAGAGAATCAGGCTTCATGTCACCCACCACTGGAACAGGCCACTGTCACATATTTTTAGGCCCCGGCACCCAGACAGAGGAGAGAGGTCCCATAGCAGAGAATCAGGCTTCATGTCATAGCAGAGAATCAGGCTTCAAGTCATAGCAGAGAATCGGGCTTCATGTCATAGCAGAGAATCAGGCTTCACGCCACCCACCACTGGAACAGGCCATTGTCAGATATTTAGGCCCCGGCACCCAGACAGAGGAGAGAGGTCCCATAGCAGAGAATAAGCTTCATGGCATAGCAGAGAATCAGGCTTCACGTCACCCACCACTGGAACAGGCCACTGTCAGATATTTTTAGGCCCCGGCACCCAGACAGAGGAGAGAGGTCCCATAGCAGAGAATCAGGCTTCATGTCATAGCAGAGAATCAGGCTTCATGTCATAGCAGAGAATCAGGCTTCACGTCACCCCCCACTGGAACAGGCCATTGTCAGATATTTAGGCCCCGGCACCCAGACAGAGGAGAGAGGTCCCATAGCAGAGAATCAGGCTTCATGGCATAGCAGAGAATCAGGCTTCACGTCACCCAACACTGGAACAGGCCATTGTCAGATATTTTTAGGCCCCGGCACCCAGACAGAGGAGAGAGGTCCCATAGCAGAGAATCAGGCTTCATGTCATAGCAGAGAATCATGCTTCATGTCACCCAACACTGGAACAGGCCACTGTCAGATATTTTTAGGCCCCGGCACCCAGACAGAGGAGAGGTTCATTCAACTTTGGGTTGCCCCGCAATATAATGGTAAAATGAAAATAAAAAAAGGATTGAATGAGGAAGTGCCCTGGAGTACAATAATATACGGTTAAGGGGAGGTAGTTATAAATGTCTAATCTGCACAAGGGATAAACAGGTCCTGTGGGATCCATGTTGGGTTCATTTTTATGAACGTCAGCTTGTCCACATTGGCTGTAGACAGACGGCTGCGTTTGTCTGTAATGACGCCCCCTGCCGTGCTGAATACACGTTCAGACAAAACGCTGGCCAGCACCTCCAAGGCATAAAAGGCTAGCTCTGTCGACGTGGACAATTTTGAGACCCAGAAGTTGAATGGGGCCGAACCATCAGTCAGTACGTGGAGGGGTGTGCACACTTACTGTTCCACCATGTTAGTGAAATGTTGCCTCCTGTTAACACGTTCCGTATCAGGTGGTGGTGCAGTTAGCTGTGGCGTGGTGACAAAACTTTTCCACATCTCTGCCATGCTAACCCTGCCCTCAGAGGAGCTGGCCGTGACACAGCTGCGTTGGCGACCTCTTGCTCCTCCTCTGCCTTCGCCTTGGGCTTCCACTTGTTCCCCTGTGACATTTGGGAATGCTCTCAGTAGCGCGTCTACCAACGTGCGCTTGTACTCGCGCATCTTCCTATCACGCTCCAGTGCAGGAAGTAAGGTGGGCACATTGTCTTTGTACCGGGGATCCAGCAGGGTGGCAACCCAGTAGTCCGCACACGTTAAAATGTGGGCAACTCTGCTGTCGTTGCGCAGGCACTGCAGCATGTAGTCGCTCATGCGTGCCAGGCTGCCCAGAGGTAAGGACAAGCTGTCCTCTGTGGGAGGCGTATCGTCATCGTCCTGCGTTTCCCCCCAGCCACGCACCAGTGCGTTGGGTGCCACCCCGCTGTGAACATGCTTCATCCTCATCCTCCTCCACCACCTCCTCATCCTCGTCCTCCTCGTCCTCCAGTAGTGGGCCCTGTCTGGCCACATTTGTACCTGGCCTCTGCTGTTGCAAAAAACCTTCCTCTGAGTCACTTCGAAGAGACTGGCCTGAAAGTGCTAAAAATGACCCCTCTTCCTCCTCCTCCTCCTCCTCCTGGGCCACCTCCTCTTCCATCATCGCCCTAAGTGTTTTCTCAAGGAGACATAGAAGTGGTATTGTAACGCTGATAACGGCGTCATCGCCACTGGCCATGTTGGTGGAGTACTCGATACAGCGCAACAGGGCACACAGGTCTCGCATGGAGGCCCAGTCATTGGTGAAGTGGTGCTGTTCCGCAGTGCGACTGACCCGTGCGTGCTGCAGCTGAAACTCCACTATGGCCTACTGCTGCTTGCACAGTCTGTCCAGCATGTGCAAGGTGGAGTTCCACCTGGTAGGCACGTCGCATATGAGGCGGTGAGCGGGAAGGCCGAAGTTACGCTGTAGCGCAGACAGGCGAGCAGCGGCAGGATGTGAACGCCGGAAGCGCGCACAGATGGCCCGCACTTTATGCAGCAGCTCTGACATGTCGGGGTAGTTGTGAATGAACTTCTGCACCACCAAATTCAGCACATGCGCCAGGCAAGGGATGTGCGTCAAACCGGCTAGTCCCAGAGCTGCAACGAGATTTCGCCCATTATCACACACCACCAGGCCGGGCTTGAGGCTCACCGGCAGCAACCACTCGTCGGTCTGTTGTTCTATACCCCACCACAACTCCTGTGCGGTGTGGGGCCTGTCCCCCAAACATATGAGTTTCAGAATGGCCTGCTGACGTTTACCCCGGGCTGTGCTGAAGTTGGTGGTGAAGGTGTGTGCCTGACTGGATGAGCAGGTGGAAGAAGAGGAGGAGGAAGCCGAGTAGGAGGAGGAGGCAACAGGAGGCAAAGAATGTTGCCCTGCGATCCTTGGCGGCGGAAGGACATGTGCCAAACAACTCTTCGCCTGGGGCCCAGCCGCCACTACATTTACCCAGTGTGCAGTTAGGGAGATATAGTGTTCCTGGCCGTGCTTACTGGTCAACCTATCTGTGGTCAGGTGGACCTTGCCACAGATGGCGTTGCGCAGTGCACACTTGATTTTATCGGATACTTTGTTGTGCAGGGAAGGCACGGCTCTCTTGGAGAAGTAGTGGCGGCTGGGAACAACATACTGTGGGACAGCAAGCGACATGAGCTGTTTGAATCTGTCTGTGTCCACCAGCCTGAATGACAGCATTTCATGGGCCAGTAGTTTAGAAATGCTGGCATTCAGGGCCAGGAATCGAGGGTGGCTAGGTGGGAATTTGCGCTTTCTCTCAAATGTTTGTGAGATGGAGAGCTGAACGCTGCCGTGTGACATGGTTGAGATGCTTGGTGATGGAGGTGGTGGTGTTGGTGGTACATCCTCTGTTTGCTGGGCGGCAGGTGCCAACGTTCCTCCAGAGGCGGAGGAAGAGGCCGAGGCGGCGGCAGCAGCAGAAGAGGTAGCAGGGCGAGCCTGAGTGAGTTCCTTGTTTTTAAGGTGTTTACTCCACTGCAGTTCATGCTTTGCATGCAGGTGCCTGGTCATGCAGGTTGTGCTAAGGTTCAGAACGTTAATGCCTCGCTTCAGGCTCTGATGGCACAGCGTGCAAACCACTCGGGTCTTGTCATCAGTACATTGTTTGAAGAACTGCCACGCCAGGGAACTCCTTGAAGCTGCCTTTGGGGTGCTCGGTCCCAGATGGTGGTGGCCAGTAGCAGACGGAGTCTCTTGGTGGCGGGTGTTCTGCTTTTGCCCACTGCTCCCTCTTTGTCTTTTGCTACGCTGTTGGCTCGGTCTCAACACTGCCTCTTCCTCCGAATTCTGAAAGTCAGTGGCACGACCTTCATTCCATGTGGGGTCTAGGACCTCATCGTCCCCTGCATAGTCTTCCACCCAGTCTTCCTCCCTGACCTCCTGTTCAGTCTGCACACTGCAGAAAGACGCAGCATTTGGCACCTGTGTTTCGTCATCATCAGAGACGTGCTGAGGTGGTATTCCCATGTCCTCATCATTAGGAAACATAAGTAGTTGTGCGTTAGTGCATTCTATCTCTTCCACCCCTGGGGAAGGGCTAGGTGGATGCCCTTGGGAAACCCTGCCAGCAGAGTCTTCAAACAGCATAAGAGACTGCTGCATAACTTGAGGCTCAGACAGTTTCCCTGATATGCATGGGGGTGATGTGACAGACTGATGGGCTTGGTTTTCATGCGCCATCTGTGCGCTTTCTGCAGAAGACTGGGTGGGAGATAATGTGAACGTGCTGGATCCACTGTCGGCCACCCAATTGACTAATGCCTGTACCTGCTCAGGCCTTACCATCCTTAGAACGGCATTGGGCCCCACCAAATATCGCTGTAAATTCTGGCTGCTACTGGGACCTGAGGTAGTTGGTTCACTAGGACGTGTGGCTGTGGCAGAACGGCCACGTCCTCTCCCAGCACCAGAGGGTCCACTAACACCACCACGACCATGTCCGCGTCCGCGTCCCTTACTAGATGTTTTCCTCATTGTTACCGTTCACCACAATAAGAAAAAAATTATTTGGCCCAATGTATTGAATTCAAATTCAGGCCTTTTTTTACAGGCACCTAACACTATCTGGCTATCTATTTAGGTACCGTATTACACTAATACAGGCACAGCAGTAACGACAGATTTAGCTGAATATAAATTGTAGGCCTAGTATTTAGGCGCTGGATGACAGGTATCCCTTTTACGGACAGAATTAGACTTGGAAATGCACGGTAGCGTGTGAAGTTATTAAGGATGACCCTATCCGCACCTTCAATCTAATATACCCTTTTATGGATAGATTTAAAGTTGGCCTGATACAGCAGAAACCACTGATTTAGGGAATTGCTAAGTTGGGAATTGTATTCAAGCCAGAACAAAAACTGTGCTTTGGCAGACACTAAATAAATTGACCAGCCTCAGCAATAAACACAGATTTAGCTGAATATAAATTTTAGGCCTATTATTTAGGCGCTGGGTGACAGGTATACGTTTACGGATAGAGTTGAGCGAACACCTGGATGTTCGGGTTCGACGAGTTCGGCCGAACTTTCGAAAAATGTTCGGGTTCGGGATCCGAACTCGACCCGAACTTCATCCCGAACCCGAACCCCATAGAAGTCAATGGGGACCCGAACTTTTGGGCACTAAAAAGGCTGTAAAACACACCCGGAAAGGGCTAGAGGGCTGCAAAAGGCAGCAAAATGTAGTTAAATCCCCTGCAAACAAATGTAGATAGGGAAATGATGAGTTAACATAAAATAAATAAAAATTAAACAATATTAATTGGAGTGAGGTCCCATAGCACAGAATCAGGCTTCAAGTCACCCACCAATGGAGAAGGTCACTTACTATTATTTTGACCACAGCACCCAGACAAAGGAGAGAGGTCCCACAGCAGAGAACCAGGCATCATATCACCCACCACAGGAGTAGGCCACCATTTAGTTACTTTGACCCCTACACCCAGACGGAGGAGAGAGGTTACACAGCAGAGAATCAGGCATTTAGATCACCCACCACAGGAGTAGGCCACCATTGAATCAGACCCCGGCAACCATGTCAGATGGCACAAGCATAAGCTTTATATCAATCAGCACAGGAGAAGGCGACTTTGACAGACTTTGACCCCTACACCCGGACGGAGGAGAGAGGTTTCAAAGCAGAGAATCAGGCATTTAGATCACCCACCACAGGAGTAGGCCCCAATTTAATGGGACCCCGGCAACCATGTCAGATGGCACAACCATCAGCTTCATATCAATCAGCACAGGAGAAGGCGACTTTGAAAGACTTTGACCCCTACACCCAGACGGAGGAGAGAGGTTTCACAGCAGAGAATCAGGCATTTAGATCACCCACCACAGGAGTAGGCCCCCATTGAATCAGACCCTGGCAACCATGTCAGATGGCACAACCATCAGCTTTATATCAATCAGCACAGGAGAAGGCGACTTTGAAAGACTTTGACCCCTACACCCAGATGGAGGAGAGAGGTTTCACAGCAGAGAATCATGCATCATATCAACCACCACAGGAGAAGCCACCATTTAGTTACTTTGACCCCTGCACCCAGGAAGAGGAGAGAGGCACCACAGCACATATTCTGGCATCATATCAGCCACCACAGGAGAAGCCACCATTGAGTTACTTTGACCCCCGCACCCAGGAAGAGGAGAGAGGCACCACAGCACATATTCTGGCATCATATCAGCCACCACAGGAGAAGCCACCATTGAGTTACTTTGACCCCCGCACCCAGGAAGAGGAGAGAGGCACCACAGCACATATTCTGGCATCATATCAGCCACCACAGGAGAAGCCACCATTGAGTTACTTTGACCCCTGCACCCAGGAAGAGGAGAGAGGCCCCACAGCACATATTCTGGCATCATATCAGCCACCACAGGAGAAGCCACCATTTAGTTACTTTGACCCCTTCACCCAAACAGAGGAGAGAGGTTCCACATCAGAGAATCAGGCATCATATCAACCACCACAGGAGTAGGCCACAATTTAATGGGACCCCGGCAACCATGTCAGATGGCACAACCATCAGCTTCATATCAATCAGCACAGGAGAAGGCGACTTTGAAAGACTTTGACCCCTACACCCAGACGGAGGAGAGAGGTTTCACAGCAGAGAATCAGGCATTTAGATCACCCACCACAGGAGTAGGCCCCCATTGAATCAGACCCTGGCAACCATGTCAGATGGCACAACCATCAGCTTTATATCAATCAGCACAGGAGAAGCCACCATTGAGTTACTTTGACCCCTGCACCCAGGAAGAGGAGAGAGGCCCCACAGCACATATTCTGGCATCATATCAGCCACCACAGGAGAAGCCACCATTGAGTTACTTTGACCCCCGCACCCAGGAAGAGGAGAGAGGCACCACAGCACATATTCTGGCATCATATCAGCCACCACAGGAGAAGCCACCATTGAGTTACTTTGACCCCTGCACCCAGGAAGAGGAGAGAGGCCCCACAGCACATATTCTGGCATCATACTAACCACCACAGGAGAAGCCACCATTGAGTTACTTTGACCCCTGCACCCAGGAAGAGGAGAGAGGCCCCACAGCACATATTCTGGCATCATATCAGCCACCACAGGAGAAGCCACCATTTAGTTACTTTGACCCCTGCACCCAGGAAGAGGAGAGAGGCACCACAGCACATATTCTGGCATCATATCAGCCACCACAGGAGAAGCCACCATTTAGTTACTTTGACCCCTTCACCCAAACAGAGGAGAGAGGTTCCACATCAGAGAATCAGGCATCATATCAACCACCACAGGAGTAGGCCACAATTTAGTTTATTTGACCCCTGCACCCAGGAAGAGGAGAGAGGCCCCACAGCACATATTCTGGCATCATATCACACACCACAGGAGAAGGCCTCTTTCAGTGATTTAGGCCTTTGGACCCAGACAGAGGAGAGAGGTCAGAGATTAGCTTCATATCCCCCAGCACAGCAGAAGACCGCTTTATTTGACTTAGGCCTCAGCACCCAGACAGAAGACAGAGGTAGCATGGCAGAGGTTATGGCTTCATGTCACCCGTTAGTTTAACCGGCCACTTTCATCTGGTTAGGCCCCGGCGCCCAGACAGAGAAGAGTTTCATTCAACTGTGGGTTTCATAAAATTTGTATCAAATAAAGAAGTGGCCCGTAGCACAACAAGACATGTTTTAGGCAGTTAATAAGGACTACTCTGCACAAGGGAGGGACAGGTCCTGTGGGATCCATGCCTGGTTCATCTTTATGAAGGTCAGCTTGTCCACGTTGGCTGTGGACAGGCGGCTGCGCTTGTCAGTAATGACGCCCCCTGCCGTGCTGAATACGCGTTCAGATAAAACGCTGGCCGCCGGGCAGGAAAGCACCTCCAAGGCATAACATGCTAACTCTGGCCACGTGGACAATTTCGAAACCCAGTAGTTGAATGGGGCCGAACCATCCGTCAGGATGTGGAGGGGTGTGCAGACATACTGTTCAACCATGTTAGTGAAATGCTGCCTCCTGCTAACACGTTCCGTATCAGGTGTCGGTGCAGATAGCTGTGGCGTGGAGACAAAACTTTTCCACATTTCTGCCATGCTAACCCTGCCCTCAGATGAGCTGGCCGTGACACAGCTGCGTTGGCGACCTCTTGCCACTCCTCTGCCTTCACCTTCCACCTGTTCCCCTGTGACATGTGGGAATGCTCTCAAGAGCGCCTCTATCAGCGTGCGCTTGTACTCGCGCATCTTACGGTCGCGCTCCAGTTCAGGAATTAAAGTGGGCACATTGTCTTTATACCGGGGATCCAGCAGGGTGGCCACCCAGTAGTCTGCACACGTTAAAACGTGGGCAACTCTGCTGTCGTTGCGCAGGCATTGGAGCATATATTCGCTCATGTGGGCCAGGCTACCCATGGGTAAGGACAAGCTGTCCTCTGTGGGAGGCGTATCGTCATCGTCCACCGTATCCCCCCAGCCACGCACCAGTGATGGGCCTGGGCTGCCACCCCGCTGTGAACTTGCGTCATCCTCGTCCCCCTCCACCTCCTCCTCCTCATCCTCCTCGTCCTCCAGTACAGTGCCTTGGCTGGCGACTTGTGAACCTGTCCTCTGCTGCTTAAACAAACCTCCCTCTGAGCCACTTCGAACAGACTGGCCCGAAAGTGTTAGAAACGAGCCCTCATCCTCCTCCTCCTCCTCCACCTGGGCCACCTCCTCTAACATCATTGCCCTAAGTGTTTTCTCAAGGAGACATAGAAGTGGTATTGTAACGCTGATAACAGTGTCATCGCCACTGGCCATGTTGGTGGAGTACTCGAAACAGCGCAGCAGGGCACACAGGTCTCGCATGGAGGCCCAATCATTGGTGGTGAAGTGGTGCTGTTCGGCAGTACGACTGACGCGAGCGTGCTGCAGCTGAAACTCCACTATGGCCTGCTGCTGCTCGCACAGTCTCTCCAGCATGTGCAAGGTGGAGTTCCACCGGGTGGGCACGTCGCATATGAGGCGGTGAGCGGGAAGGCCGAAGTTCCGCTGTAGCGCAGACAGGCGAGCAGCGGCAGGATGTGAACGGCGGAAGCGCGCACAGAAGGCCCGCACTTTATGCAGCAGCTCTGACATGTTGGGGTAGTGGTGAATGAACCTCTGCACCACCAAGTTCAGCACATGCGCCAGGCAAGGGATGTGCGTCAAACCGGCTAGTCCCAGAGCTGCCACGAGATTTCGCCCATTATCGCATACCACCAGGCCTGGCTTGAGGCCCACCGGCAGAAACCACTCGTCGGTCTGTTGTTCAATACCCCGCCACAACTCCTTTGCGCTGTGGGGCCTGTCCCCCAAACATATGAGTTTCAGAATGGCCTGCTGACGTTTACCCCGGGCTGTGCTGAAGTTGGTGGTGAAGGTGTGTGGCTGACCGGATGAGCTGGTGGAAGCAGTGGAGGAGGAAGCCGAGTAGGAGGAGGAGGCTACAGGAGGCAGAGAATGATGCCCTGCGATCCTAGGGGGCGGAAGGACGTGCGCCAAGGAACTGTCCGCCGGGGGCCCAGCCGCCACTACATTCATCCAGTGTGCAGTTAGTGAGATATAGCGTCCCTGGCCGTGCTTACTGGTCCACGTATCTGTGGTTAGGTGGACCTTGCCACAAATGGTGTTGCGCAGTGCACACTTGATTTTATCGGACACTTGCATGTGCAGGGAAGGCACGGCTGTCTTGGAGAAGTAGTGGCGGCTGGGAACCACATACTGCGGGACAGCCATGGCCATCAGCTGTTTGAAGCTGTCTGTGTCCACCAGCCGGAATGACAGCATTTCAAAGGCCAGCAGTTTAGAAATGCTGGCGTTCAGGCCAAGGGCTCGAGGGTGACTCGGGGGGAATTTGCGCTTCCTCTCTAAGGTTTGAGATATTGAGAGCTGAACGCTGCTGTGTGATATAGTGGAGACGCTAGTTGACGGTGGCGGTGGTGGTGGTGTCGGTGGCACATCCTCTGTTTGCTGCTCGGCAGGTGGCAACATTCCTCTCGAGGCGGAAGCCGAGGCAGCAGCGGTAGAGGGAGCAGGGGGAGCCTCAGCGAGTGCCTGGTTTTTAAGGTGTGTACCCCACTGCAGTTCATGCTTTGCATGTAGATGCCTGGTCATGCAGGTTGTGCTGAGGTTCAGAACGTTAATGCCTCGCCTCAGGCTCTGATGGCAGAGCGTGCAAGTCACTCGGGTCTTGTCGGTAGGACATTGTTTAAAGAAGTGCCATGCCAGAGAACTCTTTGAAGCTGCCTTTGTGGGGCTGGGTCCCTGTTGGCGATGTCCAGTAGCAGGCGAACTCTGGGGGCGGCGGCTCGTCTGCTTTGGCCCCCTGCTCCCTCTTTGGCTTCGCTGTTGTCTCGGTCTCACCACTACCTCTTCCTCTGAACTGTGAAAGTCATCGCCACGACCTTCAGTCCATGTGGGGTCTAAGACCTCATCGTCCTCTGCATCGTCTTCCACCAAGTCTCCCTCCCTGACCTCCTCCTGTTCAGTCTGCACACTGCAAAAAGACGCGGCAGTGGGCACCTGTGTTTCGTCATCATCAGAGAGTCGGTGACTCTGCTGTGGTGGTATTCCCATGTCCTCTTCATCTGGAGACATAAGTGGTTGTGCGTCAGTGCATGGTATGTCTTCCTCCACTGGGGAAGGGCTAGGTGGACGCCCCTGGGAAACCCTGGAAGCAGAGTCTTCAAACAGAAGAAGAGACTGCTGCATAACTTGTGGCTCAGACCGTTTCCCTGATATGCTTGGGGGTGATGTGACAGACTGATGGGCTTGGTTTTCAGGTGCCACCTGTGCGCTTTCCGCAGAAGACTGGGTGGAAGACCATGTGGTGAACGTGCTGGAAGCACTGTCGGCCACCCAATCGATTAATGCCTGTACCTGCTCAGGCCTTACCATCCTAAGAGCAGCATTGGGCCCCACGAGATATTGCGGTACATTCTGCCGGCTAGTTGAGGGTGTTCGTTCCCTACTGTGTGCGCCTGGGGCCGAACGGCCACGTCCTCTACCAGCAACAGAGGCTCCACGGACACCACCACGACCGCGTCCTCGTCCCTTAATAGTATTTTTCTTCATTGTTGCGATTCAACTCGCACCACAATGAAATATATTATTTTTTATAAGCAAAATCCCCTCACTGGAATACTTTCAGTCTTTTGACTGTATGGATTACAGATGGAATGACTGTTATATGTGAGTACCGCTTTCTTTGACAGATTCTAGTATGGGTACATATATGTTTTCCCAAGCCCAGCACATTAGTTTGCTAATTCCAGATGTATGAAACGCAGGCCTAACTGTATCTAGTATATTGAACGCCAGATAAACTAACTTGGCCTTTTTTAAATAAAAAAAATCCCATCACTGGAATACTTTCAGTCTTTTGACTGTATGGATTACAGATGGAATGACTGTTATATGTGAGTACCGCTTTCTTTGACAGATTCTAGTATGGGTACATATATGTTTTCCCAACCCCAGCACATTAGTTTGCTAATTCCAGATGTATGAAACGCAGGCCTAACTGTATCTAGTATATTGAACGCCAGATAAACTAACTTGGCCTTTTTTAAATAAAAATAATCCCCTCACTGGAATACTTTCAGTCTTTTGACTGTATGGATTACAGATGGAATGACTGTTATATGTGAGTACCGCTTTCTTTGACAGATTCTAGTATGGGTACATATATGTTTTCCCAACCCCAGCACATTAGTTTGCTAATTCCAGATGTATGAAACGCAGGCCTAACTGTATCTAGTATATTGAACGCCAGATAAACTAACTTGGCCTTTTTTAAATAAAAAAAATCCCCTCACTGGAATACTTTCAGTCTTTTGACTGTATGGATTACAGATGGAATGACTGTTATATGTGAGTACCGCTTTCTTTGACAGATTCTAGTATGGGTACATATATGTTTTCCCAAGCCCAGCACATTAGTTTGCTAATTCCAGATGTATGAAACGCAGGCCTAACTGTATCTAGTATATTGAACGCCAGATAAACTAACTTGGCCTTTTTTAAATAAAAAAAATCCCCTCACTGGAATACTTTCAGTCTTTTGACTGTATGGATTACAGATGGAATGACTGTTATATGTGAGTACCGCTTTCTTTGACAGATTCTAGTATGGGTACATATATGTTTTCCCAACCCCAGCACATTAGTTTGCTAATTCCAGATGTATGAAACGCAGGCCTAACTGTATCTAGTATATTGAACGCCAGATAAACTAACTTGGCCTTTTTTAAATAAAAAAAATCCCCTCACTGGAATACTTTCAGTCTTTTGACTGTATGGATTACAGATGGAATGACTGTTATATGTGAGTACCGCTTTCTTTGACAGATTCTAGTATGGGTACATATATGTTTTCCCAACCCCAGCACATTAGTTTGCTAATTCCAGATGTATGAAACGCAGGCCTAACTGTATCTAGTATATTGAACGCCAGATAAACTAACTTGGCCTTTTTTAAATAAAAAAAAAATTCCCTCACTGGAATACTTTCAGTCTTTTGACTGTATGGATTACAGATGGAATGACTGTTATATGTGAGTACCGCTTTCTTTGACAGATTCTAGTATGGGTACATATATGTTTTCCAAACCCCAGCACATTAGTTTGCTAATTCCAGATGTATGAAACGCAGGCCTAACTGTATCTAGTATATTGAACGCCAGATAAACTAACTTGGCCTTTTTTAAATAAAAAAAATCCCCTCACTGGAATACTTTCAGTCTTTTGACTGTATGGATTACAGATGGAATGACTGTTATATGTGAGTACCGCTTTCTTTGACAGATTCTAGTATGGGTACATATATGTTTTCCCAACCCCAGCACATTAGTTTGCTAATTCCAGATGTATGAAACGCAGGCCTAACTGTATCTAGTATATTGAACGCCAGATAAACTAACTTGGCCTTTTTTAAATAAAAAAAAAATTCCCTCACTGGAATACTTTCAGTCTTTTGACTGTATGGATTACAGATGGAATGACTGTTATATGTGAGTACCGCTTTCTTTGACAGATTCTAGTATGGGTACATATATGTTTTCCAAACCCCAGCACATTAGTTTGCTAATTCCAGATGTATGAAACGCAGGCCTAACTGTATCTAGTATATTGAACGCCAGATAAACTAACTTGGCCTTTTTTAAATAAAAAAAATCCCCTCACTGGAATACTTTCAGTCTTTTGACTGTATGGATTACAGATGGAATGACTGTTATATGTGAGTACCGCTTTCTTTGACAGATTCTAGTATGGGTACATATATGTTTTCCCAACCCCAGCACATTAGTTTGCTAATTCCAGATGTATGAAACGCAGGCCTAACTGTATCTAGTATATTGAACGCCAGATAAACTAACTTGGCCTTTTTTAAATAAAAAAAATTCCCTCACTGGAATACTTTCAGTCTTTTGACTGTATGGATTACAGATGGAATGACTGTTATATGTGAGTACCGCTTTCTTTGACAGATTCTAGTATGGGTACATATATGTTTTCCCAACCCCAGCACATTAGTTTGCTAATTCCAGATGTATGAAACGCAGGCCTAACTGTATCTAGTATATTGAACGCCAGATAAACTAACTTGGCCTTTTTTAAATAAAAAAAATTCCCTCACTGGAATACTTTCAGTCTTTTGACTGTATGGATTACAGATGGAATGACTGTTATATGTGAGTACCGCTTTCTTTGACAGATTCTAGTATGGGTACATATATGTTTTCCCAACCCCAGCACATTAGTTTGCTAATTCCAGATGTATGAAACGCAGGCCTAACTGTATCTAGTATATTGAACGCCAGATAAACTAACTTGGCCTTTTTTAAATTAAAAAAATTCCCTCACTGGAATACTTTCAGTCTTTTGACTGTATGGATTACAGATGGAATGACTGTTATATGTGAGTACCGCTTTCTTTGACAGATTCTAGTATGGGTACATATATGTTTTCCCAACCCCAGCACATTAGTTTGCTAATTCCAGATGTATGAAACGCAGGCCTAACTGTATCTAGTATATTGAACGCCAGATAAACTAACTTGGCCTTTTTTAAATAAAAAAAAAATTCCCTCACTGGAATACTTTATGGCTTTTCACTGTATGGATTACAGGTGGACTGGTATTAGTAGGGGTGACACAAGCACACCCAAGTCCCTGATGTATGATTTCTATGGCACAGACCACTATTACAAGTGATTAATGGACGTTGGGAGAGATTGTGCTGCAGCACTAGTCCCAAGATGGCCGCCGCCTATCAGCCCAGTAACATGTGCCACAAAATGGTCTGCACAACCTTTAAAAAAAATAGCCTTGGACTGTGCTGCTAAATCGCTATTGGTCTGAATCCCAGGTGTAGATGTCTGACTTGTTTGGAGCTTTGGAATGCACACTGTGGCAGCTTCTGCTGCAGCACTACAAGTCGCAAAATGGCGGCCGGCGGTCAGCCCAGGTACATGTGGATGGAAAAATCACTCTGGCCACTCTAAAAATAGCCAATCCCTATCAAAAAAGCAGCTCAGCTGCAGTTGTTCAGATGAATCACAGGTGGAGGAGAGAAATTTGCTTCCAGTTATTCAATTATCCCTGCCTATTCTCGCCCTAGCATCAGCTGCGTCTATCCCTGTTCTATTCACATCGGGAGTGAGCACGTCCCGACGTGCGCACAAGCTTATAAAGAGGCTGAGTCACATGCTGCACTTGGCCAATCACAGCCTTGCCAATAGTAGGCATGGCTGCGATGGCATCTTAGGGCAAGTAGTATGATGCATGTTGATTGGCTGCTTTGCAGCCTTTCAAAATGCGCCAAAATACATGCCGAACGACGAACCCGAACCCGAACTTTTACGAAAAAGTTCGGGTTCGGGTCCGTGTCACGAACACCCCAAAATTCGGTACGGACCCGAACTATGCTCGAACTGTTCGCTCAACACTATTTACGGACAGAATTATTTAAACTTGGAAATGCACGGTAGCGTGTGAAGTTATTGAGGATGACACTATCCGCACCTTAAATCTAATATACCCTTTTATGGATCAATTTAAACTTGGCCTGATACAGCAGAAAAAAAATATTTAGGGGATTGCTAAGTTGGGAATTGTATTCAACCCAGAACAAAAACTGTGCTTCGGCAGACAGCAGACAGTATTACAATTGGCTAGCCACAGCTGAAACACCAGATTTAGGGTACTGCTATTTTGGCCAATTGTATTTTACGCCTTAATAAAATAGCAAGCACAGCCAAGCCCCTGATGTAGGATATAGCAAAAAAATAACAACACTATTGATGGTTAAATAGACTTGGTGGCAGCTTGTGCTGGCGCACCACAAGACACAAAATGGCCCCTGATCACCCAAGAAAAAATTGACATAAAAACGCTCTGGGCAGCCTAAAAACAGTGAGCAATTAAATAGCAGCAGTTCAATGATCCACAGCTGTAGATCGATCACTGAATTAAGTGTTTTTGCAGAGTTAATCACTGTCTAATCTCGCCCTAACAGCAGCTGCATCCTCTCCCTACACTGATCATAGCAGAGTGACGTGCGGCGCTACGTGACTCCAGCTTAAATAGAGGCTGGGTCACATGCTGCACTGACCAATCACAGCCATGCCAATAGTAGGCATGGCTGTGATGGCCTCTTGGGGCAAGTAGTATGACGCTTGTTGATTGGCTGCTTTGCAGCCTTTCAAAAAGCACCAAGAAAGCGCCGAAAACCGAACCCAGACTTTTACGAAAATGTTCGGGTTCGGGTCCGTGTCACGGACACCCCAAAATTCGGTACGAACCCGAACTATACAGTTCGGGTTCGCTCATCTCTACCTCTCAGTCTTCACTGACTTGATGCCTTCCTTTTTCCTAAGAAGTGGCAAGAAAACCCCAACCCACCCTACGACAGATAGTCAAGAGAGTCTCTCTGTTGACGACTTGTGTTAGAGCCCTCACTGTTTGGGCTGCCCTGAGGAGAAGGTTGGGGAGGAGGATGGTGAACCCATGCATACCTGTGTTGATGGTGGTGGTAATAGTGGCACCTGTAGCCACAGCATTGGTGATGGGGGCAGCGATAGTTGCAGTCAGGGCAGAGCAGAGGAGGGGCACCAAGGAGCCCATCATAACATCTTGCAGTCTCATAAAAGTGACAGGGAGGGTGAGGACAGGACCTGGTAGCTGGATCAGGGTACTGAGGAGGAGGTAACATCAATGGAAAAGGGTAGTGGCAGCAACAATAAAGAGCAGAGGTGATGTACCTCCCAAAAAACAGCCAGGGCCATGTCTGCTGTGGGATCTGGTAATGTCGCTGATGCTGTTGGTGGGACAGGCCCAAAACATGCCAGTGCTAAGTCCAACTTGGCTGCCTGTAGCTCTGTGCAAGCAACTCTCATATGGTGCTTTTTCTCCACAAGGCAGGCACACAAAAGCACAGCGGTGTGCAAGATCTGCAGAATTAAATTAAGCCGTGGCCATTCAAACACAATTATAGGTACCAGAGGTCTATTGCAGCACATGAGGCGGCATCACCAGATCCTTTGGGGAAATACAACTGGCCAGCAATCCCAATCAAAACAAGTCTGTCCTTCTTCTCCTGGTCCTCTTTGTAGCAACCAACCCGCATCCCCATGGAATACAGAATGTTTGTCATCATCATAATCATCACCTTCTTCTTCTCCTGCTAAGACTCCTCCTTGTCCTCGGCTCCATCATGAGACATAACAAAATGTTTGGCCATGAAAAAACTTTTCTCCTCTAGCAATTAGCTTGTGCACAAGCAACCTGGCAACATTTCTGGCAGGGCAGTCATTGCTGTATCATTGCAGTAGTGCCTTGTACTTTTACATGGCGGAGTATGTGGGCCACTCCTTGCGATTCTTGCTATGTGGCAAGCTACATTCCACAGTGGACACTTGGAGCAGCTGTTATGGGCAGGGACAGTACAAGTCTTTCACAACCCACTGGCTCAATTTTGTTTGTGGCAGTGGAGAGGCAGCACCCCAGCAACATGGCCAGATCCTTTTGACCCCCTCTCACCATATTATTGGGCTGGATCCCACACCAGGAATTTATGTGCCTTCTCCATCTTCTCCTCAATGGACACTGTCCCATCCCCAAAACATCAGGGCACGGCGTCGGTCAAACTACCCCTCCTTCCTATTACATGTGTCCTGTGAAGGGTTGACATGCCGTGTTGGTGCTTATCGGCCTGGGAGAGAGTAGCCCCCGATGAGCAGTTGCTCAAGTATATCAAGCAGCAAACATCCCACTAGCTGTCACCTCGCTGACTCCAACTGGGCAACATGGTAAGGGAAAATGGGCACAACCTCCTAGATGCCCTGAGCCTGGGGGAAATAACACATGCTCCCTGCATTGCCTTTTAAAAAATGTACTGGCTTGCGCAAGGTGCTGGCAATGACAAGGAGACTTTCCCTCTTTTCAGCCATTCTAACGTGGTGAGGAACGTTCTCCTGGACATGCAGTGTCAGAATAATATGCAGCTACACCTCTGAAGCATCTGTATGAGGAGCAGAAAGCCGTGAATGATTTGTTCATGCAACAGACCGCCTCAGCAGGAAGCATGTGTTGTTTCCAGGGTGGGCAGTGGCAGCTCATGCCGTTCATCCTGCAGTTGTCCCTCATCCCCCTCATATGTATTTTTTGAAGAGACGATGATACTCATGCAACAGGGTAAGGAGGAGGAGGTGCTGCCATTTGAGGAGCAGAAAGAGAGTAAGAGGAAAAAGAGAATGATGATGATAGTGACATCAGCCACGACACCCAATCGTCTCAATGGGGGGGTGTATGTGGAAAGAACAGGCTCCTGGGCACGCTGGACAGAATAGCGACATGTAGACTCGCTTATTTACTGTGACAGGTGTAACAAGCAGTCTGATCATTTCTGGATAGCCATTCTTTTACACCCTCGCTACCAAGGTAAAAGGGGGGAATGTTTTCCTCTCGCAGAAAGGGAAGACAAATTATGTTACTACCAGGAAACACTGTGTATGCAGCTTGCCACAGCTTTCAGCGAGCAGACACCTGCCGTGAGCCTGTCTTAAAGGGAAGCCCCTCTCTGCCTCCTGCAGAGTTATTCCCACCGTCACAAGCATCAGGGGCCACAGCAGCCATAGCAGCCATTTGAGTCTCCTGAATATGATTGAGCAGTTTTTCCATATGCTGAGCCAGGCAGAGGCTGGTTAGCTAGCTGACAGCTACTGCCTCAACACCCAGGTTCAGGCCTACCTAAACTATGGTCAGTCTCTATCACATACCCTGTTCGCTGCCCCATGGATTTCTGGGCAGGCAAACTGGAACCGTGACCCAAACTGCAACGGCAAGCTCTCTATCGTCTTTCTTGCCTAGCCTCCAGTGTCATCTCAGAGAGGGTTTTCAGTGCCATGGGAGCGTGGTGGTAGCTAAATGGAGCAAGTTGTGCTCCACCAGGTTCCAAAACATCACTTTTGTCAAAATGAACCAAGCCTGGATTCAGGAGGATTTTCGCACTCCTCCGGCTGAGTCCCATGAATTCACATTGCCTTGTTGCTGGTGGCGCATCTTGCCACAGTTGCTGTCTGTCTGTTTACCATCACATTCTGTACGGCTGCTGCTGCGGCCTGCATCATGCCACTAATGCCACTTGCCAGCCATCACGTTCTGTACCACTGTTGCCGCCATTATGCTACTGCTGTGACCTGCTGACCATCATCTTCTGCAAGGCTACTTTCACAGTAGTGTTTATATTTTCTGGTATTGACATCCATCATAGGATCTCAATACCAGAGAAAAACGCTTCAGTTTTGTGCCCATTCATTGTCAATAGGGACAAAACGTAATTGAACAGAACGGAGTGCTTTTTGGTTGTTTGGTTGCGTTCCCATACTGGAGAGCAAACTGCAGTAAGCTGCGATTTTCTATCCATCATGGGATGTGGAGCAAGACATATCTGTCATGACCCACAATGCATGTCAATGGGGATGGATCCATTTAACTCAGGCACAATCTGACAAAATAGAAAACTGATCTTTCCCCCATTGACTTTCAATGATGTTCATGACGGATCCGTCGTAGCTATGTTAAAGATAATACAATCAGATCCGTTCCTAATGGATGCTGATGGTTGTATTATCAGTAACGGAAGCGTTTTTGTTGAGCCCTGCCGGATTTAGCAAAAATGCTATTGTGAAAGTAGCCTAAGGCTGTTGCTGCCTTCATCATGCTGCTGCCTTTCTGCCAACATGAAAAAAGAAATATTATTTCTATTATTATAAAAAAATATACAAAAAGCGAACTAGTTTTTCCTAAAAATGATGAGCCCTAGGAGGCTAGAGGGGTTTATATACTGGTTCATTCATCTCTACTACCATGTTATCAAATTATTCATGGACTAGAGAAAGACCCCTCTTTTCTCTCTATTAAGCTCGATTTCTATAGCAGAAAATATAATACACAAAAAGCATCATGTGGCAGTTTTGTAGGGAGAACATAAAACTTGTAAGAGTGTAAATTGTTTGTTTCATGCGAAGATTGGACATTATAGACACACAGGGTTAAACTATCCCTTTTTATGGCAATGGCAATCTGCACAAGAGCTTCTCTAATTTCCCATCTCAAGTGATTACAGCTTTATGATCGGATGAATATTTGTAATTAGTGCTTCATAAAAAGCTGCAAATTACTTGGTATTAGCAGAACAAAAAAAAAGCTGTAGAATTCACTGGCCCTTTATAACAATGGTGTTTGTATTTTTTTTCCTTTAAATGTTTTATAAATTCTTCTTCTTAATACCTTAGGGTATTAATGTTTAGATAATATGTATTGTTAAAATTGTATGCAAAAAAATAATAATATAGTACTATATATATATATATATATCAGTATGTATATATATATATATATATATATATATATATATCAGTATATAAGCAATATATAGTTGAATGGTATCAACAACAAGTATTTGTGTTGTAAGACCAAAACCAATACAGGCACAGACAGATAGATAGATAGATAGATAGATAGATAGATAGATAGATAGATAGATAGATAGATAGATAGATAGATAGATAGATAGATAGATAGATAGATAGATAGATAGATAGATAGATAGATAGATAGATAGATAGATAGATAGATAGATAGATAGATAGATAGATAGATAGATAGATAGATAGATAGATAGATGAGAGGAGCCTGATATGTCACAGACTTTCATACCTCCCACCCTGGATGTGTTCCCATCCCCCAACACTACCTGATTATTTCCCACTTTCTTTGGCAATGCTAAAATGTATTTAGTCCTGCCAATAAAGATGGTTTGAATTGAATAGATAGATAGATAGATAGATAGATAGATAGATAGATAGATAGATAGATAGATAGATAGATAGTATATATTAGATAGATAGATAGCTAGATAGATAATATATATTAGATAGACAGCTATAGATAGATAATTAGAGATAGTGATAGATAGATAGATAGATAGATAGATAGATAGATAGATAGATAGATATTAGAGATAGTGATAGATGATAGATCGATAAATAGATAGATAGATATTAGATAGAAAGGTAGAAATTAGATAGATAGACAAAGATAGATATTAGAGATAGTGATAGATAAATATATATATATATATATATATATATATAGAGATAAAAGAAGTCGGACTGCACTCCTTTCTTTTTTGTTAGATAGATAGATAGATAGATAGATGATAGAAATTAGATAGATGGATAGATATTAGAGATAGTGATAGATGATAGATCGATAAATAGATAGATAGATATTAGATAGAAAGGTAGAAATTAGATAGATAGACAAAGATAGATATTAGAGATAGTGATAGATAAATATATATATATATATATATATATATATATATATAGAGATAAAAGAAGTCGGACTGCACTCCAAAATAATAGTGAAATACACGGTTTATTCACCCATAGTATGGCAAACTTGCGACGTTTCGGCTCACCAGAGCCTTCCTCAAGCTTGAGGAAGGCTCTGGTGAGCCGAAACGTCGCAAGTTTGCCATACTATGGGTGAATAAACCGTGTATTTCACTATTATTTTGGAGTGCAGTCCGACTTCTTTTATCTCTACAATACTTGGGGTATTGCCGTTACCCTGTGCTGGACGTTGCACCCACACCGTGAATGGTGCTCCCGCCGGATTTTCTCCTCCTTCTATATATATATATATATATATATATATATATATATATATTAGAGATAGTGATAGATAGATAGATACAGTCAGGTCCATAAATATTGGGACATCGACACAATTCTAACATTTTTGGCTCTATACACCACCACAATGGATTTGAAATAAAACTGACAAGATGTGCTTTAACTGCAGACTGTCAGCTTTAATTTGAGGGTATTTACATCCAAATCAGGTGATCGGTGTAGGAATTACAACATTTTGCATATGTGCCTCCCACTTGTTAAGGGACCAAAAGTAATGGGACAGAATAATAATCATAAATCAAACTTTCACTTTTTAATACTTGGTTGCAAATCCTTTGCAGTCAATTACAGCCTGAAGTCTGGAATGCATAGACATCACCAGCCGCTGGGTTTCATCCCTGGTGATGCTCTGCCAGGCCTCTACTGCAACTGTCTTCAGTTCCTGCTTGTTCTTGGGGCATTTTGTCTTCAGCAAGTGAAATGCATGCTCAATCGGATTCAGGTCAGGTGATTGACTTGGCCATTGCATAACATTCGACTTCTTTCCCTTAAAAAACTCTTGGTTGCTTTTGCAGTATGCTTTGGGTCATTGTCCATCTGCACTGTGAAGCACCGTCCAACGAGTTCTGAAGCATTTGGCTGAATATGAGCAGATAATATTGGCCGAAACACTTCAGAATTCATCCTGCTGCTTTTGTCAGTAGTCACATCATCAATAAATACAAGAGAACCAGTTCCATTGGCAGCCATACATGCCCACGCCATGACACTACCACCACCATGCTTCACTGATGAGGTGGTATGCTTAGGATCATGAGCAGTTCCTTTCCTTCTCCATACTCTTCTCTTCCCATCACTCTGGTATAAGTTGATCTTGGTCTTATCTGTCCATAGGATGTTTTTCCAGAACTGTGAAGGCTTTTTTAGATGTCATTTGGCAAACTCGAATCTGGCCTTCCTGTTTTTGAGGCTCACCAATGGTTTACATCTTGTGGTGAACCCTCTGTATTCACTCTGGTGAAGTCTTCTCTTGATTGTTGACTTTGACACACATACACCTACCTCCTGGAGAGTGTTCTTGATCTGGCCAACTGTTGTGAAGGGTGTTTTCTTCACCAGGGAAAGAATTTTTCGGTCATCCACCACAGTTGTTTTCCATGGTCTTCCGGGTCTTTTGGTGTTGCTGAGCTCACCCGTGTGTTCCTTCTTTTTAAGAATGTTCCAAGCCTAATGTTTTTGCTATATCTCTGATCGGTTTGTTTTGCTTTTTCAGCATAATGATGGCTTGCTTCACTGATAGTGACAGCTATTTGGATCTCATCTTGAGAGTTGACAGCAACAGATTCCAAATGCAAATAGCACACTTGAAATGAACGCTGGACCTTTTATCTGCTCATTATAATTGGTATAATGAGGGAATAACACACACCTGGCCATGGAACAGCTGAGACGCCAATTGTCCCATTACTTTTGGTTCCTTAACAAGTGGGAGGAACATATGCAAACTGTTGTAATTCCTACACCGTTCACCTGATTTGGATGTAAAACCCCTCAAATTAAAGCTGACAGTCTGCAGTTAAAGCACATCTTGTTTGTTTCATTTCAAATCCATTGTGGTGGTGTATAGAGCCAAAAATGTTAGAATCGTGTCCATGTACCAATATTTATGGACCTGACTGTAGATAGATAGATAATAGATAGATAGGTAGATAGATAATAGATAGATAGATAGATAGATAGATAGATAGATAGATAGACTGAGAGGAGCCTGATATGTCACAGAATTTCATACCTCCCACCATGGATGCTTTGGCAATGCTAAAATGTATTTAGTCCTGCCAATAAAGCTGATTTGAATTGAATAGATAGATAGATAACATATTATTAGATAGACAGCTATAGATAGATAATTAGAGATAGATAGATACAAACCGGATTCCAAAAAAGTTGGGACACTATACAAATCATGAATAAAAACTGAATGCAATGATGTGGAGGTGCCAACTTCTAATATTTTATTCAGAATAGAACATAAATCACGGAACAAAAGTTTTAACTGAGAAAATGTACCATTTTAAGGGAAAAATATGTTGAATCATAATTTCATGGTGTCAACAAATCCCCAAAAAGTTGGGACAAGGCCATTTTCACCACTGTGTGGCATCTCCCCTTCTTCTTACAACACTCAACAGACGTCTGGGGACCGAGGAGACCAGTTTATCAAGTTTAGAAATAGGAATGCTCTCCCATTCTTGTCTAATACAGGCCTCTAACTGTTCAATCGTCTTGGGCCTTCTTTGTTGCACCTTCCTCTTTATGATGCGCCAAATGTTCTCTATAGGTGAAAGATCTGGAATGCAGACTGGCCATTTCAGTACCCGGATCCTTCTCCTACGCAGCCATGATGTTGTGATTGATGCAGAATGTGGTCTGGCATTATCTTGTTGAAAAATGCAGGGTCTTCCCTGAAAGAGATGACGTCTGGATGGGAGCATATGTTGTTCTAGAACCTGAATATATTTTTCTGCATTGATGGTGCCTTTCTAGACATGCAAGCTGCCCATGCCACACGCACTCATGCAACCCCATACCATCAGAGATGCAGGCTTCTGAACTGAGCGTTGATAACAACTTGGGTTGTCCTTGTCCTCTTTGGTCTGGATGACATGGCGTCGCAGATTTCCAAAAAGAACTTCGAATCGTGACTCGTCTGACCACAGAACAGTCTTCCATTTTGCCACACTCCATTTTAAATGATCCCGGGCCCAGTGAAAACGCCTGAGCTTGTGGATCTTGCTTAGAAATGGCTTCTTCTTTGCACTGTAGAGTTTCAGCTGGCAACGGCGGATGGCACGGTGGATTGTGTTCACTGACAATGGTTTCTGGAAGTATTCCTGAGCCCATTCTGTGATTTCCTTTACAGTAGCATTCCTGTTTGTGGTGCAGTGTCGTTTAAGGTCCCGGAGATCACGGGCATCCAGTATGGTTTTACGGCCTTGACCCTTACGCACAGAGATTGTTCCAGATTCTCTGAATCTTCGGATGATGTTATGCACAGTTGATGATGATAGATGCAAAGTCTTTGCAATTTTTCGCTGGGTAACACCTTTCTGATATTGCTCCACTATCTTTCTGCGTAACATTGTGGGAATTGGTGATCCTTTACCCATCTTGGCTTCTGATAGACACTGCCACTCTGAGAAGCTCTTTTTATACCCAATCATGTTGCCAATTGACCTAATTAGTGTTAATTGGTCTTCCAGCTCTTCGTTATGCTCAAATTTACTTTTTCCAGCCTCTTATTGCTACTTGTCCCAACTTTTTTGGGATTTGTTGACACCGTGAAAATTGGAATCAACGTATTTTTCCTTTAAAATGATACATTTACTCGGATTAAACGTTTGATCTGTCATCTACGTTCTATTACAAATAAAATATTGACATTTGCCATCTCCACATCATTGCATTCAGTTTTTATTCACAATTTGTTTAGTGTCCCAACTTTTTGGGAATCCGGTTTGTAGATAGATAATAGAAATTAGATAGATGGATAGACATAGATAGATATTAGAGATAGTAACAGATGATAGATAGATAGATAGATAGATAGATAGATAGATAGATAGATAGATAGATAGATAGATATTATATAGAAAGATAAAAATTAGATAGACAGACATTGATAGATATTAGAGATAGTGAAAGACAGAAATACAGATAGATAGTTAAAAATATTGATATTAGATAGATAGATAGATAGATAGATAGATAGATAGATAGATAGATTGATAATCTATAAATAAACATATTATAGTATATTATGAACAAATATTGGAAAGATACACAACAAGAGATAATGGTAGAAAGACTTGTAGAAAGTCAAATCCTCAGTAAATCATTGAATTCTACTGTGACCATGAAACAAGTATTCTAATGAATTAGATGAATTGATTTTTGCTTATATAATTCAGAGTACCACTGGATATTGCAGGTTGGCTAGTAGAGGTCAGACAGGACAAGTTTAGATTTAATTATTTAGTAGTGGACTCAACCTTTTCCTATGGATAATTATACTCGTAGGAGGAACCAAAGGAAGCAAGTGCATAAGGAAAAGTATATATAAATCAATACATGTGAGTATACTAGAGATGAGTGGATCAATGCTAAACTAATCGGATTTGTTAAAAATTTCACAGAAATTTGCCTGCCAAATGAATCTGAGGCTTTTGCAATGTGTTTCATAGGAATTACATAAAAACAGTGCCCAGTGCCATTTGAAGATGGAGGATCAGGGGCGTAGCTATAGGGGGTGCAGAGGTAGCAGTCGCTACCGGGCCCAGGTGCCTGAGGGGGCCCAAAGACCCTTTTGCCACATAAGAAGACACACAACGCACTGAGGGAAGGGGGGCCCAAGCTGAACTCTTGCACCAGGGCCCATAAGCCGTTAGCTATGCCCCTGTGGAGGATCATGTAACATTGGGACGTAGTGTGTGTGTGGGGGGGCTTACCCTGATGGGCTCAGAGGTTGAAAGACAGCCACATTAGCCAGTCAGGGGACAATAGGCAGGGAGATCCCTATGCTAACCGAGAAGAAGTGCCATATTGCATTTAGCTTCTTACCTGGAAGGAGTGTGTCTCCTGGCAGTGTCTAACAAAAAAGCACTAGTTTGATAGGAACACTATAAGGAGAGACAGAGAGATTTAATTCTGCAGATTTTAGGAAATTTGATCAGGGAAGCTATAAGGGAGTGAGGGGATGGTCAGACTGTGCTTTAACTAAGCCTGGTAGTTTCAATATATAAATATATTTTTTTTTCTAAAAACCTTTAATTTCTACATACAGTAGGCTTTATTGCCAGCACAGCACCTCATTAGCATTCTGCTACATATGCTGAGCAATTGCACATTTTTGCCAGTGCATTATATCCGTGTTAGGCCCCTTTCACACGGGCGTTGCGGAAAAATGTGCGGGTGCGTTGCGGGAACACCCGCGATTTTTCCGCACGAGTGCAAAACATTGTAATGCGTTTTGCACTCGCGTGAGAAAAATCGTGCGTGTTTGGTACCCAAACCCGAACTTCTTCACAGAAGTTCGGGCTTGGGATCGGTGTTCTGTGGATTGTATTATTTTCCCTTATAACATGGTTATAAGGGAAAATAATAGCATTCTGAATACAGAATGCAAAGTAAAATAGCACTGGAGGGGTTAAAAAAAAATAAAAAATCATTTAACTCACCTTAATCCACTTTCTCGCGTAGCCCGGCATCTCCTTGTGTCTCCTTTGATGAAGGACCTGTGATGACGTCACTCCGGTCATCACAAGGTACGTCACATGATCTTTTACCATGGTGAATCACCATGGTAAAAGATCATGTGACGTACCATGTGATGACCGGAGTGACGTCATCACAGGTCCTTCATCAAAGGAGACACAAGGAGATGCCGGGCTACGCGAGCAAGTGGATTAAGGTGAGTTAAATGATTTTTATTTTTATTTTTTAACCCCTCCAGTGCTATTTTACTTTGCATTCTGTATTCAGAATGCTATTATTTTCCCTTATAACCATGTTATAAGGGAAAATAATAATGATCGGGTCTCCATCCCGATCGTCTCCTAGCAACCGTGCGTGAAAATTGCACCGCATCCGCACTTGCTTGCGGATGCTTGCGATTTTCACGCAACCCCATTCACTTCTATGGGGCCTGCGTTGCGTGAAAAACGCAGAATATAGAACATACTGCGATTTTCACGCAACGCATAAGTGATGCGTGAAAATCACCGCTCATCTGAACAGCCCCATAGAAATGAATGGGTCCGGATTCAGTGCGGGTGCAATGCGTTCACCTCCCGCATTGCACCCGCGCGGAAAACTCGCCCGTGTGAAAGAGGCCTTAGTATATGTGTTGCATTATAGCAAAATCATTTTCTGGCAATAACAGTAGAAAAATAAAGTAATCTGGTGTGGAAGTGTTAGACAGGAAAGCAGCGGTGCCCTTAATGGAGTTGGTTCAATCTCCTAAACAGTCAAGAACAAAGGTGCGGGAACCGCGCTCTAACAAAACAATAAATGTCAGTGATAAAGTCCTGTAGAGAAGGTGAGATATAAAGTTCACAAAGTCACCAAAAATAAGTACACTAAACCTGATTCTTCTCGCAGAGATGGTAGAATATTATGCTGCTCCCGGTCCTTGGATAAGTCTCAAGAGAACTTTAGCCAAAAACTGTAATCACGGAATGGAAGAAACAGGTGCTGAGATCCCACAGCCTTATACTGATCCCAGGACCTCAAACAAAGATTCCAACCGCTGAATTCAAACACCGGACCTCCTGGAGAGTGTTCTTGATCTGGCCAACTGTTGTGAAGGGTGTTTTCTTCACCAGGGAAAGAATTCTTCGCTCATCCACCACAGTTGTTTTCCGTGGTCTTCCGGGTCTTTTGGTGTTGCAACACCAAAAGACCCGGAAGACCACGGAAAACAACTGTGGTGGATGAGCGAAGAATTCTTTCCCTGGTGAAGAAAACACCCTTCACAACAGTTGGCCAGATCAAGAACACTCTCCAGGAGGTCCGGTGTTTGAATTCAGCGGTTGGAATCTTTGTTTGAGGTCCTGGGATCAGTATAAGGCTGTGGGATCTCAGCACCTGTTTCTTCCATTCCGTGATTACAGTTTTTGGCTAAAGTTCTCTTGAGACTTATCCAAGGACCGGGAGCAGCATAATATTCTACCATCTCTGCGAGAAGAATCAGGTTTAGTGTACTTATTTTTGGTGACTTTGTGAACTTTATATCTCACCTTCTCTACAGGACTTTATCACTGACATTTATTGTTTTGTTAGAGCGCGGTTCCCGCACCTTTGTTCTTGGCAATAACAGTAGTTTTATATCCATGTTATTGAATGCATTACTGAATCAGACCGTGTTTTTCATATACATTTTAGTGCAATAATTTCATTGTTGAACCAGTAATATTTATACTTCAAAGACATTTAACCACAAACACTGCATTGTTATATCCATGTTAGCAGACAGATCAGATTGCATCAGACTGTGTGTTTTCTAAAGGTTTTGGTATAAAAATTTCACTGTTGAACCATTGATAGTTCAAAGAGATTTCACTGTGAACATTGCATTATTCCCAAAGTAAATTGTCAATGTCAGTGTGCAGTGTCTTTGTAGAAGGCGAGGGATATTTGATTGTGCCTCTGTCTTTAAATTACAGAAAACACACTTGCAATTTTACTGCTATCCTTCAGTAAGTGTATACCAAACCCGTGAATTTTCATTTAACCTACTTTCACACTCGGGTTTGGTGCGGATCCGTCAGCCAAACTGAGCTACCACTAGGTCTGTAAAAATATTTCAATCTGGCAGTTTTTCTCCACAGTACCAAGAGACAAATTGCTGTGTGCAAGATCTGCAGGATTAAAATAAGTGTGAATTCAAGTACAAACATAGGCATCATGGCTCTATTGAACCACATGAAGCGGCATCAGTTAGGCCTCTTTCACACGGGCTTTGCTGGAAAAGGTGCGGGTGCGTTGCGGGAACATGCGCGATTTTTCAGCGCGAGTGCAAAACATTGTAATGCGTTTTGCACTCACGTGAGAAAAATCGCGCATGTTTGGTACCCAAACCCGAACTTCTTCACAGAAGTTCGGGCTTGGGATCGGTGTTCTGTAGATTGTATTATTTTCCCTTATAACATGGTTATAAGGGAAAATAATAGCATTCTTAATACAGAATGCATAGTACAATAGGGGTGGAGGGGGTAAAAAAAAATAAAAATTTAATTAAACTCACCTTAATCCACTTGATCGCGCAGCCGGCATCTCTTCTGTCTTCTTTTTTGCTGTGTGCAGGAAAAGAACCTGTGGTGACTTCACTCCGGTCATCACATGGTCCATCACATGATCCATCACCATGGTAAAAGATCATGTGACGGACCATGTGATGACCGGAGTGACGTCACCACAGGTCCTTTTCCTGCACACAGCAAAAAAGAAGACAGAAGAGAAGCCGGGCTGCGCGAGCAAGTGGATTAAGGTGAGTTTAATTATTTTTTATTGGTTTTTTAACCCCTCCAGCCCTATTTTACTATGCATTCTGTATTAAGAATGCTATTATTTTCCCTTATAACCATGTTATAAGGGAAAATAATAATGATCGGGTCCCCATCCCGATCGTCACCTAGAAACCGTGCATGAAAATCGCACCGCATCCGCACTTGCTTGCGGATGCTTGCGGATGCTTGCGATTTTCACGCAACCCCATTCATTTCTATGGGGCCTGCGTTACGTGAAAAATGCACAAAGAGGAGCATGCTGCGATTTTCACGCAACGCACAAGTGATGCGTGAAAATCACAGCTCGTGTGCACAGCCCCATAGAAATGAATGGGTCAGGATTCAGTGCGGGTGCAATATGTTCAACTCACGCATCGCATCTGCGCGGTATACTCGCCCGTGTGAAAGGGGCCTTACTGTGTGAAAATAGAAGTATCCACTAGCTAGCACAACTAGGGTGTCCTCCATCTCCTGGTCTTCTTTGTGGCAGCTAAGACACATCCAAGTGCAGTACAGTGCCCTTGGCATCGTCATCATCCCTTACTGTTTCTTTCAGTCAGACTACTCCTCCTTCTCCTACTCCGCTCCGTCATCCATCAATAACAAAATGTGTGGACAGGAAACAACTTTACATGCCCAGTAATCTTCTGGTGTGCAAACTTAATTCCCATCTAGCCAAGTTGCTGGCAGTGCGATCACTGCCGTACCACTTAGTGGATTCTGCTGCCTTTAGGGAGCTGATGGCATGTGTTCAGCCTCATTGGAAGATACCTAGCCATTGTTTCTCAGAAAAATACCTCCCTGCAATGTACTCTCACGTGGCAGAGAATGTGGGCTACTACTTGCAATTCTCACCATGGTGGACACCTGAAGCAGCTGTTATGGACAAGAACAGTACATGTCTTTCACAGCACTCTGTGTGAATGTTTTGAGTGGCAATGGCGAACCAGCACTACAGCAACAAGGCCTGGGTCCTCAGGCAGACTGGCCAGAATGACAAGCTATATGCTTGCTTTCTTACAAAATGACACTTGGATCCTTACCATCAAGCAATCTGATGATTGCTAGATAGCAATGCTTTTAGACCCTCACTATCAAAGCAAAATGGGGGAACGTTTTTCTCCTGCTGAAAAGAAGGTTAAATTACTTTTTTACCAGGAAGCACTGAATATGCAGCTTGCCGCAGCTTTTGGCGAGCAAACTCCTGATGCCCCCGAGTCTGTATAGGAGGACCCTCTCCACCCCCTGCAGAGTCACCCACCTCTCAATGTCTCCACTACCACAAACGGCAGAAACTGCCACAGCATCCAGTGCAATATCATCCACATGATGGAGAAATTTTTTCACGTGCTGCGGAAGGCTGACGCAATTCTGCAAACAGAGACATATCGCCTCAGCATCCAGGTTCAGTCTTGCCTGGACTCTAATTAACTACTCCTTGATAGAAAATAAATGTACTACTGTTGGAAACTGTTAACTGCCTGAATAAGGTACGTTAAAAACATCTTTATTTTATTATATTATAAAAGTCGGTTCTTCACCAGATCTGACAATCAGCCTAGTGGTGTCAGCCGGAGCATAGACAATCCATATATATAAATACTATCTCCTCAATTAGCACCACCAATAAGCGTCTCCCTATAAGATTATGGGAGCTATATAAAGCCCATAGGATTATTAAGGAGTTATTCTGACTGGACTGCCCCTCAACTAAAATAGCAGCTCTACATATGTCATTAGTCTATGGATACTGAACATCATAAGTGAGGTACAAACACAATAAAACAGTGAGGAACCTGTTAGTGGGAATATTTGGGACTATACAAGAGTGTAAAACTATGCTTTCAAAGGTATGCTTTTATGCACTGTTATAATATACTGTGGTATAGGTGATTCTACTATGACTTGTCACTAGGCTTCCATTTATCGTTGTGGCTGCGGCATGTGTGATTGCTCCAGATGTCGTGATAAGGTTTTATAGTATATCTGTCTTGTGTGTTTCAATTATATGTATAAACATTAGTTTTACTAAAATATCTATAAAATATAGCACTTTTTATCATATACCAAGAGTCCGTTATGGTTTCTGTATTCACATTTGTGGATGTACATCTATCTGCAAATATGTGGAAAACGTGTCAGAAGGAAACAGAGTAAATAATTAAAATGAGTGCTAATCAGGCTGCTATTATCTGGAAACTGCCATGGCCTGTCATGTGCTCGCAGATAAAATGGGTACATTTTCACAAAAGAGCAGTTAATTTACCCGTATTAACTATTATTTGGTATTCTTTTTTTCAACCTCACTTCACCTGATGACTACGACCCTTCCCACAATTATGGGTGGATCTGTCAAATAGAGCTTCCTAATGTTCACCAGGAACATGGTACATTACTTTATTGAAATACTCCTGTTTGGGTTTATGTAGAATCAGATTTTAAAGGGGTTGTAAAGAATTAGAAAAACATGACTGATTTCTTTCTGAAACAGTGCCATAGCTGTGTGCAGTACGGGGCTCAGGCCCATTCGCATTAATGAGGCTGAACAGCAATACTACATACGGTACAAGCTGTGGAAAGGATTGGTGCTGTTTCTGGAGAAAGCATTAATGTTTTTCTAATCCTGTAAAATCCCTTTAACCCCTTCCATTTCAGTGCCATAATAGTATGTGTCCAACAGGTAGCTAACACTCAGGGATACTATAATGGTGCTTTAATGGCTTAGGTTCAGTGCAGTGTCCATGCCATCACTCGCAGATGCTTTGCTCTCACTGCCAGGATTGGAAATAGATCCAATCCCTTCATACCATGTGATCTGTGCTGACCAGCTGACCATGTATCTAATTGGTTAGAGAGAGGGAGGTGCTCCCTCTGTCACCCCATCAACCCCTTCAGATTTGATTGCTGGGTGCCGAGGTGTTGCTACTTACAGCTAGGTGCCTGACAATGGTTCCAGCCTCTCCATTCGGAAATGTTTATGGGGCCCAGCCTTTGGTCAGGGCCAAATAGGCATTATGTCAGTTAAGTAAGGCTGAGTTCAAACTTCAGTTATTTGGTCAGTTATTTCCATCAGTTATTCTGAGCCAAAACAAGGTTCAGGTCGAAAACACAGAAGAGGTGCAAATCAAATCATTACACCTGATCTCTGAGTAGGCTTCACTACTGTTTTTTGCTCACAATAACTGATTTAAATAACTGACCAAATAACTGAAGTGTTAACTCAGCCTGGCAGAATATACACCACAATGCAGAAGTATTATATGGCTGATTAGAATATTAGAAGAAGATTGTATAATCAAGTCCCTTACTGTAAAAAATCAATAAAAAATCTATAAAAAAACTCACCTTTTTTCACTTGCATGTTTTTTTACATAGCAAAAAAAAATGCTGCACCGTTGACATAAAAATATTCGCAAAATGTTGTGAGTCTGAATACAGCAAAAGTTTTAGAGCATAAACTCAGAACATATATATATTGTGGTGATGTGAACGCAAAAGTGAATAAGGATCCCGGAAGAGGAGTATATCTCACCCAGGTTCCTCAACTGGGTGAGATAAGTAAAGTTCCAGAGTGGTGCTGGCTTCAGCAAGACATAGTTGCTGGAGCTATTTTGTTTAGTATTTAAGGGCTGGGTTTTACTTGGATTGGGAGCTAGGTTGGTAGTGGGATCTCCCAATCCCCCGTCCTATTCCAGGGCAGGTTTTCCCTAGCATGAGGGATCCCCAGGTCTAATCACCTGGGATCATTACTGGGGATTTAAAGCCCATCCCAGGCTGTCCGTCGGGGGCGTGGTTGCAAACAGAGGCCTGGTAAGGCTCTGGGTGTGTGGTTTTAGCCGGGCTAGGCTGAGAAACCACGAGGCTGGGACAGAGCCTGGACTGACCGTGTTACAGCCTGGGGGGCTGGTATACGTTTAGCTGAAAAAGCCGGACCTGATGCTGTATCTGAACAGCACTCTATAGGTGAGTCAGGGATTGTATCATATGTTTAGTTAGAGCCTAGTCAGGCAGGTGTTTGTATTATTTATGTTTTTCTGGAGCGAGATTAAAGCACAAGTTTGGCCCTGTAACCCGGCTGTTTGTGGAGATAATTGTGAGAGTGACCCCCAATAGAGAGCTAATCCCTCACAATATATATATTGGTACTGACCTAATAATGACAGATTTAATACTCATCTACTTTGTCCCTGCTGATTTCAGCCCTAGGGTCAAGTTTTCCCCACAAATGATGTCATCTTCCTGGCTACAGTGGTGGCATTCTGTGCACACAGGTCACCGCTGCAGTTAATTACTAGTCTGAGTAGTGATGTCCCAGGTATTGCAGAGTCCAGTGAGTGGCTGCAGCGGTGAAATGTGTGCACTGAAAGTCCCCTCTGTAGTCAAGATGATGATATCAGCGGTGGGGAAGACCAGGGATCAGCAGTGAAAGCGACAGGGAGAAAAGGAGATTGATTGTATTAAAGGGTTTGTCCCACAAAAAATATTCTACAGTTTTCAAACCAGCACCTGGATCTGAATACTTTTGTAATTGTGTAGCTGATATGAGACGCACAGGAGTGAGTGAAACCACAGAGGGAGGTGCTCTCAGTAATAAAGGATTCGCCCTTCCTTTAACAAATGAACAATATGAAACAATATACTGGGCACTCGCACTAAACGTGGAAACATACGACAATATAGTAGTTTAAACAGTTTATTAATAAGCTTGATGTGAATAATATAAAATAAAATAAAATAATACGCAATATACTACACTGGGCTTATTTGAAAGTCAAAAAATGGATACATTAGGTATAAAAACCGTGAAGTAACGATAGACTAAAATTGATACAATAAATACAAGGAATTAATAGTGCAGTTGAAATAAAAGATAGCAGCGATGATGTTTCATAAGTAATGTCTCATTCCAATTTGGGAATAGATAATAGGTTGGGAAAAGTCTCCGATTATTTCAAAGGACAAAAAAGCAGTACTCTGTTGTAGTGAGTGTTTGGTTGCGGCGTCCCGCTTTTACTCACTGTTCAGTAGTTACTGATGGTAATGTCACTGCTGTGGTTCCGGTTCTCTGTGTCTCCGACTGCTCGCCTTCTGGTTATCTCCGCCTCCGGTCTATGTGGCTCTGGGCACCGCTCCGTGCGTTTTCAAGAGCCGATGTCCTCCAAGCCTCTATTTACCTGCTTCCACACTGGTATGACTCTGCGGAAAAAAGAGCTTGTTCTCTGGATATGAGAACTACAAGCTCCTCGTGAGTCAGCGTGCCAGGTCCTCTTTGCTTGAGAAGCGTTCCGGATTTATAGCGCCAACCTAGAATGACTGCGGCAATGGGTACAACAGGAGTTCGTGTGCAGGTAAGCTGGGGGTCTTGCATCTAAATAGAGGCTTGGAGGACATCGGCTCTTGAAAACGCACGGAGCGGTGCCTAGAGCCACATAGACCGGAGGCAGAGATAACCAGAAGGCGAGCAGTCGGAGACACAGAGAACCGGAACCCCAGCAGTGACATTAACATCAGTAACTACTGAACAGTGAGTAAAAGCGGGACGCCGCAACCGAACACTCACTACAACAGAGTACTGCTTTCTTTGTCCTTTGAAATAATCGGAGACTTTTCCCAACCTACTATCTATTCCCAAATTGGAATGAGACATTACTTATGAAACATCATCGCTGCTATCTTTTATTTCAACTGCACTATTAATTCCTTGTATTTATTGTATCAATTTTAGTCTATCGTTACTTCACGGTTTTTATACCTAATGTATCCATTTTTTGACTTTCAAATAAGCCCAGTGTAGTATATTGCGTATTATTTTATTTTATTCTATATTATTCACATCAAGCTTATTAATAAACTGTTTAAACTACTATATTGTCGTATGTTTCCACGTTTAGTGCGAGTGCCCAGTATATTGTTTCATATTGTACTTTTGTAATTGTATGGAATAAAAAATTTAACATATCCACTGAGTTATTTAATAAAATGTATCTGTATAGCGCCACCAGCTCTTTTTTTTTTTTTTCTTACTAGCAGAAGCACCTGGCTTCGCACAGGTATATTTCATATATTTCATTTAATGTTTGTGTGTGTCAATAAAAGATATTGATGGTATCCCCCATAACCGTGACCTCGACAGCACCCTGCCCCTTTAACAGTGAACTCCACAGCTCCCCCACCCCTTAACACTGACCACCCCACAGTGCCCCGCTACTTTAAAATGGGACCTCCACAGCTGCCCATCCCCTTAACTTTGACCTTCACAGCAGCCTGCCCCTTTAACGGTGAGTTTCACAGCACTCCACTCCCTTGACAGTGACCTCCTCAGGGGCCCACCCCCTTAACAGTGAACTCCACAGTACTCTGCTCCCTTAACAGTGACCTCACAGTACCCTGCTGCCTTACCAGTGACCTCCACAGCAGTTGCCCCTTTAATAGTCCCCCCTGCCCCCTTAACAGTCACCTCTACAGTGTCTGCCCCTTTAACAGTGACCTCCACAGCGGCCTGCCCCCTTAACAGTAACATCCACAGTGAACGACTCTTTAACAGTGACCTCCACAGTGCCCGTCCCTTTAACAGTGACCTCCACAGCGCCTTACCACTTTAATGTTAGGGCTACACAACGACTAGAGATGAGCGGACACCTGGATGTTCAGGTTCGACGGGTTCGGCCAAACTTCACAAAAAAGTTCGAGTTCGGGACCCGAACTTGACCCTGATCCCGAACCCCGTTGAAGTCAATGGGGACCCGAACTTTTGAGCACTAAAATGGCTCTAAAAATATCACGGAAAGGGCTAGAGGGCTGCAAATGCCAGGAAAATTTAATTAAGAGCATGGCAAGTGCTCTGCAAACAAATGTGGATAGGGAAATGACTTCAAATAACATAAAATACGTAAAAATGAAAACTAATAATCTTGATCTTGGAGGACGAGGTTCATATGGAGTAGGAGGTTGAGGAGGCGGTGGATGTGGCGGTGTAGGTGGAAGTGGCGCTGGCGGAGGAGGAGGTAGCCTACACTGCTTTTTAGTTTTAAATTTATTTAAAAAATTTTAAATTCGGGTACACCCCAAAACATTGGGAAATATAACCTGTGATAACCCCCTCCAGTCGTGCTAAACACACGTTCAGACAATACACTAGCTGCAGGGCAGGCCAGCACCTCCAAGGCGTAAAGGGCAAGCTCAGGACATGTGCCCAATTTGGAGACCCAGAAGTTGCAGGGGCTGACCCCTGTAAGTTAGTTTGTGTAGGCGTGTGCATACTTACTGCCCCACCATGTCGCATGTCCCCGTGATGTTCACAATCCAATTTGATATCTGCTCTATCAACTTTTGATGTTCTTTTCTGCGCCTACCATGTTGATCAGCGGCGGCGAATCAGGGTTCCACCCTGGAGAGGGAGGGTGAGAAAGAGAGACCACATCCACGGGAGATCATAGCATGAAATTTTATTTTGATCGAGCGAAAATGTGGGAGAAGCTATTAAACGGAAGAATTGAAGGATAAGAGGGGGCGCACGGCAATTACCCACTCCCTACTCGGGGAGGTAGTGACGATAAATAACAATACAGGACTCTTAAGATGCCCTGTTATTGGAATGATTAATAAAAAATTATAGGGACTGTCACTGTGGTATTTTGGATTTGGAAACGTTAGCCAGGAGAGGCCCTGCTGCCGCTTTGTTGACTCTAGATAACTTTTGCTTGATCGCACGTCCCTGTGACGTCCACCATCCATTTGGATATCTTCTCTATCAACTTTCGATGTTCTTTTCTGAGCCTACCATGTTGATCACGGAGACTCAGGGTTCCACGCTGGAGAGGGAGCGTGAGAAAGAGAGACCACATCCAAGGGAGATAAATGGATGAAATTATTTTTTTGATCGAGCGGAAATATGGGAAAGGTTATTGAAGTGCAAATGTGGGACAAATTATTTAAGCGCAAATGTGGGACAACTTGTTAAAGTTTAAGCATTGACTGAAAGGAGGTGGCGCGCATGAATTAAAGAAGAATTTCTGACATTTTCTTCCCTCTAACCTATGCAAAGCAGGGGTTTCTATCTGGCAAAATTAGTAAAATGTCACCTGACAATGTAACAGACGATTTTTTGAAATTTATGTTCCTGTCACCTATGCAGCGATGCCCCCGTGACGTCCACCATCCATTTGGATATCTTCTCTATCAACTTTGGATGTTCTTTTCTGAGCCTACCATGTTGATCACGGTTATTGGCAAATCAGGGTTCCCGCAAATGTGGGACAACTTGCTAAAGTTTAAGCATTAAATGAAAGGAGGTGGCGCGCCTCAATTAAAGAAGAATTTCTGAAATTTTATTCCCTGTCACCTATGCAGAGCAGGGGTTTATTCACGTCCAAAATTGTAAAATGTCAACCCAAGAATGTAACAGAGAAATTAGTGAAATTTATTAACCTGTCTACTTCGTAGAGCAGGGGTCTATGACAGAAAAAAATAGTTTAATGTCACCCGAAAATGTAAAAGAAAAATTTGTGAAATTTATTAAGCTGTCAACTAAGTAGAAGAGGGGTATATTAAACCCAAATATTGGTAAATTTCACATAAAAATGTAACAGACAAATTAGTGAATTTTTTTAACCTGTCTACTAGGTATAGCAGTGGATACATCACACCCAAAAATAGGTGAATTTCACCCAAAAATGTAACAGACAAAGTAGTGAAATGACATAAAATTAAATTAAATAAAATACGTACAAATCAAAAAAATAATAATCGATTTATGAGGTGGAGCTCCATATGGAGTAGGAGTTTGAGGAGGCAGTGGACGTAGCAGTGTAGGTGGAAGCAGCGTTGGAGGAAGACGAGGTAGCCAACACTGGTTTTTGGTTTTAATTATTTTTTTTTTATTAGGGTACACTCCAAAAGAGTGTGAAATATCCAAATTGCAAGAATGAGCAATTGCGCTGTAGTATTACAATGGCTGGTTAAGGCCGGTATACATGTCTATTCTGCACAAGGTACGGACAAGTCCTGTGGGATCCATGCCTGGTTCATTTTAATGAACGTGAGCTCGTCCACATTGGCTGTGGACAGGCGGCTGCTCTTGTCTGTGATAACTCCCCCTGCCGTGCTAAACACACATTCACACCTCCAAGGCGTAAAGGGCAAGCTCAGACCATGTGCCCAATTTGGAGACCCAGAAGTTGAAGGGGGCAGACCCGTCATTCAGTACTTGTAGGCATGTGCACACATACTGCTCCACCATCTTTGTGAAATGCTGCCTCTTGCTGAGACATTCCATATCAGCTGGTGGTGCTGGTTGTTGTGGCGTGGTGACAAAGCTTTTCCACATTTCGGCCATGCTAACCCTGCCTTCTGAGGTGCTGGCAGTGCCCCAGCTGCGTTGGTGACCTCTTCCTCTGCCTTTGCCTTGTGCTTCCACTGTGCCCCCGCTGTCAGGTGGAAATGCCACCAGCAGATCGTCTACCAGCGTGCGCTTGTACTCGCGCATACTACGATCACGCTCCAGCGAGGGAATTATGGACGGTACGTTGTCCTTGCAACGGGGATAAAAGCAGCGTGGCCACCCAGTAATCAGCACAAGTTAGAAAGTGGGCAACTCGGCGGTTGTTGCGGAGACACTGCAGCATGTAATCGCTCATGTATGCCAGGCTGCCCAGAGGCAACGAAAAGCTGTCCTCTGTGGGAGGTGTATTGTCTGTGTCCTCTGTATCCCCTCAGCTACGCACAAGTAATGGCCATGAGCTGGTCTGGGTGCCACCCTGCTGTGAACAAAGTTCCTCCTCCTCCATCTCCTCCTCAACCTCCACCACGTCATCTTCCAGAACTGTGCCCTGGCTGGACAATTGTGTACCTGGCGTTTGTGGGTGCAGGAACCCACCCTCGGAGCCACTTGTGAATGACTGGCTGGAAACCCTATGAAATGATCCCTCTTCCTACTCCTCCTCCTGTGCCAAATCCTCTTCCATCATCGCCAGCAGTGTTTTTTCAAGGAGGCATAGAAGTGGGATAGTAACGCTGAGAACGGCGTTATCGGCACTGGCCATGTTGGTGGAGTACTCGAAACAGCACAACAAGGAACACAGGTCTCGCATGGAGGCTGTTCCACAAAGCGACTCACCCGTGCGTGCTGCAGCTGAAACTCCACTATCGCCTGCTGCTGCTCACACAGTCTGGCCAGCATGTGCAAGGTGGAGTTACACGTTTTGAGCACGTCGCATATGAGGTGGTGAGCGGGAAGGCCGAAGTTACGCTGCAGCGCTGACAGGCGAGCAGCAGCAGGGTAAAAACGCTGAAAGCGAGCACAGACGGCCCGCACTTTATGCAGCAGCTCTGACATATCGGGGTAATTTTTAAGGAATCTCTGCACCACCAAATTTAGCACATGCGCCAGGCAAGGGATGTGCGTCAAAATGGCTAGTCCCAGAGCTGCTACGAGATTTCGCCCATTATCGCACACTACCAGGCCGGGCTTGAGGCTCACTGGCACCAACCACTCATTGGTCTGTTGTTCAAGGCCCGTCCACAGCTCCTGTGCGGTGTGGGGTTTGCTCCCCAAACAGATAAGTTTTAAAACTGCCTGCTGATGTTTACCCCTGGCTGTGCTGAAGTTGGTGGTGAAGGTGTTACGCTGACTGGATGAGGAGCCGGTAGAGGATGAGGAAGCAGAGTAGGAGAAGGAAGCAACAGGAGGTAAACTGAAGCGCCCTGCAATCCTCGGTGGTGGAAGGACATGTGCCAAACTGCTATCTGCCTCAGGCCCAGCCGCCACTGCATTTACCCAGTGTGCTGTTATGGAGATATAACTTCCTTGACCGTGCTTACTGGTCCACGTATCCATAGTGAGGTGCACCTTGCAACAGATGGGGTTGCGCAGTGCACACCTGATTTTTTCCCCCACTTGGTTGTGCAGGGAAGGGATGGCTCGCCTGGAAAAGTAGTGGTGGCTGGGCACGACGTATTGTGGGACAGCCACTGCCATAAGGCCTTTAAAACTCTCCGTCTCCACCAGACGGAATGACAGCATTTCAAAGGCCAGTAATGTAGAAATGCTGGCATTCAGGGCTAGTGATCGCAGGTGGGTAGGGGGGTACTTTCTCTTCTGCTCCAGTGTTTGGGAGATGGAGAGCTGAACGCTTCCGTGGGACATTGTGGAGATGCTTGGTGACCCAGGTGGTGGTGTTGCTGGCAGATCCTCTGTTTGCGGGGTGGCAGGTGGCACTGTCACTCCAGAGGTGAATGAAGAGGCCGAGACTGCAGCAGAAGAGGAAGCAGGAGGAGCCAGACACCTTTCTTGGTTTTTAAGGTGTCTACTCCACTGCAGCTTGTGCTTTGCACTTAGATGCCTAGTCATGCAGGTTGTGCTCAGGTTGAGAGCGTTTATGCCTCGCTTCAGGCTCTGATTGCACAGCATGCAAACCACTCGTGTCTTGTCGTCAGCACATTGTCTGAAGAACTGCCACAGCAGGGAACTCCTTGGAGCTGGCTTTGGTGTGCTCGGTCCCTTGCTGCGGTGGGCAGTAGGAGGCATACTGTCTGGGGGACGGCCGCTCCGCTTTTGCACCCTGCTCCCTCTTCTGCTGTGCTGGTGGCCCGGTGCAACCACCGCCTCTTTCTCCGAACTACACAGGTCACTCGCATGACCTTGATTCCATGTGGGGTCGAGGACCTCATCGTCCTCCACATCATCTTCCACCCAGTCTTCACCCCTGCCCTCCTTGTCAGTCTGCACACTTTCGAAAGCCCCAGCAGTTGGCACCTGTGTTTCGTCATCATCTGAGACGTGCTGCAATGGTCCTCCCATGTACTCATCTTGAAACATAAGTGGTTGGGCATTGGTGCACTCAATCTCTTCCACTTATGGGGCAGGGATAGGTGGATGGCCCTGGGAACCCTGCTAACAGAGTCATCAAAAAGTAGAAGAGACTGCTGCATGACTTGGGGCTCAGACTGCTTGGCTGATTTGCAAAGGGGGTGAGGTGAAAGACTGATGGACATCGGCTGCAGGTGCCAACTCTGATCTTTCAGTAGGAGACTGGGTGGGTGACAATGTGAAGGAACTGGATGCACTGTCAGCAATCCAATCTACTATCGCCTGTACTTGTTCTATTTTCACCATTCTGCCGCTGCAGGTTCTGTCGCCTACTCGCACCTAAGGAAGGGGTTTCACTTGTGCGTGTAGCTGGCACAGATCGACCACGTCCTCTCTCTGCAACAGGAGCTCCACCAGCAGCACAACAACCTGGGCCACGTCCCTTATTTGACGCTCTCCTCATATTTCTCAAATTTAGGATCTTGCCCTAAATGTGTGTTTAATAGCAGAATAGAATGACAGTATGTAAAGGTTGTATCTCACACGTACAGATGCAGACTAGGCCCCGCAATTAAAGTTTTTTGCCCAAAACGGGTGTTTGTTTAATAACTGAATATGACAGCAGTATATAATCCTTGAATTTCACACGTGCTGATGCTGCAAGGACTGTAAAATTGTGTATTTTGCCAAAAAAGAGTGTTTTTAAAAACCCAGAAAATGATGGCTGTATTTCTAGCTTAAATTGCACACTGACTAGTCCTGCAAATGCACCAAATGTTGTATATTGCCAAAAAAAGGTGTTTTTTTTTAAACCAGATTATTAGTGCAGTATTTCAAGCTTGGTTTCGAATGTCACTAAAGCTCAGATGCAGTGCTGGTGCACTGAGCTGCCATAAAATGTCACTGGGCTCAGGGCAGGGTAAAAAGATTGTGCACTGCACCCACACAACTAAATCTATGTCGCTGAGTTCAATTGGAGTTCTGATCACAGATTCTGTCAGATTCTCTCCGTCAAAGCACCAGCAGCATCCTCTCCCTACACTAAGCACAGCAGAGTGACGTGCAGCGCTACGTGACTCCAGCTTATATAGAACATGCTGCACTGGCCAATCACAGCCATGCCATTAGTAGACATGGCTGTAATGGCTTCTAAGGTCACACAGTTAAACGCTTGTTGATTGGCTGCTGTGCAGCCTTTCAAAAAGCGCCAAGAAGTCGCCGAACACCGAACCCGAACGTTTACTGAAATGTTCGGGTTCGGGTCCGGGGTCCAAAAATCCTAAAGTTCGGTACGAACCCGAACTTTACAGTTCGGGTTCGCTCAACCCTAACAACAACATGTGTCAAACGATATTTTGTCTCAACAATTTTTATAATCTCCCCAAAAAAATTTATGATGGGCTTTGGTGTCGCACTGCAGCATGTGACATGCTGCGACTGCGACACGACAGTCACAAAAAATCTATTGCAGCATGTCACATGCCGCAGTGCAACACCATAGACTATCATTATAAAAATTGTTGCGCGACATTGGTGCAACATCAATGTCGCGCGACACATGTAGCAGTGTACAGTAGTTGTGCCATATGTGTCGTGCGACTTATTGTCGTGTAGCCCTAGCCAGGGGCGTACATAGAAATCACTGGGCCCCATAGCAAGAATCTGACTTGGGCCCCATAACCCCGCCCACTGCCATGGCTCCTCCCCCTGCCACACCCCCATTTGCCAATAAAGAAATGTATACTTGACCTACTGAAACCGTTATGGCACAATCAGGGGTACAGGGTGTAGGCATGGCACAATCAGGGGCACAGGGTGTAGGCATGGCACAATCAGGGGTACAGGGTGTGGGCATGGCACAATCAGGGGTACAGGGTGTAGGCATGGCACAATCAGGGGTACAGGGTGTGGGCATAGTATAATCAGGGGTACAGTGTGTGGGCATGGCACAATCAGGGGTACAGGGTGTGGGCATAGCACAATCAGGGGTACAGGGTGTGGGCATAGCACAATCAGGGGTACAGGGTGTAGGCATGGCACAATCAGGGGTACAGGGTGTAGGCATGGCACAATCAGGGGTACAGGGTGTAGGCATAGCATAATCAGGGGTACATTGTGTAAGCATGGCATGATCAGGGGTACAGGGTGCAGGAATGACACGATCAGGGGTACAGGGTGCAGGAATGGCACGATCAGGGGTACAGGGTGCAGGAATGGCACGATCAGGGGTACAGGGTGCAGAAATAGCACGATCAGGGGTACAGGGTGTAGGCTTGATGTAGATCAGGAGGGTACAGGCATGACAGAACAAGGGGTAGAGAGAAATCCATAGAGAACTATAGATACAAGGGAAGGAGTAAAGCAGCAGGTAGGTGGAATTGTAGAAGACAACATGTAGTAGAGATGGGGGAGATGCTGCTGCTGCTGCTGATGGTCTCCACTGATGGCAGATGCTCCATTGGCTCAGTACTACAGATGTGAAGAGGGTCACCACAGGGTTAGGGTGAATGGGGGTAATTAGGGCAGATGTCAGGCCAGGGAGCAGAAGCATCACCTCCTCCCCCTCTGCAGAATAACACTCACCCAGCTCTGACATGGCACAGATCACAGCAGCTACAACCCAGAGCAGCCATAGACGCATCCTTCATACATAATCACTCAGCCCCGGGCACAGGGGACAGGGCAGTGGCAGGAGGCAGCTTCGCCCTGGTGGCAGTGGACATGAGCCCGGCTCCTTTGTGTGTCTGAGCCTGTGCAGGCACTGGCAGGCAGACGCAGTGACACGGCAGGACAGGACGAACAATGAACGGTACTTGTTCTGAGTCTGACTTACTTCAGTTCAGGCCAGCCAGGGACACAGCCGGTGCTTCAGTTCAGAATCTTCCTTCTTCTTCTTCGTCTCCACTCCTCAGCTCAGACACTACTCTGGCGATGGCCGACGGCGAAGTTCGAGCAGATTCTCCCGCCCCCTTGCGCCACTGGCCAATCAGCAGCTGCCTCAACAGAGTTGCTTTGTGCTGATTGGCCAGCGGCTCGAGCGCTACATGCAGGGCTGGTTTGATCCTGATTCCGTGTAAGCAGACTGTCAGGATCAGGTCAGGAGGAGGTCAGGTCAGGATCAGGTCGGTCAAACGGGGGTGGGCCCACTTCGGCTTGGCGGCGATTGCGGAAGATGACTTGGGGCTGGAGAAAAGCAGCCGCATAGCCGGCTGCATGTCATGAGTGGGCGGGGCCAAATAGCGTGGGCGGGGCCTTCTCTGCGCTACAGGCCCCCCAGTGCCGCTGGCCCCATAGCAGTGGCGTGGTCTGCCTCTATGGGCGGTACGCTACTGGCCCTAGCCTAAAGCTGACCTACAGCAGTGAAGAAAAATGGCTGGGTTGTTATGGAAACCTGGAGTAAAACTGTGTGTATGTGTAGACTAAGGGCCTGCAAGCTTCTATTGTCTGATAAGGGACATGTGACCATGTGTATGGCAGTTGCCATATGAAGAGAAAGACTTGCAGGCTTGTATTGGCTAATGCAGTTAATTTTTGGGGGGAATATCTCAGGAATGGTGCATACTAGAGAGCTGAGAGCCTTCCCAGACACCTGATGTACATGTGTTCCAAATTTGGTGAAGATCGGTCCAGTCATTTGGTCGCACATAAAAAATAGACAGGCAGAAAGACAGACGCCTGGACAGACAGAAACTCATTGTGTACCGGTGTTTTGTGAAATTTCCCTATCCATGAAATTTCCCTACCCTCATCACTTCCTGTTGTGACGCGGCCACACCGGACATGACGTTCCCAGCTTTGGAAGGAGGTGTGCCGCGATGCGCAGGCACACAACGACAGGGTAGGAAAATTTCACACCAAAGTTGGGGAGAAGGAACCACCTAATGCGCTTGAGCCTTACCTCTCAGCTGGACACCGGCCGACATTGTGCATGTGCTGGAAGCCTCAGCAACGGTAAGAAGGTAGGGAAAAATTACGGGTCGTTGTGCACTGGCGCATCGCAGCACACCTCCTTCCAAAGCTGGAAACGTCATGTATTCTTTCCCAGATTGTACAGTAAGTGATATGTGTACCAAGTTTTGTAGAAATCAATCGATGAATTTTTGAGTTACAGAGCAATATGTGTGTAGCAAAAACTGTTGCAGCTGTTGTGTCGGGGAATATGACCCCCACAAGATTTCTTTCCAGGTAGCAAGGGGTGTGTATACTAAGTTTTTTTGAAATCGATGGTTGCTTTTTTGAGGGATCGCGGAACATACATACATACATACACACACACATATATACGTCCTTCTTTATATAGATAGATTTTTTTGTTCTGCTCACTGAGATGGCCGCACATGCTCAGTTTCATCCTTCCACTGCCTCCTGCGCTGTGATAGGGAGAGCATGGACACGCCCCCTTAGCTGCAGCAGAAAAAACACTCCCCTTGTGCTTTCAGCTTGATATAAATCTAGCAGAGCAATGAATGGGGAGATCATTGGATCCATGTGAGGTACAGGGCTGGTTTTATCTTTGTTAAAAAGAGGTTGTAATGTACAATATGATATCTGATTTTCATTTTTTACATTAGTCATGGGATAACCCCTTTAATATTTTCCCTCATTTACCAGGGCTGCCTGAGCTTTCATTTAACTCAGACAACCCCTTTAACCACCTCAGCCCCCAGTGCTTAAACACCCTGAAAGACCAGGCCACTTTTTACACTTCTGACCTACACTACTTTCACCGTTTATTGCTCGGTCATGCAACTTACCACCCAAATGAATTTTACCTCCTTTTCTTCTCACTAATAGAGCTTTCATTTGGTGGTATTTCATTGCTGCTGACATTTTTACTTTTTTTGTTATTAATCGAAATTTAACGATTTTTTTGCAAAAAAATGACATTTTTCACTTTCAGTTGTAAAATTTTGCAAAAAAAACGACATCCATATAGAAATTTTGCTCTAAATTTATAGTTCTACATGTCTTTGATAAAAAAAAAATGTTTGGGTAAAAAAAAAATGGTTTGGGTAAAAGTTATAGCGTTTACAAACTATGGTACAAAAATGTGAATTTCCGCTTTTTGAAGCAGCTCTGACTTTCTGAGCACCTGTCATGTTTCCTGAGGTTCTACAATGCCCAGACAGTACAAACACCCCACAAATGACCCCATTTCTGAAAGTACACACCCTAAGGTATTCGCTGATGGGCATAGTGAGTTCTTAGAACTTTTTATTTTTTGTCACAAGTTAGCGGAAAATTATGATTTTTTTTTTTTTTTTTTTCTTACAAAGTCTCATATTCCACTAACTTGTGACAAAAAATAAAAAGTTCTATGAACTCACTATGCCCATCAGCGAATACCTTGGGGTCTCTTCTTTCCAAAATGGGGTCACTTGTGGGGTAGTTATACTGCCCTGGCATTCTAGGGGCCCAAATGTGTGGTAAAGAGTTTGAAATCAAATTCAGTAAAAAATGACCTGTGAAATCCGAAAGGTGCTCTTTGGAATATGGGCCCCTTTGCCCACCTAGGCTGCAAAAAAGTGTCACACATCTGGTATCCCCGTACTCAGGAGAAGTTGAGGAATGTGTTTTGGGGTGTCTTTTTACATATACCCATGCTGGGTGAGATAAATATCTTGGTCAAATGACAACTTTGTATAAAAAAATGGGAAAAGTTGTCTTTTGCCAAGATATTTCTCTCACCCAGCATGGGTATATATAAAATGACACCCCAAAACACATTCCCCACCTTCTCCTGAGTACGGAGATACCAGATGTGTGACACTTTTTTGCAGCCTAGGTGGGCAAAGGGGCCCATATTCCAAAGAGCACCTTTCGGATTTCACTCATCATTTTTTACAGAATTTGATTTCTAACTCCTTACCACACATTTGGGCCCCTAGAATGCCAGGGCAGTATAACTACCCCACAAGTGACCCCATTTTGGAAAGAAGACACCCCAAGCTATTCCGTGAGGGGCATGGCGAGTTCCTAGAATTTTTTATTTTTTGTCACAAGTTAGTGGAAAATGATGATTTTTTTTTTTTTTTTTTTTTTTCATACAAAGTCTCATATTCCACTAACTTGTGACAAAAAATAAAAACTTCCATGAACTCACTATGCCCATCAGCGAATACCTTGGGGTCTCTTCTTTCCAAAATGGGGTCACTTGTGGGGTAGTTATACTGCACTGGCATTCTAGGGGCCCAAATGTGTGGTAAGGAGTTAGAAATCAAATTCTGTAAAAAATGATGAGTGAAATCCGAAAGGTGCTCTTTGGAATATGGGCCCCTTTGCCCACCTAGGCTGCAAAAAAGTGTCACACATCTGGTATCCCCGTACTCAGGAGAAGTTGAGGAATGTGTTTTGGGGTGTCTTTTTACATATACCCATGCTGGGTGAGATAAATATCTTGGTCAAATGACAACTTTGTATAAAAAAATGGGAAAAGTTGTCTTTTGCCAAGATATTTCTCTCACCCAGCATGGGTATATGTAAAATGACACCCCAAAACACATTCCCCACCTTCTCCTGAGTACGGAGATACCAGATGTGTGACACTTTTTTGCAGCCTAGGTGGGCAAAGGGGCCCATATTCCAAAGAGCACCTTTCGGATTTCACTCGTCATTTTTTACAGAATTTGATTTCAAACTCCTTACCACACATTTGGGCCCCTAGAATGCCAGGGCAGTATAACTACCCCACAAGTGACCCCATTTTGGAAAGAAGACACCCCAAGCTATTCCGTGAGGGGCATGGCGAGTTCCTAGAATTTTTTATTTTTTGTCACAAGTTAGTGGAAAATGATGATTTTTTTTTTTTTTTTTTTTTTCATACAAAGTCTCATATTCCACTAACTTGTGACAAAAAATAAAAACTTCCATGAACTCACTATGCCCATCAGCGAATACCTTGGGGTCTCTTCTTTCCAAAATGGGGTCACTTGTGGGGTAGTTATACTGCCCTGGCATTCTAGGGGCCCAAATGTGTGGTAAGGAGTTTGAAATCAAATTCTGTAAAAAATGACGAGTGAAATCCGAAAGGTGCTCTTTGGAATATGGGCCCCTTTGCCCACCTAGGCTGCAAAAAAGTGTCACACATGTGGTATTGCCGTACTCAGGAGAAGTTGAGGAATGTGTTTTGGGGTGTCTTTTTACATATACCCATGCTGGGTGAGATAAATATCTTGGTCAAATGACAACTTTGTATAAAAAAATGGGAAAAGTTGTCTTTTGCCAAGATATTTCTCTCACCCAGCATGGGTATATATAAAATGACACCCCAAAACACATTCCCCACCTTCTCCTGAGTACGGAGATACCAGATGTGTGACACTTTTTTGCAGCCTAGGTGGGCAAAGGGGCCCATATTCCAAAGAGCACCTTTCGGATTTCACAGGTCATTTTTTACTGAATTTGATTTCAAACTCCTTACCACACATTTGGGCCCCTAGAATGCCAGGGCAGTATAACTACCCCACAAGTGACCCCATTTTGGAAAGAAGAGACCCCAAGGTATTCGCTGATGGGCATAGTGAGTTCATGGAAATTTTTTTTTTTTGTCACAAGTTAGTGGAATAGGAGACTTTGTATGAAAAAAAAAAAAAAAAAAAAAATCATCATTTTCCACTAACTTGTGACAAAAAATAAAAAATTCTAGGAACTTGCCATGCCCCTCACGGAATACCTTGGGGTGTCTTCTTTCCAAAATGGGGTCACTTGTGGGGCAGTTATACTGCCCTGGCATTTTCCAGGGGCCCTAATGTCTGGTAAGTAGGTAAATGACCTGTGAAATCTGAAAGGTGCTCTTTGGAATGTGGGCCCCTTTGCCCAGCTAGGCTGCAAAAAAGTGTCACACATCTGGTATCTCCGTACTCAGGAGAAGGTAAGGAATGTGTTTTGGGGTGTCATTTTACATATACCCATGCTGGGTGAGAGAAATATCTTGGCAAAAGACAACTTTTCCCATTTTTTTTATACAAAGTTGGCATTTGACCAAGATATTTATCTCACCCAGCATGGGTATATGTAAAATGACACCCCAAAACATATTCCCCAACTTCTGCTGAATACGGAGATACCACATGTGTGACACTTTTTTGCAGCCTAGGTGGGCAAAGGGGCCCAAATTCCTTTTAGGAGGGCATTTTTAGACATTTGGATACCAGACTTCTTCTCACGCTTTGGGGCCCCTAAAATGCCAGGGCAGTATAAATACCCCACATGTGACCCCATTTTGGAAAGAAGACACCCCAAGGTATTCAATGAGGGGCATGGCGAGTTCATTGAAAAAAAAAAATTTTGGCACAAGTTAGCGGAAATTGATTTTTTGGATTTTGTTCTCACAAAGTCTCCCTTTCCGCTAACTTGGGACAAAAATTTCAATCTTTCATGGACTCAATATGCCCCTCAGCGAATACCTTGGGGTGTCTTCTTTCCAAAATGGTGTTATTTGTGGGGTGTTTGTACTGCCCTGGCATTTGAGGGTCTCCGCAATCATTACATGTATGCCCAGCATTAGGAGTTTCTGCTATTCTCCTTATATTGAGCATACGGGTAATGAGATTTTTTTTTTCCGTTCAGCCTCTGGGCTGAAAGAAAAAAATGAACGGCACAGATTTCTTCATTCGCATCGATCAATGTGGATGAAAAAATCTCTGCCAAAAAAAGAAAAAGGAGGGGAAAGGCGTCTGCCAGGACATAGGAGCTCCGCCCAACATCCATACCCACTTCAGCTCGTATGCCCTGGCAAACCAGATTTCTCCATTCACATCAATCGATGTGGATGAATAAATCATTGCCGGGTTTTTTTTTTTTATATATACAAAGTGTTTGCCAAAGTATGTGAACACCGCCACCTCCTCAGCTCATATGCCTCGGCAAACATATCTTTTACTGCAGAGGAGAAATCTCGTCTTGCAGCGCCGCATACACCGACTTGCGTGTAATCTGACAGCAGCACAATGCTTCTGTCCGAATGCACATCAGTGCTGCAGCTGGTCGATTCGTTGGTCCACCTGGAAGGTAAAAAAAACAAAACAAAAAAGAAAAAACCAGGCCGCAAAGCAATAACTTTATTAACTTTAGAACAGAACATATTAACTTTTTTAAACTTTTTTAACTTTTTTACTTACCGGTAATTTTTTTTTTGTTTAGTTTTTTTTACCTTTATAGAACAAACCTCTCCTTCCCCATGGGACAATGTGCAAAGCGCAAATCGCCCAAAGATGTGGCGAAGTACGTTATGCACTTTATCCCAGGTGAAAGGAGAGGTTTGCAGCAGCTGAGAGTAAAAGGGCCCTAATAGCCCTGTGTGCCTGTCCTGTGAGATGCAATCCCTATGCTAGGTGTACCTGTGTGTGGTACTTCCGGAAACACTCTCCATAGCATAGGGCAGGGTGGTCAGCACAGTCAGGACAGAAATAGCGGGTGTCACGCCTTATTCCACTCCTGCTACAGACACGACATCTTTTTCGGGGTGACGGTTGGGTTGAGGTACCAGGAACGACACTGGGGAAATGTCGCTCGTGTAGACGGCTAACTACACTGGGGGATGGGGCCACGGAACCTCCTGGGTAAAGGAGGTTCTCGATGATCTCTTCCTGGAATTTGAGGAAAGATCGTGTTCTCCCAGCCTTACTGTAGAGAACAAAACTATTGTACAGCGCCAATTGAATTAAATATACAGACACCTTCTTATACCAGCGTCTGGTTCTGCGGGAAACTAAATACGGAGACAACATCTGGTCATTGAAGTCCACCCCTCCCATGAGCGCATTATAGTCGTGGATACAGAGGGGCTTTTCAATGACACGGGTTGCTCGCTCAATTTGGATTGTCGTGTCTGCGTGAATGGAGGAGAGCATGTAAACGTCACGCTTGTCTCTCCATTTCACCGCGAGCAGTTCTTCGTTACACAAAGCAGCCCTCTCCCCCCTTGCAAGACGGGTGGTTACAAGCCGTTGGGGGAAGCCCACGCGACTAGTTCGCGCGGTGCCACAGGCGCAAATCCGTTCTAGAAACAAATGCCTAAAGAGGGCCACACTTGTGTAAAAATTGTCCACATAAAGATGGTACCCCTTGCCGAATAAGGGTGACACCAAGTCCCAGACTGTCTTCCCACTGCTCCCCAGGTAGTCAGGGCAACCGACCGGCTCCAGGGTCTGATCTTTTCCCTCATAGACACGAAATTTGTGGGTATAGCCTGTGGCCCTTTCACAGAGCTTATACAATTTGACCCCATACCGGGCACGCTTGCTTGGGATGTACTGTTTGAAGCCAAGGCGCCCGGTAAAATGTATTAGGGACTCGTCTACGCAGATGTTTTACTCGGGGGTATACAAATCTGCAAATTTCTGGTTGAAATGGTCTATGAGGGGCCGAATTTTGTGGAGCCGGTCAAAAGCTGGGTGGCCTCTGGGACGGGAGGTGGTGTTGTCGCTAAAATGCAGGAAACGGAGGATGGCCTCAAATCGTGCCCTGGACATAGCAGCAGAGAACATGGGCATGTGATGACTCGGGTGCGTTGACCAATATGACCGCAATTCATGCTTTTTTGTCAGGCCCATGTTGAGGAGAAGGCCCAAAAAAATTTTAATTTCGGAAACTTGGACTGGTTTCCACCGGAAAGGCTGGGCATAAAAGCTTCCCGGGTTGGCGGATATAAATTGTGTGGCATACTGGTTGGTCTCTGCCACGACTAAGTCCAAAAGCTCCGCAGTCAAGAACAGCTCAAAAAATCCCAGGGCCGAACCGATTTGAGCCGTCTCAACCCGAACTCCAGACTGGGCGGTGAAAGGGGGAACTACAGGTGCGGCTGAAGTTGGTGACTGCCAATCAGGGTTTGCCAGCACCTCAGGGATTCTAGGGGCTCTACGGGCCTGTCTTTGCGGTGGCTGCGACGGGGTAACTAGTGCACGTGCCACCGTACCAGCTTCAACTGCCCTTCTGGTGCTCGCCACGTCACCATGTTGTACGGCAGTGCTGGTACTAGGTCCAGGGAGGGCTGCGCTGCTGGTGTATGCCTCACCACGTGATCCGGCAGCGACAGCCCCACTCTGCTGCTCTTGAAGCGGATCCTGCATAACCTGTGGTCTAGCGACATGGGGCCGGGTACGCCTGGTGCTGCCAGGGACCTCCACCTCCTCGTCCGAACTTTGGGTCAGAGAGCCACTGCTTTCCACAGGTTCATATTCTGACCCGCTAGATTCATCAGATGAGGGTTCCCACTCCTCATCCGACTGGGTCAGAATCCTGTAGGCCTCTTCAGAAGAATACCCCCTGTTTGACATTTTGGACTACTAAATTTAGGGGTATTCCCTGAGACTACCCAAGAAAAAAAGCAAACCTGTCTTACAAAGGGGAGGCTAGCGAAGTACCGGAGGCCGCTGCGGTTGATAAAAAATATCAAAACTGATTTTTTTATCGCCGCAGTGCGTGTAAAATGAATGTGCAGTGATCAAAAAATATATATTTTTTGTCACTGCGGTGGGGCGGGCGTGGGTGAACGCACGTGTGGGCGACCGATCAGGCCTGATCGGGCAAACACTGCGTTTTGGGTGGAGGGCGAACTAAAGTGACACTAATACTATTATAGATCTGACCGTGATCAGTTTTGATCACTTACAGATACTATAAAAGTACAAATGCTGATTAGCGATACGCTATTCAGCGAATAAAAGTGACTGCGGTGCGGTGGGGTGGGCGCTAACTGACGCTAACTACCTAACCAAGGGGCCTAAACTATCCCTAAAACCTAACAGCCAATACTAGTGAAAAAAAAAAAGTGACAGTTTACACTGATCACTTTTTTTCCTTTCACTGGTGATTGACAGGGGCGATCAAAGGGGTGATCAAAGGGTTAATTGGGGTGCAGGTGGGTGATCTGGGGCTAAGGTGTAGTGTTGGTGCTACTCACAGTTCAGTCTGCTCCTGTGCTGGATCCAACCGACGAAAAGGACCAGCACAGGAGCAGAGAAGCCATATAACAGATCATATTTACTAATATGATCTGTTATATGGCTTGTGATTGGATTTTTTAAAAATCGCCAGCCTGCCAGCCAATGATCGTTGCTGGCAGGCTGGTGACGAACTTGTTCTTTAACTTTTGCCGGCCCGCGATGCGCATGCGCGGGCCGGCTTGGAGCGAAATCTCGCGTCTCGCGAGATGACGCGTATATGCGTGACTGTGCGCAGCGCTGCCACCTCCGGAACGCGAATCTGCGTTAGGCGGTCCGGAGGTGGTTAAACAGTATATAGTATCATAATGTGACATTTTATCATTAGATTCTTTGGCTAGTGTATGACAGTATTAATTGATTGTTGTCTCTTTGTATTATTTGAGTACTTTATTATTTTGTTTTTAACTGTTTACAGTATGAACATGTTATCTGAACATCACAATGGACAATGTATAATGATATTATTTTAGTTAATATTGATAATGAGTAGGGTTGAGCGAACCTGAACTGTAAAGTAAAAGTTTGGGTTCGGTGTTTGGCGATTTAATGGCGCTTTTTGAAAGGCTGCAGAGCAGCCAATCAACAAGCGTTTAACTTGTGTGCCCTTCGAAGCCATTACAGCCATGCCTACTAATGGCATGATTGTGATTGGCCAGTGCAGCATGTGACCCAGCCTCTATATAAGCTGGAGTCACGTAGTGCTGCACGCCACTCTGCTCTGATTAGTGTAGGGATATGATGCTGCTGCTGTGAGGGAGAGAATTGGACAGAATCTTTAATCTGAAGTGCTTGTTAACTCAGCGATCTACCTAGATTTTGTTTTGTGGGTGCAGTGCACAATCTTTTTACTGTGCCCTGAGCCCAGTGACACAGAAAAATAACTTTTATCCGTCTGTTAGTTAGGTGGGCGGCGGTGGCCATTTTATGCAAGTTCTGTGCACCAGCACAGCATATGTGCATTTGTGACAGTCAAATAGAAGTTTGAAATACGGCAATTATATTCTGGGTTTAAAAAAATCACCCATTTTTTGGGCGAAAGACTAAATTGTACAGCCCTTGCTGCATGTCAGTGTGAAATACAAGCGTTAGATACTACAGTCATATTCTGTTATATAAAAAAAAAAAACATTTTGGGCAAAATACAAAATTTGCAGCCTTTGCTGCCTCTGTCAGTGTGAAATACACGCGTTAGATACTGCTGTTATCTTCTGTTATTAAAAACACCCATTTTAGGCAAAATACAAAATTTGCAGCCTTCGCTGCATCTGTCAGTGTGAAATACACGCCTTAGATACTGCTTTTATATTCTGTTATTAAAAAAAACACCCATTTTGGGCCAAATACTAAATTTGCAGCCTTTGCTGCTTCTGTCAGTGTGAATTACACGCGTTAGATACTGCTGTTATCTTCTGTTATTCAGAAAACACCCATTTTGGGCTAAATAATAAATGTGCGGCCTTTTCTGCTTATGTCAGCGTAAAATACACGCGTTAGATACTGCTGTTATCTTCTGTTATTAAAAAAACACCCATTTTGGGCAAAATACTAAATTTGCAGCCTTTGCAGCATCTGTCAGTGTGAAATACACGTGTTAGATAATGCTGTTATCTTCTGTTATTAAAAAAAACACACATTTTGTGTCAAATAATAAATTTGAGGCCTTTGCTGCTTCTGTCAGTATGAAATACACGCGTTAGATACTGCTGTTATATTCTGTTATTAAAAACACCCATTTTAGGCAAAATACAAAATTTGCAGCCTTCGCTGCATCTGTCAGTGTGAAATACACGCCTTAGATACTGCTTTTATATTCTGTTATTAAAAAAAACACCCATTTTGGGCCAAATACTAAATTTGCAGCCTTTGCTGCTTCTGTCAGTGTGAATTACACGCGTTAGATACTGCTGTTATCTTCTGTTATTCAGAAAACACCCATTTTGGGCTAAATAATAAATGTGCGGCCTTTTCTGCTTATGTCAGCGTAAAATACACGCGTTAGATACTGCTGTTATCTTCTGTTATTAAAAAAACACCCATTTTGGGCAAAATACTAAATTTGCAGCCTTTGCAGCATCTGTCAGTGTGAAATACACGTGTTAGATAATGCTGTTATCTTCTGTTATTAAAAAAAACACACATTTTGTGTCAAATAATAAATTTTAGGCCTTTGCTGCTTCTGTCAGTATGAAATACACGCGTTAGATACTGCTGTTATATTCTGTTATTAAAAAAAACACCCATTTTGGGCCAAATATTAAATTTGCAGAGAATGAGGAGAGAGTTGAACGGGACGTGGCCACGGTCATGGTGCTGCTGGTGGAGCTCCTGTTGCAGGGAGAGGACGTGGTCGATCTGTGCCAGCTACGGGCACAAGTGAAACACCTTCCCCAGGTGTGAGTAGGTGACAGAACCTTCAGAGTTATTTGGTCGGGCCTAAAGCGAGTCTACGAATGGTGAGGCCAAAACAAGTACAGGTGATAGTAGATTGGGTTGCTGACAGTGCCTCCAGTTCCTTCACATTGTCTCCCACCCAGTCTCCTGCTGAAAGATCAGAGTTGGCACCTACAGCCGATGTCCATCAGTCTTTCACCTCACCCCCTTGCAAATCAGCCAAGCAGTCTGAGCCCCAAGTCATGCAGCAGTCTCTTCTGCTTTTTGATGACTCTGCTAGCAGGGTTTCCTAGGGCCAACCACATAGCACTGCCCCAGAAGTGGAAGATATTGAGTGCACCGATGCCCAACCACTTATGTTTCAAGATGAGTACATGGGAGAACCACCGCAGCACATCTCAGATGATGACGAAACACAGGTGCCAACTGCTGTGGCTTTCTGCAGTGTGCAGACCGACAAGGAGGGCAGGGGTGAAGACTGGGTGGAAGATGATGTAGTTCGGAGGAAGAGGCGGTGGACGCACAGAGCCACCAACACAGCAGAAGAGCAGGGTGCAAAAGCGGAGAGGCCGTCCCCTAGACAGTACGCCTGCTACTGCCCAACGCAGCAAGGGACCGAACACACCAAAGCCAGCTCCAAGGAGTTCCCTGGCATGGCAGTTCTTCAGACAATGCACTGACGACAAGACACGAGTGCTTTGCACGCTGTGCAATCAGAGACTGAAGCGAGGCATAAACATTCTCAACCTGAGCACAACCTGCATGACCAGTCATCTAAGTGCAAAGCATGAGCTGCAGTGGAGTAGACACCTCAAAAACCAAGAAAGGTGTCTGGCTCCTCCTGCTTCCTCTTCTGCTGCAGTCTCGGCCTCTTCATCCACCTCTGGAGTGACAGTGGCACCTGCCACCCCGCAAACAGAGGATCTGCCAGCAACACCACCACCTGGGTCACCAAGCATCTCCACAATGTCCCACGGAAGCGTTCAGCTCTCCATATCCCAAACACTGGAGCAGAAGAGAAAGTACCCCCCTTCCCACCCGTGATCCCTGGCCCTGAATGCCAGCATTTCAAAATTACTGGCCTTTGAAATGCTGTCATTCTGTCTGGTGGAGATGGAGAGTTTTAAAAGCCTTATGGCGGTGGCTGTCCGACAGTGCATCGTGCCCAGCTGCCACTACTTTTCCAGGCGAGCCAACCCTTCCCTGCACAACCAAGTGGGGGAAAAAAATCTGGTGTGAACTGCGCAACACCATCTGTGGCAAGGTCCACCTAACTACGGATACGTGAACCAGTAAGCATGGTCAGGGACGTTATATCTAAATGCAGTGGCGGCTGGCATGAGGCAGATTGCAGTTTGGCGCATGTCCTTCCACCACCGAGGATTGCAGGGCGCTTAAGTTTGCCTCCTGTTGCTTCCTCCCCCTACTCCGCTTCCTCATCCTCTACCGGCTCCTCATCCGGTCAATGTAACACCTTCACCACCAACTTCAGCACAGCCAGCAATAAACGGCAGCAGGCAGTTTTAAAACTTATCTGTTTGGGGGACAAACCCCACACCGCGCAGGAGCTTTGGACAGGCATGGAACAACAGACCAGTGAGTGGTTGGTGCCAGTGAGCCTCAATCCCGGCCTGGTGGTGTGCTATAATGGGCGTAATCTTGTAGCAGCTCTGGGACTAGTCGGTTTGACACACATCCCTTGCCTGGCGCATGTGCTATATTTGGTGGTGCAGAGGTTCCTTAAAAATTACCCCGATATGTCAGAGCTGCTGCAGAAAGTGCGGGTCGTCTGTGCTCGCTTTCGGCGTTCTCACCCTGCTGCTGCTCACCTGTCAGCTCTTCAGCGTAACGTCGGCCTTCCCGCTTACCGCCTCAGAGTATGGCAAGTGCTCTGCAAACAAATGTGGATAGGGAAATGACGTAAAATTACAAAATACGTAAAAATAAAAATAATAATCTTGATCTTGGAGGACGAGGTCCATATGGAGTAGGAGGTTGAGGAGGCGGTGGATGTGGCAGTGTAGGTGGAAGCGGCGGTGGAGGATGAGGAGGTAGCCTACACTGCTTTCTGGTTTTATTTTTTTATTTTTTTTGTTTAAATTAGGGTACACCCCAAAACATTGGGAAAAATAACCTGTGATAACCCCTTCCAGCCGTGCTAAACAAACGTTCAGACAATACACTGGCTGCAGGGCAGGCCAGCACCTCCAAGGCATAAAGGGCAAGCTCAGGCCATGTGCCCAATTTGGAGACCCAGAAGTTGAAGGGGGCAGACCCATCAGTCAGTACATGTAGGCGTGTGCACACATACTGCTCCACCATGTCGCACGTCCCCGTGATGTCCACGATACATTTGCATATCTTCCCTAGAAACTTTCGATGTTCTTTTCTGAGCCTACCATAGCGGCGAATCAGGGTTCCACGCCGGAGAGGGAGCGTGAGAAAGGGATACCACATCCAAGGGAGCTCAATGTATGAAATTAAATGTGATCGAGCGGAAATGTGGGAGAAGTTATCAAAGCGGAAGGATCGAATGAAAGTAGGGGGCGCACGGCAATTGCCCACTCCAGACTCGGGGAGGTAGTGACGATAAATAACAATACAGGACTTTTAAGATGCCCTGTTATTGGAATGATTATTAAAAAATTATAGGCAATGTCACTGGGGTATTTTGGATTTGGAAACGTTGGACAGGAGAGGCCCTGCTGCCGCTTTATTAACTCTAGATAACTTCTGCCGATCGTCCACGATCCAATTGGATATCTTCTCTATCAACTTTCTATGTTCTTTTCTGCGCCTACCATGTTGATCAGCGGCGAATCAAGGATCCACGCCGGAGAAGGAGAGTGAAAAATGGTTAGACGATATCAAAAATATTCCCATGATAATGATATTAATAAATTTATCACGATATATATCGCGATAAATGCCCATTTAAAAGAAAAAAACACTTGGAGCCACAAGGAGACATTATACTGTATGGGGGCAGCCACAAGGAGACGTTACACTGTATGGGGCAGCCACAAGAAGACGTTACACTGTATGGGGCAGCCACAAGGAGACATTACACTATATGGGGCAGCCACAAGGAGACGTTACACTGTATGGGGCAGCCACAAGGAGACGTTGCACTGTATGGGGCAGCCACAATAAGACGTTACACTGTATGGGGCAGCCACAAGGAGACACCACTGTATGGGGGCAGCCACAAGGAGACACTACTGTATGGGGCAGCCACAAGGAGGCGTTATACTGTATGGGGGCAGCCACAAGGAGACGTTACACTGTATGGGGCAGCCACAAGGAGACGTAACACTGTATGGGAACAGCCACAAGGAGACGTTATACTGTATGGGGGCAGCCCCCAGCCTCTGATCAGCCCCCAGCTTCTGATCAGCCCCCCAGCCTCTGATCAGCCCCCCAGCCTCTGATCAGCCTCTCATGTGCCCCCCAGCCTCTGATCAGCCTCTCATGTGCCCCCCAGCCTCTCCCTCTTATCAGCCCCCTCTGGTAACTCAACCCCCCAGTATTAATCATTGGTGGCAGTGGCCACAGGGTCCCCCTCCTCCCCCCCATCATTGGTGGCAGTGGGCAGTGCGCCCCCCCTCCCTCCCCAGTATTAATCATTGGTGGCAGTGGCCACAGGGTCCCCCTCCCCCATCATTGGTGGCAGTGGGCAGTTCCGATCGCAGTCCTAGCAGTGTAATGCTGGGGCTCCGATCGGTTACCATGGCAGCCAAGACGCTACTGAAGTCCAGGCTGCCATGGTATGTTAGTGAGCAGCATTATACTCGCGTGCGCTGTGGCCGCCGGGCGCTCCTTCTTCTGTCTGTGTGGCGCATTGCTAATGCTTAAAGAATTAGCAATGCGCCGCACAGACCTATGAGAAGAAGGAGCGCCCGGCGGTCACGGTGCACGTGAGTATAATGCTGCTCACTAACATACCATGGCAGCCAGGACTTCAGTAGCGTCTTGGCTGCCATGGTAACCGATCGGAGCCCCAGCATTACACTGCTGGGACTCCGGTCGGAACTGCCCACTGCCACCAATGATGGGGGGGGAGGGGGACCCTGCGGCCACTGCCACCAATGATTAGTACTGGGGGGAGGGAGGGGGGGCGCACTGCCCACTGACCACTGCCCACTGCCACTAATGCAGAGACTGAAGAACATTCCCGGCACAGCGTCCTCTCAGAGGTCGGGTGCCAGGAATGCGAGTCACAGAATTACTTCCCCCACGCTGAACTGCTAAGAGCGCCGCCGCAAGCGGCCAGCAGGTATCAGGGACATTTGCACGAGTACAAGTACTCTGCAAATGTCCAGTATCGGTTCATGCTGGGGCAGGCGGTCGCGGACGCAGATTTAGAAGCGGTCAGCACACATGACCGCTTCTATGATGTCACAAAATTCAGCGGTAATTAGGAAACAGTGATATCACCATATTGCCATTTTTTTAATACCGCGGTATATCGTGATACCGGTATATTGCCCAACCCTAGTCCGTACCTTGTGCAGAATAGACATGTATACCGGCCGTACCCAGCCATTGTTATACTACAGCGCAATTGCTCATTGTTTTATTTTTTACATTTTCCACTCTTTTGGGGTGTGCTTCCACCTACACCACTACGTCCACCGCCTCCTCAACCTCCTACTCCATATGGACCTCCACCTCATACATCAAGATTTCACTAATTTTTCTGTTACATTTTCGGGTGAAATTCACCCATTTTTGGCTGTGATATACCTCTGCTCTTCCTAGTAGACAGGTTAATAAATTTCACAAATTTTTCTGTTACATTGTGGGGTGACATTCACGAATTTTTGACTGTGATATACCTCTGCTCTACCTAGTTGACAGGTTAATACATTTCACAAATTTTTCAGTTACATTCTTGGGTGACATTTTAACATTTTTGCCGTGAATAAACGTCTGCTCTGCATAGGTGACAGAAACCGAAATTTTTAAAAATCATCTGTTCCATTGGTGGGTGACATTAACACATTTCTGGCGATGAAAAACCCCTGCTCTGCATAGGTGACAGGGACTTAAATTTCAAAAATTTGTCTTTAATTGGCCCTTTCATTCGATCCTTCTGCTTTAATAACTTGTCCCACATTTCCGCTCGATCACATTGCAGCCATTGGCCTCCCTTGGATGTGGTCTCCCTTTCTCACGCTCCTTCTCTGGCGTGGATCCTTGATTCGCCGCTGATCAACATGGTAGGCGCAGAAAAGAACATAGAAAGTTGATAGAGAAGATATCCAATTGGATCGTGGACGTCACGGGGACGTGCGATCAAGCAGAAGTTATCTAGAATTAACAAAGCGGCAGCAGGGCCTCTCCTGTCTAACGTTTCCAAATCCAAAATACCCCAGTAACATTGCCTATAATTTTTTAATAATGATTCCAATAACAGGGCATCTTAAAAGTCCTGTATTGTTATTTATCTTCACTACCTCCCCGAGTCTGGAGTGGGCAATTGCCGTGCGCCCCCTACTTTCATTCGATCCTTCCGCTTTGATAACATCTCCCACATTTCCGCTCGATCACATTTAATTTCATACATTGACCTCCCTTGGATGTGGTATCCCTTTCTCACGCTCCCTCTCCGGCGTGGAACCCTGATTCACCGCTAACCGACATGGTAGGCTCAGAAAAGAACATCGAAAGTTGATAGAGAAGATATCCAAATGTATCGTGGACATCACGGGGACGTGCGACATGGTGGAGCAGTATGTGTGCACACGCCTACATGTACTGACTGATGGGTCTGCCCCCTTCAACTTCTGGGTCTCCAAATTGGGCACATGGCCTGAGCTTGCCCTTTATGCCTTGGAGGTGCTGGCCTGCCCTGCAGCCAGTGTATTGTCTGAACGTTTGTTTAGCATGGCTGGAAGGGATTATCACAGGTTATATTTCCCAATGTTTTGGGGTGTACCCTAATTTAAACAAAAAAAATTAAAAAATTAAAAATTAAAACCAGAAAGCAGTGTAGGCTACCTCCTCATCCTCCACCGCCGCTTCCACCTACACTGCCACATCCACCGCCTCCTCAACCTCCTACTCCATATGGACCTCGTCCTCCAAGATAAAGATTATTATTTTTTATTCTTACGTATTTTGTAATTTTACGTCATTTCCCTATCCATATTTTTACAGCCATTTTAGTGCTCAAAAGTTCGGGTCTTCATTGACTTCAATGCGGTTTGGGTTCGGAGTCAAGTTTGGGTCAAGTTCGGGTCCCGAACTCGAACTTTTTTGTGAATTTTGGCCGAACCCGTTGAACCTGAACATCCAGGTGTCCGCTCAACTCTAATAATGAGTTCTTGTCATTATATTGAGCTATAGACTTATAATCTTTATGATTCATTGGGGGTCATTTATCAAACTGGTGTAAAGTACAACTGGTTTAGCTGCCCATAGCAACCATTTAGGTTCATCCTTTCATTTTCCAAAGGAGCTGTCCAAAAGGAAAGGTGGAATCTGATTATGGGTGGAATCTGACTATGGGCAACTAATGCCCACGCCACTTATTTTAGACCTGGCATAAATGGGAAAAGATACAGATTGCAGTGCTAAGGACCTTTGCGACACATCTGTGTCAGAAATACGCCTATTATAGACGTATTTCTATATAATAAATGACCCCCTAATTGTATTATTATTCGGGGGTAGGTCTAATATCTTTACATAATATAGATTCTAGTGTATTATACTGTGCCCTGTATTTCCCAGTAGAAAATGATCCTTGGGAAGCACAGTCCTCATCCCTGACCACCAGGACCAGGTAGTGCTCTGTCAGTACATGGCGGCCTTCCCTCTCCGCCACGCTGCTCCGCTGTGTACTGGTGCTTATTCTGACACTGGGCTGGGTTCACATCCTATTTGTGCCATCCATTTAATGCATACCAAAAATGTTTACATTAACAGATGCCTCAGACTGATGCCGTACAGTGGCATCCGATCACCATACAGTTCCATTGTAAAAAAAAACATATACGTTATTGTATGCATTTTTTACTGGACTCTGCAGGATATAAAAAGGTGGAGTGCTGCACATTTGTATACATCAAACCGATAGGAAAAACGTGATGTGAACCTACTGGGGGTGGGGGCCTAATAAAATTTGCTGTGGGGCCCAGTCAGTTCTAGCTACATTACTGCACAGCTCCTTTTCTCCTCCAGGCCCTGTCCAGGGGTGACGTCATGACGTGTGTCTCACTGCTGCAGCGGGCCTGAGGAGAGAAGGAGCGCAGAGAGCCGTGGTTAGTGAATGACAGAACCGCCGGCTCCTCTGCGCTCCAGCAATGATAGGTATGTGAGGGGGCCACTTAGGGGCCCCTTACACAATATGTGAGGGCCCCTTACACAATATAATGACCCCAGTGCCCCCCATTTAGTATAATGATCCCCATTGACCCTCTATTTAGTATAATGACCACCAGAGCCCCATTCAATATAATGACCCCTAGTGCCCCCTCCATACAGTATAATCCCCAGTGTGGGGGCGACTGGGGGTCATTATTCTAAATGGAGGGCCACTATGGGGTCATTATACTGTAAAGGCCCTTTACATAGTATAATGACCCCCAGTGTCCCCCATTTAGTATAATGATCCCCAATGACCCTCCATTCAGTATAATGACCCCCAGAGCTCCATCCATACAGTATTCCCCCAGTGTGAGGGCTACTGGGGGTCATTATTCTGAATGGGGGGCGACTGGGTGTTATTATTCTGAATGGAGGGCCGCTGTGGGGTCATTATACTGTGTGTGGGGCCACTAGGGGTCATTATACAGTGTGGGGGGGGCATTGGGGGGTCATTATACTGTGTGAAGGGCCACTAGTCGTCATTATACTGTATAAGGGCCACTGGGGGTCATTATACCGTGTGCGAGCCACAGGGGGACATGTAAATGTAAAAAAATGCCTCAAGGGCGCCCACTGGGATTTATCGCCCGAGGGCCCACATGAACCTGGAGCCGGCCCTGGACGTACACCCACTATAATTGTATATCTGTGAATTGTTAATGGTCCATAACCCATATTTGCTGTGAACCCAGTTCCTTATCTGGCTACTAGAGAGGGGTCGTTGATCCAGGGAGTTATTCTGATTGCCTGATTGGAGTCGGGAAGGAATTTTTTATTCCCCTAAAGTGGGGAAAATTGGCTTCTACCTCACAGGGTTTTTTTTTGCCTTCCTCTGGATCAACTTGCAGGATAACAGGCCGAACTGGATGGACAAATGTCTTTTTTCGGCCTTATGTACTATGTTACTATGTTACTTTGGGGTGAGCAAGGGTAAAGAACACAACAGTTCAGCTGTCTGACACTACTTATATAGCACCTACAGACTCTTAACAGAATTAGGAGAGTCCTGTGAATGCAACAGATAAAAGTTAATGATTAGTATTATTTACATTATATATTCTTGTGTGAGTTAATCAGGAAGATATTACCATACATAATATAAGCATTCTGCACTGTTATAGATATTTTTTTTCTACTGTATTTAGCACTAAACATTAACGAAGAAAATGCTTATCTGATATGAGCATGCATTGACTGCTGACAGAACTTCATTGTGTATTCCCTAAATGGTTCATTTTGTTTTCCTAAACTTCTGAAACACTCGATCCATTGAATTTCTCCAAGACAGCATCGATTTTATCCTTCCTTTTCTTTTTCTTTCTTCCTTCCTCTTCTTCTTCTAAACTACACCTTGTTATCTTTTCTTTGGTAATTGGCGACTCGTAATGACTTTGGCAATTTAGCGTGTTCTTGTAGACACTTTCTCTCATTCCCCCTGATAGCTGGAGTCAGGAGAGAGGGCTTGTCTGTCAATCTCTACAGCCTGTCAACGCCTTTGATTGACAGCTCCTGCTGCCTCAATGGAGACCATTTTCCGAGACCATTTCTGCTCTGTGTATTTCAGTTTTTTTTTTTCTGTTTTATTCTTTTCTGTCTTCTGCGATAATACTAGAGGGGGTATGCAGTTCACTTTATAATCTGCATTTAAATCCAGCTTGATACAAGGCCATTCTCCACGAAATGATCACAACGTCTTGTTAGTTTGCATTGAGAAAAAACCCTAGAGGTTTTCCTAAGCTATGATTCCATTGTCAGTTAGTGACCTCCACAACCACCTAAGCTCTCATCTCCGGCCCCCAAATCCCCATTAATTTCACTGAGAAAAACACAACATTCTTGTTCACGAGTCCTTGAACAAGGCATTGAACCAAATACTATCTGTCTTGTCCATTATTTTCTTGTGTGCTTTATTTTTCTTTAGTTAGAAAATCTGAGCAGTTAACAATGCAGCAAATTGGTCTCATGATGGCAAAGATGCTAATACTAATGATATCAGTCATTTCCACTGGCAAATCATCCCTGCTTATCAGTCGTATGCTGCAGATTACTTATAGTACAAGAGAAAATATGCTTTTTTAATGTTATGTTAATATTGTTATGGTTTCATTTAATGGAATTAGTTACATAGTACGGTTGAAAAACGTCTTATGCTCATCAATTTTAGCCTAAATGATCAATGTAAATTTGCAGTGAAATCAATAGATAAAAAGACAATATGAAAGTTGTGAATACACTGATCCTCCCTTCTCACTGAAGAAAACATTAAGGGGGTTAACTTATTTTAACACTTATCAAGGGTCTTATTGTCAGGGGTCACACATACTTGCTGCTGATTCATTCATCTCTATGGGACTGCTAAGGATAGCTGAGTATAAACACTCGGGCCCCCACCAATCAGACACTTATCCCTTATCCTGTGAATAGGGGAAAAAAATTTGTTTGCATCAACATCCTTTAAAATAAGCACTGGATGTAGCTGTAATTTTGTAATGTATTTCTTTTACCTTTTTTCTCTTTTATCTTCTGTTTTGTACTGCGGTCCCATGATCATGTCCATGCAGCACCTAGTTATTTCCTGTGATGTTTTGTCCATGGGTGTGTCAAAGCAGAAACAAGGTGGAGATAGGAGTGTGTCTATTTAGCTGGGTGGGGCGGTGCTACAGCAACTACATGAGCATATGTGTTAAAAACCCATAATAATCCTGGAAAACTCCCTTAAAGGGGTTTTCTGGGTTCAGAGCTGAACTCAGACATATCCCCATCTTCACCCCTTCGGCCCCTCTGACATGAGCATTGGAGCATTTCATGCATTTCAAAGGCTTGTTTGTTTATATTCAGGATGGCCGGAGCGGTTAGCAGAGTGTCAGTATACAGCTGACACTCTGCTTGAAACAACTGACATCAGTGCTGGCACCGATGTCAGCCGTTTAACCCCTTCCATGCCGCGGTCAATAGGGACCGCTGTATGATAAGGGTTAACAGGCAGGGAGCTTCCTCCCTCTCCCATCGGGCCACTGCTGTGCCGTTGCAGTGATCCCAAGCTTGACGGGTTCACAGAGAGAGGGGGCTCCCTCCCTCCCCCATCGGGCACTGCACTGCTGTGGCAGCGGTCCCGATGGTTACCATGGCAACCGGACACCTTCACAGGCTTTCAGCTTGCCATGGTATAGTTAAGCCTGATCAGCCTCCTGCTAAAGGCAGGAGGCTGATCAAGCTGTGTAAAGTCATAATACACTGCAGTACACTGTATAGTGTACTGCAGTGTATTATAGAGGCATCAGACCCAGTGGATCTGCAAGAACCAAGTGGGTCTGGGTAAAAAAAAAGTTTAAAAAAAAGTGGAAGAAAAGTAAAAAAAAAAAAATAAATTGAATTTCTTCTTATAGCCGCACATTAATAATTGATTAAACATTTAAAAAATAAAATATACTACACATGTTTCATATCACCGCGTTTGTGTTACTTTCCCTGCACGATGAACGCCATAAAAAACAAAATATTAAAAACTATGATGGAATATACATTTTGCCCACCTCACTTCCCAAAACAGGTATTAAAAGTGATCAAAATATCTGTATGTACGCCAAAATGGTACCGATGAAACCTCCCACAAAAAACTAGCCTCTACATGAGACAATTGCCCAAAAAAATTTAAAAAATCTGGCTTTCAGAAAATGGACACACAAAAACTTTTATTTTTTTTTCTAAAATGCTGTTATTGTGTTAAACTGAAATAAATAAATAAAAAGTATGCATATTAGGTATTACCGCATCCGTAACAACCAGCTCTATAAAAATATCACATGACCTAACCCGTCAGGTGAACACCGTAAAAAAAAAAAAAAAAAGCGTGTCAAAAAAGCCATTTTTTGTCACGCTACATCACAAAAAGTTTAATTACAAGCGATCAAAAAGTCACAAGCACCCCAAAATTGTACCAGTCAAACCATTATCTCATCCCGGAAAAAATGAGCCCCTTACTAAGACAATCACCCAAAAAATTAAAAAAGACTATGGCTTTCAGAATATGGATACACTAAAAAATATATATATTTTTTTTAAATGCCTTATTATGTAAAACTGAAACAAACAACCAAAAAAGTAGTCATATTTGGTATTGTCGCATCCGTAACAACCTGCTCTATACAAATACCACATCATCTAACCTGTCAGATGAACACTGTACATAACAAAAAATATAAAAGGGTGCCAAAACAGCTATTTTTTGTTACCTTGCCTCACACAATGTGTAATATAGAGAAACCAAAAATCATATGTACCCTAAAATAGTACCAACAAAACTGCCACCTTATACCGTAGTTTCCGAAATGGGGTCATTTTTTGGAGTTTCTACTCTAGAAGTGCATCAGGGGGTCTTCAAATGTGACATGGCAGCTTAAAATTATCCTAGTGAAATCTGCCTTCCAAAAACCATATGGCTTTCCTTTCCGTCTGCGCCCTGCCGTGTGCCCGTACAGCAGTTTACGACCACATAGTTTTTTTTTTGTAAACTACTGAATCAGAGCAATAAATATTGAGTTTTGTTTGGCTATTAATCCTTGCTTTGTTAATGGGAAAAAATGGATTAAAATGGAAAACCTGCTAAAAAAGTAAAATTCTGAAATTTCATCTCCATTTTCCTTTAATTCTTCTGGAACACCTAAAGGGTTAATAAAGTTTGCAAAATCAGTTTTGAATACCTTGAGGGGTGTAGTTTCTAAAATGGGGTCATTTTTGTGTGAGAACATAGGTGAATGTGCTCTTGCTAAAGCCATCATGAACATACACATCTTCACTGAAAATGAAAAACCCACCAACACACATATACGCAACCGTCGTGCTCTCCCAAAAGGTAGCTTCGACCCACACGTGTATATTGATGCAATCAGGGTCCCAAGAGGGGTCCCTGATGAATTCAAGGCCAGAGGTCAGGTGGCAGCAGGATTTGAATCCATAATTCCCCACATAACAAGCAACAAAAATGTAGACTGTATCAACTATATTTACTATAATCAACAAAGGTTTGTAAACTACACCAGGGATGCATTACAGGGTGTAGCAGAAGAGTTACAGGCAGATTCCATTATGACATTTCAAAACCGCATGGCACTCGATATGATACTTGCAGAAAGAGGTGGTGTCTGTAAGGTATTGCCAGACCCCTCATCCTGCTGCACGTTCATACCCAACAACACCAGCCCTAATGGTAAGGTCACACTGGCAATAAAGAAACTCGAGGATTTATCAATCGAGCTCAAAAGAAACTCAGGTATCGATAACCCTTGGGATCAGTATTTTGGCTGGTTCACTACCTGGAAACAGGCACTTGTACAGTTGGGAATCATTATCCTGATAATTATTATAGTAATAGCAATAGTTGCAACATGTATCATACCATGTGTATGGAAACTGATAATGAAAGGAGTATCAAATATGTCATTTTATGAGACTCTGCTGCCTAATCCTGAAGACAACTCACATGAAGGATATAGAAAATATCTGGCGGTATACAGGGAAAAGGGCAAGGGTAAGAACCATATTATCTAAGAAATTTGGTTCTAAGAGGGGATTGAAGGGAAATGTGACTCCATTTCGTCTTCTCTATGATGTACAGAATTGTTATAATATCTCACCCACGCACTTCATTACCCCCCCCCCCGCTGTGAGTTAGGTTCACTTATCTGTCTCAGGACATATTCTGGGAATCTCCCAGAAGTAGAACAAATGTTCTGTTTCACTCAGGGTCATTTGGCACAAATGCGTACATTCTTATATGTGACGTATTACATACCCATAAAAGGATGTTCCGGTAGTATCTGTATGAGTATCAATGTTTATTATTTATGATTGGTTTAACGCTGTTGTTATGCAAACCTTTCTACTGCCTATATGAGGCCAAGCTATGGCATAATAAAATTAGAGTGTTTCTCAGTGATTGCCTGTGTGCGTGTCTATTTTTGCCAACTGAGAAACATCTCTCCTGACGTCAGTGACATCAAACCAAGGTGGTCGTAGAGGTCCAGAAAGGTCCCAATCCTTTCAGTTTCTATTATGTAAGCCTCACAAAGTGATTTCAGACCTGAACTGGTCCTTAAAAAGTGGGTTTTGGAAATTTTCTGAAAAATGTCAAATTTGCTTCTAAACTTCTAAGCCTTCTAAAGTCCCGAGCAAAAAAAATAGCATTCACAAAATGATCCAAACATGTAGTAGACATATGGGGAATGTAAAGTAATAACTATTTTTGGAGTTATTACTATCTATTATGAAAGTAGAGAAATTGAAATTTGTAAATTTGCTAATTTTTTCAAATTTTTTGTACATTTTTTATTTTTTATAAATATAAATGACATTTTTTGACTCATTTTTACCACTGCCATGAAGTAAAATATTTGATGAGAAAACATTCTCAGAATGGCCTGGATAAGTAAAAGCTTTTTAAAGTTATTACCACATAAAGTAATACATGTCAGATTGGCAAAAAATGGCCTGGTCCTTAAGGTGAAAAATGGCAGGGTCCTGAAGGGGTTAAAGTGGTTGTATAAGATTATAAAAACAAACTAAAAAAAGTGGAGCATCTGTTGTATGTGGTATTGCAGTTAAGACTTCAATTAAATGAAATTATAATATCAGACAGAACCCATGTGGTGCTATATGAGGAAGAAAGCATGCTTCTTTAATCTTGTCCAGTGTTTTGAACTTCTTTCTGACCATTCATAGTCTATAAACATCTGAACTGTCTACATATAACTCTGCAAGGACTTTCCTGAATGTCCTTGCAGAGTAACAGCTGCATGGTAATCATGCAGTTGCGGGAGGGGGAACTGGCAGTAAGTGACATCCGGGCTCCACATAGGGCAGGCAGGGATGTTTTTGTTTTATTGTGCCTACCTTCTCCAGTGCTGTGTACACACATCAGGTGGCAATACTGCTTCCTGCTTAAGTCCTAGCAATTAAGTAATTGCTAGGTCACTGCAGGAGCTGCTAGGTCTTAGCAGACCAAGATCAACTTTGTAGTCAGGCTGAACAGCTTAATTACAACCTCTGAGCGCTGTATCCCCCTTGTAAATCAGCCCCAGTTACAGGAGAAATCAGCAATAAAAAAATGGAAATGTTTAAATGCCTCCAAAGGTGTTGTATGACCTTATGGGGCTACAAAGTGTAAAATAAGTAAAAAAGACAATAAAAAATAAATTAAAAAAATTACACTACACTCCACACTGTAGCTTGTCGCCTGGATTACCAGAACCCAAACATTCCCTACATCAAAACAACCATTTACAATATCTTACATACAAACAATAAAATACTAAAATAAAAATGATAGATGAAAGATAAAGCCAAAAAAGATAAAGCCCAAAATATTTAAATAGACAAGCGGAAAACAGTTTTTGGCTTGCAGAGATGCATGTACTTAGAAAATGGCCTAGTTTTGAACTGGTTAAACTCTTATTAATCTCCCCATTCCACCACTTAGCGTAAGACGATACCTGCTGCTAGGCTATACTGAGAAGGGTTTCATATGGACCTACCAATTCTTCCTTCTATGCATGACTTCATTGCTATGCATATAATCATGGGTGTTATGTACTTTTGCCATAGTAGCAACTTTAGCTTTTATATAGCCTAAAGGCCTGTAATTATCACTCGTGCTGGCACTAGAACAACAGACAAGAACACTTTGCAAGAATTGGTGCAACATTAACTGAAAGGCAATCTTTCAAGGAGCTTTGCTGAAGGGTAGACACTACATCAGTGTTACAGGTTTTCTAGAAGTCATGGTGGCGGTCCCTGCTCTGTTGTCCAGCCGCTTGTCAGTTATCATGGCTTGTCTCCAGCTCGTGGATGACTTCTAATTTGATTCACTCATTCCCCTCTTTTCTAGCGCTTGGAGGAAGGGTTTTCCTTCATTTCCTTATTAGCCTCTCCAGACACTCTATTTTTGAGGCATCTAAAATCTCCAATGTGACGAATGGCTACTCCACTGGACTTCTAGACTTCTAGCACATACACGTGTGGCCTCTTGCCGAACACCCCTGCCAAACTTTGGCAGACAGGGCCTAATATACTCCATCTATTAAGCTTCTTACACATTGGTAAAGTGACAACTTTGCATTCTTGAGCTTCCACATGGGGTGGCTGCACCTAAACCTTCAGTGGTGTCTGCGGTTGAACTACTCCCCAGTTCCATGTTGGGGATCTGTACTAGTGATGAGCGGCAGGGGTCATATTCGAATTCGCGATATTTCGCGAATATTTTGCAGAATATTCATCTTTAGAGGTGACGTCACCGAAGCGGTCTCCCAGGCAACAGAAACAACAAGCTCCCTCGCACGACGCACGCTTCCGGACGGGGCAGCGTCCGTGCTACTAGGTGAGCTAGGAGGACGTTCCCATTCAAAACACAGACTAAGAGGGAACGGCAAAGAAAGAAGAACTAAGAAGTGACAAAGAAAGAAGGAGGACACCAAAAATCCACAAAGGAAAATAACGCAGAAGGACTTAAGGTACAGACACCATTGCTATTTCAAAGCATCTGACGTTTTTTCTAGCGATCATTGCATATATACATATACCCTTTACACAGATAGCTGGCTGACACACTGGGATTCTATACAACTCTCTGTACCACCTTCCCCCCCCCCCCTCTTTCTTTTTTCCAAAGAGTCATTTAACCATTTACCTAACCTATCTAAAGGGCAGTAGCTGCTTAGTTTGCAATCCCAGCGCTAATGTCCAATATCACCCACGGGTGATATATTATTATCCATACTATATTGCAGCCTTCTTATTGGCCCACAAGCTAGAAGCAGTGAGGGATCATTGTGTACTGATTAAAAAATAAAATAAAAATTGAATATTCGAAATTACGAATATATATATATAACTATATTCGAAATATTCGCGTATTTTCGAAGTACCTATATTCGCGATAAAAATTCGAAATTCGAATATTCGTGATCAACACTAATCTGTACCAGTGAACCACCACCTTCTCCCTCTCACAGCATTACAATAAAACATCACAAATACTGCTGCAATCCCCCCCCCCCCCCCTTTCTTGTCAGCAAAACAGGAATGGGGGAATTTTCTCAACTTTGTTCCATCATGAGTACAAAAATAAGATTTACAGTATTTTCTGTGGGTTCTCTTTTGTGCAGAACTGCTATATGGCAGTACTAACCACCTCTTGATTATTAAGTAAAATATAGCTAGGCTGGTGTTTGCTGTGAGCTAAATGATGGAGCTCGTCACTGTGTTTGCCACGAAGGCTTGGACAATAGCAATGCCTCTCTTCACAATTAAGTATACAGCTAGACAAAATGGCACTTGTTATAGGGCTATGTCAAGGGCCTCTGACATAAATTAACCCTTCCCCGTCTGTATATGGCCCATGTATTATAGCTCACGATGTGTGTTAAAGCATTCTTGATTGTATAGATAGATTTTGCATAAATCAGTAGTACATGAGAACATATAAACCATTATAATAAATGTTTTTTTTACAGAAAAGTGGCATCTTAATCATCTTCCTGCAGACTATGGTCTCCTTTTCTTTGACTTCAAACTTTCTGTACATTTTCAAACACCTTCCTATGTCATCCAGCTTAGGCTAGGTTTATACTAGCGTTGTTAGTTCCAGCAGGTTGTTCTGGCAGAGAACGGAATGGATGTTACCTCCATGCCCACCGGCCTATTGATTATAATAGTGGTCCGGCAGAGATCCAGCAGCTACCTGGCAAAAACCACCACCAGAACAGCCTGCCAGAACTAATAACATTAATGTGAAAGTAGCCTCAAAACAGTAAATTATCCAAAAAGGAAGGGGAAGCTACAGCAGAATCTCTTGCTCATTATCTGAGACTGGTGCAGTGAGAGGGGTGGGGGGCATCTTATGTTCTTTTCGTATCAGCTTGTACTTGAGACTCATGCTATGAGAGACTGGAGATGATTGACTGGTTCTGAGTACATAGCATGCCTATGACATCACACCAGTCTGCCCACCAGTCTTCAAAAAAGGAGGACCAGTGTACATTTATAAATAATGTTGGTGGCTTTCAACATTTAAAGATGCAGAGATAGGAAATGTTTTTTTTAAGTGTTTCCTGTACAAAACACCAAATTAGGTGCTTTGAGTAAAATACACTGCTCAAAAAAATAAAGGGAACACTTAAACAACACAATGTAACTCCAAGTCAATCACACTTCTGTGAAATCAAACTGTCCACTTAGGAAGCAACACTGAGTGGCAATCAATTTCACATGCTGTTGTGCAAATGGGATAGACGACAGGTGGAAATTATAGGCAATTAGCAAGACACCCCCAATAAAGGGTTGTTTCTGCAGGTGGTGACCACAGATCATTTCTCAGTTCCTATGCTTCCTGGCTGATGTTTTGGTCACTTTTGAATGCTGGCGGTGCTTTCACTCTAGTGGTAGCATGAGACGGAGTCTACAACCCACACAAGTGGCTCAGGTAGTGCAGCTTATCCAGGATGGCACATCAATGCGAGCTGTGGCAAGAAGGTTTGCTGTGTCTGTCAGCGTACTGTCCAGAGCATGGAGGCGCTACCAGGAGACAGGCCAGTACATCAGGAGACGTGGAGGAGGCCGTAGGAGGGCAACAACCCAGCAGCAGGACCGCTACCTCCGCCTTTGTGCAAGAAGGAACAGGAGGAACACTGCCAGAGCCCTGCAAAATGACCTCCAGCAGGCCACAAATGTGCATGTGTTTGCTCAAACGGTCAGAAACAGACTCCATGAGGGTGATATGAGGGCCCGACGTCCACAGGTGGAGGTTGTGCTTACAGCCCAACACCGTGCAGGACGTTTGGCATTTGCCAGAGAACACCAAGATTGGCAAATTCGCCACTGGCGCCCTGTGCTCTTCACAGATGAAAGCAGGTTCACACTGAGCACATGTGACAGACGTGACAGAGTCTGGAGACGCTGTGGAGAACGTTCTGCTGCCTGCAACATCCTCCAGCATGACCGGTTTGGCATTGGGTCAGTAATGGTGTGGGGTGGCATTTCTTTGGAGGGCCGCACAGCCCTCCATGTGCTCGCCAGAGGTAGCCTGACTGCCATTAGGTACCGAGATGAGATCCTCAGACCCCTTGTTAGACCATATGCTGGTGCGGTTGGCCCTGGGTTCCTCTTAATGCAAGACAATGCTAGACCTCATGTGGCTGGAGTGTGTCAGCACTTCCTGCAAGACGAAGGCATTGATGCTATGGACTGGCCCGCCCGTTCCCCAGACCTGAATCCAATTGAGCACATCTGGGACATCATGTCTTGCTCTATCCACCAACGTCACGTTGCACCACAGACTGTCCAGGAGTTGGCAGATGCTTTAGTCCAGGTCTGGGAGGAGATCCCTCAGGGGACCGTCCGCCACCTCATCAGGAGCATGCACAGGCATTGTAGAGAGGTCATACAGACACGTGGAGGCCACACACACTACTGAGCCTCATTTTGACTTGTTTTAAGGACATTACATCAAAGTTGGATCAGCCTGTAGTGTGTTTTTCCACTTTAATTTTGAGTGTGACTCCAAATCCAGACCTCCATTGGTTGAAAAATTAGATTTCCATTTTTTTTATTTTTGTGTGATTTTGTTGTCAGCACATTCAACTATGTAAAGAACAAAGTATTTCAGAAGAATATTTAATTAATTCAGATCTAGGATGTGTTATTTTTGTGTTCCCTTTATTTTTTTTTGAGCAGTGTATAACAATTTTAGTTCACAAATATTTATGGGGGAATTTATCACACACTTTTCACATTCAGACCATGCTGACATTGAGGTTTAAATTGAAATATTACTTTAAACTGGTTATCTGCCTTATAGAAGACCTGTCACCACTCCTAATGTTTTCTTATGCATTTTCTTATGTTTTGGCAATTCATTCCAGCTAGAGAAGGCATGGTTGAGAAAGGTTGGTGGGAAAAGGGCTAACCACCCTGTTCCCCCCCTCTTAGTAGAAATAAGCTGGTCCTACTTCTTGCTAGGATGTTGAGTTCCTGAGTAGACAGCAAGGAGATAGAAAGCACATGTTTGAGCTCCTACTCCTAATGACTGTATCCAATTCTCCTGCAAGACAGTCTCTCCAGAGAGATCTTCAGAATCCAGAATACTGCTTCCAGAAAGCATCAATGTGCCAAGAGAGCAGAGTGATTAGCAAAATCACAGCTTGGAAGACACTTTTGCAGGTGCGGGAACATGGCTCAGGCACCCATCACCTAGCTAACAAAAAGGCCAGACAAACATCAAGCCTGAATCTCACAGTAGACACTTATATCCACAAGTGCCTATTAGTGCCAGTTAATTGGCACATAACAAGCCACCATACCTCCTCATCTGGTGCCAGAAACTGCACTTTGTGCTTACTATTGCTGCATGTGCCACAAGTTATATTTTGCACTAAGTAAAGAGAGGCTGTTATATGTCTTCTGCCCTGATTCTTCAAACTACCTTTCCACTGCACTGATCCCCAAGGAGCAATGGCCTGAGGGAATATACCCTGATGCAATATCTCATTAGAACCACTACCACTCCCATCCTCTTCACGGTCTCGTCAGCAGCTCACTGCACTAACATGTCTGTTTTAGTAAATAATTGCATTTCCCATGTAACAATAATTTTGGAGCATCTACTCTTATGACTCTATTCTGTGCCACTCCTCTGTTATTCCTAATTGAATTTTGTGAAGTAATTGCTACCAGACTGTAATAGGTCCAATTGAGTGTTACTAGCTGGGGGTGTGTGCCTATCAGACTGTGCAGGAATACACCGCCAATTATTAACACCCACATAGACCTTTATTCTAGACTGCTGGGGAATCATTCACAAACTTTAATTGGGAATAACAGGAATGGCACAACATAGAGTCATAAGAAAAGATGTTCCCAAATTGTCTCCACATGGGAAGTAGTTAGTAAAACAGCGATGTCAGGTGAGATGACATCCTAATTTGGATAGTGCTATCTTGTAATGGTTTTGCTGACAATGAGCACATCAGCAGATAATCATCTACTAAACATTACATAATACCCAAATATATAAGACTTCCATATAATGTACCAAAAAGTTGCGTCCTCCAAAGGAAATCCCACTGTTTTCAGTGGCTTCTCACTAGAGAGGAATCTTGGAGATTGTGTTCTTCAAAGAAGCAGCATATTCTGTCACTATCGATCATAAATAGATCATGCATAGAATTCACAGGGCAGCCCCCCCAAAAAATAAATTATTATTACTGCCAGCCATGTCACCCAAATAATAACGTATCTTTCAGATTCCCAAATGCCCAATAGGGCCAGCTACAAAATCCTTCATTGTATAATTTTCCCTACATAGTGATAGCCATGCTAACCCTTTATTGCTAGGCTGTTTTCCAATAGCGTTAGGAACAATTTAATTTTATTGTTTCACAATAGTGCCAATTACAATTAGCACTGCCACCTTTAATTGCATAACTGACCCATTACAGTGAAATCCACACTCACATCTAATGGAAATGAAATGAAGAGGTGGAGCCATTCCATCAGATGGGTGGGCCGTAAATGGCAGAAGACACAATTGGCATTAAGACAAGCCACTCTCTGATTATTGGCTAGCTGAATCTTGCGACAATTTTTGCCACAGCAGCTTTGATCAAACTGGTGGCCTTGTAGACATGTAGAGGCAGCCAGGCAGCAGAGGACAGTTATACACACCTGGGATGGGTGCTCAGCAGGCAATTGATGGAGTAGGACAGGTGTGGGACCATTCAGCCTCAGGTTCTCCTTGCCCAAGGGCCTTTAGCAGTTGTGCGGTCTGCCTCCGTAGAATCCCTCTGTATTTGTACTGTATTGTACCAATAAATGTGAATTGATCCTAAAAAATATGAATAAACATAAATGAAAATACAAGTAAAAAAGAAAATATACCATGTACAACAAACAGATGAAGCACATACCTATCATGTGTCTATATTTATCAGTATATTTAATGTGGTCATGTGAATGAGGCCTACATAGTGTCGTACGGGAATAAAAAAAAACTGTGCGCACTGCATTAGGTGACATTACTGCAAGTTAATAGTCTCTAATAAATAAAGTATTGCCGTTGTCACTCTCCATCACACAGTATATGGAGGTGACAAAACTGAGTTGTTATATTAATTGGGATTGAATTACCTTGATCTACATTAAGATTCCAGATTTTTTTCAATTATCTTGCCAGTTGTGTGTCAGTCAAAATTTCCTCCGAGGTGCAGTGCTAAATGCTTTTAATGTCTTTCAATTGTCTATATAATCAGGAATACAGCATAAAGCGTAGAACTAAATCTAAAAAAAACCTGAAGTATTTCATTGGATTGTATTTCTCTAACCAGAGCTTCCAATTACCTCCGACATCCTTTCCAAAGGTACATAGCAAATAAAAATGCTAATAATAGAGGCAGATGAGGAGTGTGCGAGTTCCTTAAATTTATAACTCAAATTTGAAGCCGACCTGCTTGTTCTTAAGTGAAACACCTACTAATCATACTTTCAGCAAGGGATCCCCACGCTGACATTTTAATTATGGCGCCATTCTTTTCCCGGCTTGCTGTTTTAATAAAGAGCCTTTCTGTTGCTTTAAATCTAAAATTAATTAAGTCAATGTACTCCTCGGTAGCATATGGATCATAGACAATGGACAAGAATGATGCTAGAAAATATCGTGTACGTAAGGAAGTTGTTTGACAAGGAAATGACAATAAGTCTGCCAGAGAAAACGTTTCTTTCACGGAATGTGTTGCTATCGCCGAGGTTTGCTGATTTGTAAGGATATTACAGCAAGAAGAAAACTGACATATAACAAGCTTGGCTTTTTTTCTTCTTAGGTTATCTTTTAGACTGACAAAAATTTCTTAATCCCGCCAAATGAGGGAAATGAATTAATGACTTGAATTAGGAAAAATATTTACAGCACAGCAATTAAAGAATACAGTATATGCCAGCTACGAAAAGATGGGGCAGGATGCAGAATGGAGATTTCCTACCTCAGGATCACATCACTTTAAGGCTACATTCACACAACCGTATCTGTTTTGCTGTCCGCAAATCGCGGATCCCCCAAATACGTATACCGTCCCTGTGCATCCCACATTTTCTATGTGCCCTATTCTGGAAATGCCTTTACTTATCTGTAAAATCGATAGGAATAGGGCATGTTCTATAATTTGTGGAATGTCTGCACGCATTTTTTATGGAGCCAAAAGTACAGTCATGTGCATGTTGCCAAAATGGGAACCCTGATCCTCTACAAGTGACCACCACAACCAAGAATATGCATTTTCTATCAAGCCAGGTGCCAGCAGAGAACTTGGACAGTGAGTTTTTACAGTTTGCTCCATGCAGCTCTATAACCCCTTGCAGATGAAGCGATTTTCTGTTTTTGTGTTTTAGCTTTTTACTCTTTGTCTTCTTGGAGCCATAGATTATTTTTTTTTTTCTGTTCACATAGCCGTATAAGGACTTGTTTTTTGCAGGAAAAGTTGCACTTTCTATTGACAATAATATTGCATACAAGTCCGCAACAGTTGTATACTTTTTTTTTATATTTTTTTAGCGGCATTCACTATGTGGTAAAACTGACCAGTTACTTTCATTCTCCAGGTCCGAATGAATACGGTGATACCACCAAGTGGGGGGAAAATGGCAGTGCGTCTTATGGGGCGAAAGCTGCCATTTTTACTCTGCTAACATTGATACATCGCCAGCCACAATGCAGCACAGCGCAGCCTGCGATGTATCAGCGAGGAGGGAGGAGGCACTGGAGGCCAGTAACTCGCGTCGGGGCCCAGTGCAGTCACTGTACTCTATTACATCGTGCCCCGCTCACACCAGTATTCATATGTAAAGTGTGGCCAATCCATATGTAAAGTGTAGGCAAGGTAGCGCAATCCACTATTCACTATGAAACTCATGTACTAGCAGGCACTGCAGGCTGGCCGGTCACTCACTTCGTCACGGCGCAAGCTCCGCCTGCTTCATTAATAAAGTGGAAACATCATGCCTGCTAGTACGGGAGTGAAACGCAGCTAGTACGGGAGTTTCATAGTGAGTAGTGGATTGTGCTACCTTGTCTACACTTGACATATGGATTGGCCACATTAGCCTGCCTGCTAGTACAGGAGTTTCATAGTGAGTAGTGGATTGCGCTACCTTGCCTACACTTTACATATGGATTGGCCACACTTGACATATGAATTGTATACAAGGGGTTAATCACACCTTTTTGGAAAAGTCTCATATAGTGTATTGATAAGAATATAATATTTTATTGTGCACATAAAACCTTTGGAACCAAGTGGCAATTAATAAAAATAAAAATAAAATTACAAGTGTCACAGAATAAAAGAAATATCATAAATATTAGATAATAGGGACCGTGGTAAACTAGAACCGTGGTGTGCTTAGGTCCCTATAATGGATATTTCCGATATTCTTCAAACCGCATGTACTTATTTGGCCATATAGCAACTTGATTAAATATTCAAAAAGATGTATCTGTGTCAAAAAAAATATCATATATCAAAGTTCATCAGAATAAATTAAAAAGGTACGAAAGTTAATCCACCTATAATAGAAATTCATCCAGCAAATAGTTCATCCACAATAATCATGGGACCGCAATGTCTATTAGAGTTTGGAGATGGGTATATATGCTCTCGATTTTTAAACCACAAAATTCATCTACCCGCAGTATTGGTAGAAGTATGGAGATGAATGTATATGCTCCAGGATATTTCGGTAATCCAGGTATTTGATATCATATACCAATACAATTGGGTGAGAAAGGCAACATCATATCGTTTGGAGAAAGGAGACTGAGATCTCCAAAATGCATATGGTGAGAGAAGATCCCCAGCCAGACGTTATTGACAATCACCATCGGATCCCCATGTCCTTAAGAGCGCTCTAATACTCCCCTCATGCGGTATCTGACACTAACCGTAACTACGTGAACAAACTAGCACCTGGACCCTGCAACCACTCCAGATTGAGAGGAGGCGCGGGCACTGTGATCTCTGTAGGCACGTGGGATGCCGCGGCCACAGACTCGAATACCATCAGCGTGTTGCCCACGGTCACAGCATAAAGGAGAGCCTCCAGATTTTGCCATCAAGCAGCGCGATGCTTACAGCATAGACCGCGGCATATATTTACAACATAGAGGGAAATCTCCCATCGCATGGAAATAGAGCAATAGTAATAGTGTTGTTACACAATATTTCATTGGCAAAATATATTAAAATACAACATCACAATACAATATTAAAATAACAATCGCTGCAGCGGAGACAAAATCAGTCCCTAAAAATACCTAAAATCTAAAACTTCAATAAAAACTCAAAAAAAGTCCAAAAAAGAAGGGGACCATACGTCCTGAATGTGCAAAAAATATCGCAAGCCAAAAGTGTCAGTCTATTCCTTATAATAGTATTGGCATTCCTTTCTTGTATGCAATAAAACATGCAAAATCCATGCAAGGCAACTTTTCAAATATTCGGAATTGTCCGATATAAATATTCAATAAAGTATCCAATCGGACACCAAGTTGTTACTCACAGGTGAATGTCGATTATCCTGCAGTCCCAATATTCAATCCTTTTGATTTTTACTCACGGTATTTATTCACGTGGTTCTCAGTGTTTAGCGTCCCACCTGGTTCGTTCGTCTCTGGTCTCTCTCGAACGTTATCCACAAATCTCAGATCCGGTTATACGATCAAGGTGTAATATCGCGAGAGGTGAACTTAAACTTGTACTGACCAGTTTGAATGGCTGAAAATCCGGGTCTTTATCTTTGGAGCGCTCCAATTTCTTTGTGTATCTCCGGATATTAGTAGCCGAACTTCCAGTGGGGGTCACTAAGTATATATACCAAGCTGTTTTATGGATAAAAGCTGTAAGATAGTATAAGGAACTTGCACCAACCAATATATATATATATATATATATATATATATATATATACTGAAGACCAAGAAAAATCCAGCTTCCAAGATGCAAAAGGTGGAATCTTTATTGTGCGTTTAAAATCCAAATGCAAGACATCACAGGTTACAGTAACGCGTTTCAGACCGCAAGTAAATCAGGGTCCTTGGTCATGATGAAGGACCCTGATTTACTTGCGGTCTGAAACGCGTTACTGTAACCTGTGATGTCTTGCATTTGGATTTTAAACGAACAATAAAGATTCCACCTTTTGCATCTTGGAAGCTGGATTTTTCTTGGTCTTGAATATTTCACAGCAATCAAGTCCGGAGGTTGCCATCCGTGCTCAAGGCAGGTGGACGGTGGGTGAGAGCTGCTTACTTTCCCTGTTTTATATATATATACTGCTACATCTTATCCTATCTGGAGAAACGATATGATGCTGCCTTTCTCACCCAATTGTATTGATATATGATATCAAATACCTGGATTACAGAAATATCCTGGAGCATATACATTCATCTCCATACTTCTACCAATACTGCGGGTAGATGAATTTTGTGGTTTAAAAATCGAGAGCATGCATACCCATCTCCAAACTCTAATAGACATTGCGGTCCCATAATTATTGTGCATGAACTATTTGCTGGATGAATTTCTATTATAGGTGGATTAACTTTCGCACCTTTTTAATTTATTCTTAGTTCCAGCAAACAAAAACCCCTAAAATTAAAATTTTAATGATATACGTTTAAAAAGGATCAAAAGTGGACCTCCAATATCAAAACAAAAAATTACAGACACGGTGTATTACTAATAGACTGCATCCAGATGCTAAATAATGTTGCTGGGGAGGGAAATGAATTGTCCCTATGTTTGCCCCTATCCTAAAGCCTCAGCCCAGGGAGGACCCCTGATGGTGGAGACCCCCTGTCCACATTCCTAGGCTATTGTTATCCCTATATTGTCCCTACGGGTATGTATACCAATGTTATTGTGAGTTACCCCAGGTATAAGGCAAGGATAATAAAGTACAAAAGGTACATCAATTCACTGGATGCTATAGACAAGGTGCAAATACAGATAGTCAGGATTGGCATTATAGTCAAATACCTGAGAAAATTTTAATTTTAGGGGTTTTTGTTTGCAGGAACTAAGATATATTCTCTCTACCCCATTATATATATGTCAATTGAATTAGCTGGAATTTAGTATTTCCTTTATGTGATTGCCAATTTTCTCTCTGGCACACTTTTCACTGAAGCTCTTATCAGTGAGGCCAAAGATATCTTTTCGGACAGGGATATCCCGGGTCTGGCCACGTCTTTGTCTTGTAAACAGGTCTTTCATGATTTATACATTAAATATAAAGACAATATTAAATCTTGGTGGGAAATAAAATCTATTGAGAGCTACTTGGAGCACAAAATTGTCCCTAAGGGTCTTCGCCATCAGGTCAGACTGGCTGATTGCATTGTATCAGCGACTCTGACCGTTAAATGGGAGGAAGAACTGACCCGGAGCTCTCTGAATTTAATGAGTATCCTCTTAGAGGAGGAGAAATTATTGTTTGAACGCACCTCGAGTAATCTTCAAGAACAGGTGAATACAGCCCTTAAATTCAGAGAGGACCCCGATTTCAGTAGACGTGAGTCGTCGCTGCAAACATTGGTGGAGAGAATCCAAAATCTACTGAAGGAGAGGAAACACAGGCAGTTTATCCTTGACATTACTGAGTTTAGGGAGAATAGGGTGTATAGACAGCCTAGTATGAACAATCTCCCGGCGGCCTCTGAGATTTCATCGTCTGACATTGAATCTTCAGACACTGAGCCTCAATATCGTGCTTACAGTAGAGGGAACTCGTTCGGTGCGAGGAGACGTGGCAGACGATGGCCATGTGGAGGAGGAGGGAGACGCGGGATGTCACGGGGGTCAAACTATTCCACTACGCCCTCGTCTCCATCCCCCTCTGGTTCCTCCAATATGCCACCCTTCTCTCAGTCTGTCCCCTCTTTTTTAGAGAAGACCCAAGCCCCCTACCAGTTACGGGAACGGGGACGGGTGGACAAAGCATAACAAATGATCTCCAAATTATTAACCTTACCTCCCGTAGATTGAGCGTCACAGAGATTGATGTGCTCAAACGGGGCTTATCATTTGTACCAACCACCAACTTCTGCCTTTTCAGCTGGACTACAGATTTACAACTATTTGGTAGACGTCTGAAATGGCGGAAATTCTTTAAACACTCCAACAGACAAACATGTGATAGTTTGGGACTCGATGTAGCAGATTATGCTGACTTCAATACCCTGATGGATCTCGAGGAGGAGGGGAGACGAAACCCAGGTCAGTGCCCATACACTGATCTGAAAAGAAAGAGTAAAAAGATGCCCCCTCCTTTTAACTATGAATGCATAGACATTTTTCTTCAAATGGTGACTTCGGATTTGGAGAAGCTTGAGAACATGCATCCCCATAAATACAATCTTTCACAAATGGAGATGCATGCATTACAGTCATTGGAACATGATAAATCACTAATCATTAAACCTTCTGATAAGGGAGGCAATTTAGTGATATTAGATCAATCACTATATATCTGAATGTGTATGGATCTTCTTGAGGACAAAGGGGGATATAGCATATTGTCAGCAAACCCTACCACTGAGTTTAGAATGGAGCTTAAGAGTATTTTAGATGAAGGTATTCTTAATAAGGTGATTTCCCCAGTGGAGTATGATTTTCTTCTTCCCAGTTATCCCTGTATTGCCACTTTTTACGGACTACCAAAAGTCCATAAGGGGACCAACCCTCTGAAGGGTAGATCAATTATTTCAGGGGTGGACTCCCTCACTCAGAATAGTGGGATATATGTTGATCGTGTCTTGAGTCAGTTCGTCGTGTCCCTACCAGCATACACGAGGGACACGATGGACTTTCTCAATAAAATTGACACCATCAGCCTTGACCCCGGATGTCTCCTAGCGAGCATTGACATTGAGTCCATCTACAGCTCAATACCACATGAAAGAGGGCTTCTTGCGGTGGAATATTTCCTCAAGACAAGGGGGATACAGTGTAAGATCCACAATGGTTTTATCCTGAGGCTTCTTGAATTCATACTGACCCATAACTTTTTTCTATTTAATGGGCGTTTCTTCCACCAGCTCAGAGGGACGGCGATGGGAGCTCCTGTGCCCCAACGTATGCCAACCTCTTCCTGGGCTGGTGGGAGCACACCTGCATCTTTCCAGACCAGACAATGTGGTGAACAGGCAAAATAATTGTCTGGACACGTTATATCGACAATATTTTTCTGGTCTGGAAAGGTGGGTCAGATGAATTCAGCAAGTTTGTAACTGAGCTCAATGATAATCAAATTGGGCTTAAGTTTACATTTGAGATTGATCCCAAGACGATCGCATTTCTAGATGTCCGTGTCATGATGACTGGTGACAAATAAATTGCTGACATCCATAGGAAGGCGACCACCACCAATTCCCTTTTACACTGGCAGAGCCATTACCCCGTGCCCCTTAAACGGGGGATACCGAGGGGACAATATCTCTGTGTACGACGGAATTGCTCGGATAATCAGGCTTTCTATAAAGAAGCAAAGAAGCTGCAAGTGAGGTTAAGAGAGAGGGGATACCCTCAGAGACATTTTAATGAAGCCTTCAAAAATGCAGCATATCAGGATCGAACTAGCCTCCTGGTCCCAAAACGTAGAGATCATGACAAGAATCAACCACCCCGTATTATATCCATCTTTGACTCAGCGAATGAGCCGGTCATGATGACACTCAATAGATACTGGCCCATACTCCGGATGGACCCTGACCTATGTGACATTCTGATGGAAAAACCGAGCGCTAGTTATAGACGCGGTAAAAGTCTCAAGGATCGTTTAGTCCATAGCCACTATACCCCTCCCATTAGGGAAGGTACGTGGCTTGACAGCAAACCAGCGGGGATGTTTAGATGTGGATCATGCAAAGCATGCAAGTACATCTCAACTTCCAAGACAATAACATGTACGGTCACTGGACAAGTTTTTAAAATTAGAGATTTCTGCAACTGTCGCAGTAGGGGGGCAATATATATCTGCCAGTGTCCTTGTCCAAAGGACTACATTGGCAAGACAATTAGAGAGGTACGGAGAAGAGTATGCGAACATGTAAATTATGTCATTAAAAATAATATCACTCCAGTAGCCTCACATGTCAATGAAATCCACGGGGGGAACCCTGGATGCCTGAAATTCTCTGTCCTGGAACTGGTCCCACCGTCACCTAGGGGTGGAGACTGGGACAGGAAAATATTACAGAAAGAATGCACTTGGATCCATCGTTTTAGATCCCAGGCCCCTTTGGGCATAAATGAAAGATTGACTTTTTCCTGTTTTTTATGAGTGTGGCTATCCCTGTGATGTTCCTGTTTGTTGAATTACGGCTTAGCTTCACAGTGAATTTTGAAGTGTTTGCAAAAAATTAGGCCTTATGTGTGAAGCATTAAAAATTGAAATATCAGAATGGACATCAGTGACTTTTTATTATGTCATTGTCCCTAGACGAACACTGATCGTTGATCGTCTTTAGAAAAATTACATAATTGTGACATGACTGTGGCATTATTGTGGCATTACTGTATTTTAGCGGCATCATTGTGGCACCTTTGCATTTTAGTTATTCTCTAATATTGAACCATATCCTGTGATCACATGACCGTATAGATATCAAGCCAAAATGCTCCTTAATAAATGGGGTCTGAGTAATGACGGTATCTCTCCCCATGGCATCATATCCCTATGAATTAATATGGTTTGTATCTTCAGGAAATCATTATTATCATGTGATACATAAATATGCAAAGGATAGGAGCTGTATCTGCGGCTTAGGGCTCTTTCACTCTTGCGTTGTTCTGTTCCGGCATAGAGTTACGTCGTCGGGGCTCTATGCCGGAAGAATCCTGATCAGGATTATCCCCATGCATTCTGAATGGAGAGAAATCCATTCAGGATGCATCAGGATGTCTTCAGTTCCGGACCGGAACGTTTTTTGGCCAGAGAAAATACCGCAGCATGCTGCGCATTTTTGCTCTGGTCAAAAATCCTGAACACTTGCCGCAAGGCCGGATCCGGAATTAATGCCCATTGAAAGGCATTAATCCGGATCCGGCCTTAAGCTAAACGTCGTTTTGGCGCATTACCGGACCCGACGTTTAGCTTTTTCTGAATGGTTACCATGGCTGCCAGGACGCTAAAGTCATGTTTGCCATGGTAAAGTGTAGTGGGGAGCGGGGGAGCAGTATACTTACCGTCCGTACGGCTCCCGGGGCGCTTCAGAGTGACGTCAGGGCGCCCCACGCGCATGTATGACGTGATCGCATGGATCACGTCATCCATGCGCATGGGGCGCTCTGACGTCATTCTGGAGCGCCCCAGGAGCCGCACGGACGGTAAGTATACTGCTCCCCCGCTCCCCACTACTACTATGGCAACCAGGACTTTAATAGCGTCCTGGCTGCCATAGTAACACTGAACGCATTTTGAAGACGGATCAGTCTTCAAATGCTTCAGTTCACTTGCGGTGTTACGGATCCGGCGGGCACTTCTGGCAAATGGAGTACACGACGCATCCGGACAACGCAAGTGTGAAAGAGGCATTACCAATATGAATCTATATGGGTCACGTGACTGGGACATGTGATCGGGGGTTTCTGCATACCGGATGTACGACACGGAACGCAATGCGTCCCAAAGACCGGAACAGGAGGTCTCTGCATACCGGATGTATGATTAGGAGCGTGATGCGTTCCAGGAACCGTAACCTGCCTTCCAGGGACCGGAAATCACTCTTGGAACGCAAATGCGCTCCATCACCAGGAAGAGATGTCATTCCGGAAGCTCTGCTGTCCACCAATGATCTCGGTGGCGCTAATTGGTAGCGCTTTAAATACACCTGCAGCATGTTACTATGTCGCTTACCAGGGGGAGCGCGAATCGCAGGGAGGCCTGTAAGATGTAAGTCTAATCCACCATATACTATTGCATGGATCAGTATACGAATTGAAAAATACATGTAAACACTAAAAATAGTGCCTGGCGGCACCAGAAACCAGTTGTCCTACCGGTACCGTGAGACAGGAAACGGGACGTTCACCCTTGACAATGCTCATTAGCAGCTTCTCCATAAAAGATGAAAAAAATGAAAAAGACGATGTCAGGCAGTGATACACAGGAGTGTAGGGTCCCTGTATACACCCTATAGCTGACTAGCGAACATGACCCTAATTCTAAGATTGGGTAGCAGCCTCACCACAGGGCACTCGTCCTTACAAGGACGACCCCGTCCGGAACCTGTCCCTGAAGATAAAACTAGAAGTCCCTAAAAGGATCTAGAAAAAAAGCTCCCGGGGAGCTTTTTTTCTAGATCCTTTTAGGGACTTCTAGTCTTATCTTCAGGGACAGGTTCCGGACGGGGTCGTCCTTGTAAGGACGAGTGCCCTGTGGTGAGGCTGCGTCAAGGTTTTTCTCAGGTATTTGACTATAATGCCAACCCTGACTATCTGTATTTGCACCTTGTCTATAGCATCCAGTGAATTGATGTACCTTTTGTACTTTATTATCCTTGCCTTATACCTGGGGTAACTCACAATAACATTGGTATACATACCCGTAGGGACAATATAGGGATAACAATAGCCTAGGAATGTGGACAGGGGGTCTCCACCATCAGGGGTCCTCCCTGGGCTGAGGCTTTAGGATAGGGGCAAACATAGGGACAATTCATTTCCCTCCCCAGCAACATTATTTAGCATCTGGATGCAGTCTATTAGTAATACACCGTGTCTGTAATTTTTTGTTTTGATATTGGAGGTCCACTTTGGATCCTTTTTAAATGTATATCATTAAAATTTTAATTTTAGGGTTTTTTGTTTGCTGGAACTAAGATATATTCTCTCTACCCCATTATATACACTCACCTAAAGAATTATTAGGAACACCATACTAATACGGTTTTGGACCCCCTTTTGCCTTCAGAACTGCCTTAATTCTACGTGGCATTGATTCAATAAGGTGCTGATAGCATTCGTTAGAAATGTTAGCCCATATTGATAGGATAGCATCTTGCAGTTGATGGAGATTTGAGGGATGCACATCCAGGGCACGAAGCTCCCGTTCCACCACATCCCAAAGATGCTCTATTGGGTTGAGATCTGGTGACTGTGGGGGCCATTTTAGTACAGTGAACTCATTGTCATGTTCAAGAAACCAATTTGAAATGATTCGAGCTTTGCGACATGGTGCATTATCCTGCTGGAAGTAGACATCAGAGGATGGGTACATTGTGGTCATGAAGGGATGGACATGGTCAGAAACAATGCTCAGGTAGCCCGTGGCATTTAAACGATGCCCAATTGGCACTATGGGGCCTAAAGTGATCCCAGAAAACATCCCCCACACCATTACACCACCACCACCAGCCTGCACAGTGGTAACAAGGCATGATGGATACATGTTCTCATTCTGTTTACGCCAAATTCGGACTCTACCATTTGAGACTCTACCACAGAAATTGAGACTCATCAGATCAGGCAACATTTTTCCAGTCTTCAACAGTCCAATTTTGGTGAGCTCGTGCAAATTGTAGCCTCTTTTTCCTATTTGTAGTGGAGATGAGTGGTACCCCCGGTGGGGTCTTCTGCTGTTGTAGCCCATCCGCCTCAAGGTTGTGCATGTTGTGGCTTCACAAATGCTTTGCTGCATACCTCGGTTGTAACGAGTGGTTATTTCAGTCAACGTTGCTCTTCTATCAGCTTGAATCAGTCGACCCATTCTCCTCTGACCTCTAGCATCCACAAGGCATTTTCGCCCACAGGACTGCCGCATACTGGATGTTTTTCCCTTTTCACACCATTCTTTGTAAACCCTAGAAATGGTTGTGCGTGAAAATCCCAGTAACTGAGCAGATTGTGAAATACTCAGACCGGCCCGTCTGGCACCAACAACCATGCCACGCTCAAAATTGCTTAAATCACCTTTCCTTCCCATTCTGACATTCAGTTTGGAGTTCAGGAGATTGTCTTGACCAGGACCACCCCCCTAAATGCATTGAAGCCACCGCCATGTGATTGGTTGACTAGATAATTGCATTAATGAGAAATAGAACAGGTGTTCCTAATAATTCTTTAGGTGAGTGTATATGTCAATTGAATTAGCTGGAATTTAGTTTTTAATTTATTCGGATGAACTTTGATATATGAATTTTTTTTGACGCAGATACATCTTCTTGAATATTTAATCAAGTTGCTATATGGCCAAATAAGTACATGCGGTTTGAAGAATATCGGAAATATCCATTATAGGGACCTAAGCACACCACGGTTCTACAGGGTGGGCCATTTATATGGATACACCTTAATAAAATGGGAATGGTTGGTGATATTAACTTCCTGTTTGTGGCACATTAGTATATGTGAGGGGGGAAACTTTTCAAGATGGGTGGTGACCATGGCGGCCATTTTTAAGTCGGGCATTTTTAATCCAACTTTTGTTTTTTAAATAGGAAGAGGGTCATGTGACACATCAAACTTATTGGTAACTTCACACGAAAAACAATGGTGTGCTTGGTTTTAACGGAACTTTATTCTTTCATGAGTTATTTACAAGTTTCTCTTTGTTTACAGCCATTGACATGTCGCCGAGGTTAACACGTGAGGAGCGGATAGAAATTGTGTTGATGTCAGTAACCAGGTCATTCCAGCTGATTTCAATGCAAGACACCCTACGAGACCACCCATCTCCCATGCTACAGTTAGCAAACTGCTTGCTAAGTTTCGTGAAACTGGTTCAGTGTTGGATTTGCCAAAATGTGGACGCATGAAATCTGTCTCTAATAAAGAAACATCAGTGGCTGTCTAAGCTTCATTCAGCAAGAGCCCACAGCGTAGCACTCGCCGCATGTCACTGGAGAGTGGCATTAGTCGAACATCCCTTCGGTGGATATTAGCTACTCACAAATGGCACCCTTACAAACTCCAGCTACTGCAGCATCTCAACGAGGATGACCCAGGTCGGCACACTGAATTTGCAGAATGGGCAAAACAAAAATTGGAACAGGACCCTCAGTTTACGCAGAAGGTTTTGTTCAGTGATGAGGCAATCTTTTATGTGAATGGTGAAGTTAACAAACAAAACCACCGCTATTCGTCTGACACTAACCCACATTGGATAGATCCCTCCAAGACTGTTGGAACAAAAAAATTGATGGTATGGTGTGGTATATGGGGTACAAAGATAGTGGGGCCATTCTTCATCAATGGAAACCTCAAGGCCACTGGATATGCGAAATTGCTACATGATGATATGTTTCCCTCTTTATGCACTGAAGCTGGCACGTTCCCTGAGTTTTTCCACCAAGATGGTGCACCACCACATTATGGGTGTCAGGTCCGAGCATTCCTAGATGAACAGTTTCCTGGAAAGTGGATTGGTCGTCGTGGGCCAGTTGAATGGCCCCCAAGGTCTCCCGATCTGACCCCCTTAGACTTTTATCTTTGGGGTCATAGTAACATAGTAACATAGTAACATAGTACATAAGGCCGAAAAAAGACATTTGTCCATTAAGTTCGGCCTGTTATCCTGCAAGTTGATCCAGAGGAAGGCAAAAAACCCTGTGAGGTAGAAGCCAATTTTCTCCACTTTAGAGGAATAAAAAATTCCTTCCCGACTCCAATCATGCAATCAGAATAACTCCCTGGATCAACGACCCCTCTCTAGTAGCTCTAGCCTGTAATATTATTAAGCTCCAGAAATACGTCCAGGCCCCTCTTGAATTCCTTTATTGTACTCACCATCACCACCTCCTAAGGCAGAGAGTTCCATAGTCTCACTGCTCTTACCGTAAAGAATCCTCTTCTATGTTTGTGTACAAACCTTCTTTCTTCCAGACGCAGAGGATGTCCCCTCGTCACAGTCACAGTCCTGGGGATAAATAGCTGATGGGATAGATCTCTGTACTGACCCCTGATATATTTATACATAGTAATTAGATCTCCCCTCAGTCGTCTTTTTTCTAAAGTGAATAACCCTAATTTTGATAATCTTTCAGGGTACTGTAGTTGCCCCATTCCAGTTATTACTTTAGTTGCCCTCCTCTGAACCCTCTCTAGCTCTGCTATGTCTGCCTTGTTTACAGGAGCCCAGAACTGTACACAGTACTCCATGTGTGGTCTGACTAGCGATTTGTAAAGTGGTAGGACTATGTTCATATCACGGGAATCTATGCCCCTTTTGATGCAACCCATTATCTTGTTGGCCTTGGCAGCAGCTGCCTGACACTGGTTTTTGCTGCTTAGTTTGCTGTTTATTAAAATTCCTAGATCCTTTTCCATGTCAGTGTTACCGAGTGTTTTACCATTTAGTATGTACAGATGACTTGCATTTTTCCTTTTTCCTGAAGGCAATTGTCTATGCTGTGAAGATACGAGATGTGCAGCACCTGAAACTACGGATACTGGAAGACTGTGCTAGCATTTCTCCTGCGGTGTAGCTATCAGTGTGTGAAGAGTGGGAGAAGAGGGTTGCATTGACAATCCAACACAATGGGCAGCACATTGAACACATTTTATAAGTGGTCAGAAACTTGTTAATAACTCATGAAAGAATAAAGTTACATTAAAACCAAGCACACCATTGTTTTTCTTGTGAAATTCCCAATAAGTTTGATGTGTCACATGACCCTCTTCCTATTGAAAAAACAAAAGTTGGATTCAAAATGGCCAACTTCAAAATGGCCGCCATGGTCACCACCCATCTTGAAAAGTTTCCCCCCTCACATATACTAATGTGCCACAAATAGGAAGTTAATATCACCAACCATTCCCATTTTATTAAGGTGTATCCATATAAATGGCCCACTCTGTAGTTTACCACGATCCCTATTATCTAATATTTCTGATATTCCTTGTATTCTGTGACACTTGTAAATTTATTTCTATTAATTGCCACTTGATTCCAATGGTTTTATGTGCACAATAAAATATTATATTCTTATCAATACACTATATGAGACTTTTCCAATAAGGTGTGATTAACCCCTTGTATACAATTTTTTCAGTATCCAATAACATATCTACAGCAATACGCTGGATGAATCCTTCTCAATGAGGTGTGCCCAACCACTCAGAATTTTATGCTCAATGTTTACTCTATAGACTGGGTGTGTCTATATTGGTTGGTGGCACCCACTCCATATATAACAATAATTAGGTGAGCCATCACAAAAAATTCTGTTCGACACTTTATATATGAATTGGCCACACTAGCCTGCCAGCTAGTACGGGAGTTTCATAGTGAGTAGTGGATTGCGCTACCTTGCCTACACTTTATAATATGAATACGGGGCCCAGTGTAATAGAGTACAGTGACTGCACTAAGCCCCGCCGCTATTTCAACACCAGTTGCCGGCCTCCACCCCCTGTATTGGGGTCACTATTTACACAGGGACATTGTTATGGGGGGATCTGTGGATCACATAATAGCATAAGATGCTATATGTGTCATCCACAGATCACCCCATAACAGTGTAATTCACAGATCCCCCCCAAAACTGTGTCATCCACAGATCCTCCCATAACAGTGTCATCCACAGCTACCCCCATAACTGTGCCATCCACAGAGCCCCCATAACGGTTCCATCCACAGATCCCCCCCGTAACAGTGACATCCACAGATCCCCCCATAACAGTGCCATCCACAGATCCCCCCATAACAGTGCCATCTACAGATCCCCATAACAGTGTCATCCACAGATCCGCCCATAACAGTGCCATCCACAGATCCCCCATAACAGTGCCATCCACGGATCCCCTCCATAACAGTGTGTCATCCACAGATCCCCTCCTTAACAGTGAAATCCACAGATCTCCCATAATAGTGTTATCCACAATACAATTAACAAATTACTAATCCTGTAGTTATTGATATTTGATATTTAGTGAACTTTATCCATAGGACCTAGTCCAATAATCCGTTTGTCATCCACAGATCCCCATAACAGTGTCATCCACAGATCCCCATAACAATGTCATCCACAGTTCCCCCATAACAGTGTGTTATCCACAGATCCCCTCCGTAACAGTGTAATCCACAGATCTCCCATAATAGTGTTATCCACAGTCCACCATTAGTTCAAAACCCACCAAAAGCACACCTTTCGGTTCAAAATATTTATTTTCCTAGTTTCCTTCTCAAAAACCTAGGTGCGTCTTATGGGCAGGTGTGTCTTATAGGGCAAAAAAACAGAAATTATTGAAAAAAATAATTTAATTTTTTTTTCCTTTCTATCGCTATATTCTGACCCCTATACATTTTTTGTAATGTGTACGGAGCTGTGTGAGTGCTCATTTTATGCTATTCATTGATATCATTTTAGGGTGGGTATGTCTTTTGGATCATTTATTTTTTTTTTTTTTTCTAGGAGGTCAAAAAATAGCAAATTGGCCATTTTTACTTTTTTCCATTTTACAATTTGTCATATTGGATAAATATTTTTAGATCATAATAGTATGGGCGTTTTTGCACTTGGCGGTGCCCGATGTATTTTTTTTATTGTTTATGTATTTTTATTTTCATTTTGGGGGAATCAGGTGATAAAAATTATTTATTTTTTAATTTTTAATTTTAATATTTTTTTTAAATCTTTTTTTTTTTTTTACATTTACATTTTTTTATAGTTCCTATAGGAAACTGTAACAAGCATTCATCAGATTGCTATTATTATAGACTCCAATGCATTAGCACTCATGTCCAGGTTTTTGCGCCTCCAGATGCCGTGGTCACGTTTGACCACAGCATCTGAGGGGTTAAAAGTCTGCAGTGGGCATTACCGCCGTTTGCGGGCATTAGGTCCAGGTGTCTGCTTCGCATCTAAATGATCGCAATCTATAAAGACCCGAAATGTGACGTAATAGTACATTACATATCGGGAAGGGGTTAATAGATTTAAAGGATGTTTCCCTAAAAGGATCCCATCACATTGGCAATGGACAGCATGTTATAGAGCAGGATGAGCTGAACAGATTAATGTATAGTTTAATGGGAAAAAATAATCATAGCTTTTATAATTCTCTCCTTTTCCTACTCATTTTTGGTTTAGGAGTCCAGTGGGTGGTCCTATTCAGTGATTGACAGGACAGCTATCTCTTTATGCACCTTTATGCATGGAAGTCTGTCAGTCACTGATAAACCCCCAACATGACTCCTAAATTAAATTTAAATGATTGAATTATAGATTTTACTGAATCTTTTCCCATAAAACTGGATATAAATCTGCTCAGCTCTTCCTGCTCTATAACATGCTTCTAGCAGTTCAGACACCATGTTCAGCATTACAGGTTCCTGTTAAACAGGTTTTACTTTTTTAAAAATATATATTTACAAAATATTACCTCTCCCCCCTCCCCCTCTAAGACATATACACATTGCACCAATACTCAGGTCTGTACATAGACCCCCTTCTCACTCCCTTGACGTTGTATTGGACCACCAGACACTGAACAAGGATTATTACTGTTGTGGAGTGTCACAGTACAGTGAGGGTCACAGACATCTACAGTACAGACTTGAGTCTGCATCCAGTACTGGAAGGAATGGGAAAGCCCTCTTATTCTTTTTGATTTAGACGACTAGATAAAAAAGAATGTCGAACCACTTTGTCATGAAAAATAATTCTGTCTAATCATATAGTGAAATGGAAGTGGAATGGTGTCACTGTACAAGTCACTTAGGCTCTTGGAAAGCTAGGTGATTGTCCTAATAGCTCTAACCATAGCTGTATGGACACGTTGATTGTCATCCAGCTTTCACCAAAAAACCTAAAGAGAATTTATAACAAACTGACAGAATGAGAAAAAGAAAGACAAGGGCTAGGAGATGGATGGATAGATAGATATGATAGATAGATAGATAGATAGATAGATAGATAGATAGATAGATAGATAGATAGATAGATAGATACAATAGATAGATATGTGATATGAGGTATACATATCTAAGAAGCCATTTTGTCTTTTAAACAAATACAGTCTATTAGCTATGTAGAACCTGGCTGCATGGGATATTTATTTGAATTTGTTTAGTAAGACAGAATGCTCTTTTAATAGACCTTTTATAAAATTGCTCTTTCAAGAGAGACCTCCGATCAATACGCTTTTTAAAATTGCATCCGAATAAGTCACGGCAGTTAGGAAACCACACTGAGATTTATAAACATAAAAATAAAGCCCTCCATCATTTAGATAAGAGATCTACACAGTCTATACAGTCTGTATTATTTCCTTTGTATAAAGAGCTCATATTGTGAATGCATGTTTTCTTTAATTTTGTTACAAGTAGAATTAAATTCGAATGTCTCAGTTCTCCAGTGCATTGCCTTAAGCTCTGGAACGATGAATGTATTGATTGATTTGTTCCATTAGTTGTATCTACCTGTCACATATGTGGATGTTAATGATTTTTTTTTCCAGCATTAACGGAAAAAAATAATATAATAATCAAAACCATTGGATCTATCTATCTATCTATCTATCTATCTATCTATCTATCTATCTATCTATCTATCTATCTATCTATCTATCATATCTATCTATCTATCTATCTATCTATCTATCTATCTATTATCTATCTATTATCTATCTATCTATCTATCTATCTATCTATCTATCTATCTATCTATTATCTATCTATCTATCTATCGATCTATCTATCTATCTATCTATCTATCACCAATTCATATATACCAATATTTATCTATTTCATATCTTTTTATCTATATCATTATCTATTTAATATCTATTTCTCTATTTCATTATCTATCTACCTACTGTATATATCTATTTCATATTTATCTATTTCAACTATGTATTTATTTCTTTATATCTTTATTAAATATCCAATTTCTCTAGCTTGTTATATCTATCTTTCTATCTATTTCCTATCTATTTATCTGTCTATGTTCTATCTATCTATCTATCTATCTATCTATCTATCTAAGTAATATTTCTCATATTTATGTGCTACACTTTTAAATTTTTAATCTTATCAATTTATATTATTTCTAAATAATATAATTTATTTTACAGGCATTTAAACTCATATAAAGAACATGTTAATATATCTGCCACAGACACCAATACCTGAATCTTTCCACTTGTATAAGGGTACAGCAATTTTGGGCTCAAAACATGTTAGAGTTTTTTCCGATTTGTGTGTCGCAGTAGCAGCAAACGTGCGAGGCCCACTGCGACCCCTTTCGTTCCTGTGGCAGCCCCCCTACACTGCGATCTATGGTCATGCGCCAGCTTTCTTGACCCAAATCACTGTGTAGTCAACTCTAATAGTTAATTGCTGGATAGCTGGAATTTTACTTGTTAGATGTGCATAATCTTTTTGATATTTCATTCTACTATTTTTGTTCTGTGTTTTTGTTAGTGTTCATCTTCAGGATCATTTCATTGTCTTCATTGTAGATGGTATCTCATATTGAGTTTATTATCGTAAGATGCCACAGAATATAAGGACCTTGATATTAAGACTGATGCTGATGACACTGTCACTCTTGATATGAACTATCTAATAAATATAACTCCATCCCAGTGGAATGACTCATTTATTGTCCACCTGACCATTCCTTCAAAATTCACCTGAAATCTCATCAACAAAGGTCTCCTAAATATTTTACTTTGTACTTTAACTTGGCCTCTAACACATCTCATGTGCTGCACACATTCAATGTTTTAGATCAAATTTGATCATCATATGCTGTCTTTGTTCCATCTGCCCTGTTACTTAAACTGGCATATAAAATGATTCACTATAAATTAGTACAAATAAATAGTAAACTGATTTCATTAAAAAAATTATCTGATATGGAAGTGCGGAATGTAAATTGATGGGTCCTTTCTAGCATGTAATTATGAGAAAATCAATGAAAATACTTGGTTTGAGATTGAGAATAAAAGAATTACAATGTGTAATGTTCCTAAAAGTATATATTTTACATTTATTATATATTGCAGCTAATGTATGCTGCAGGTCGCTTTCTGAAAGTGAATGGGTTAAGCTTCCATGCATGACTTGACGTTTAGTCTCTACATTTCCCAGCATGGATTCAAAGACCGGAAAATGTTCTTGGCCTACCGTAACTGGACAACAATGGCAGCCAAAAATAAATGGAATGACATTGTGGTCAATTGCAGAGTGAGTTTGGCAAGTAGCCCCTGTAATTGAATGATCAGTGCAATCATTGATCAGCATATAACATTGTTACGAAATGTAGCGGCTGTAGACAATTAATTCCTCAGAGTTCATTGGGAGTCAATAAATAAGTAAATAATGTTTTAAATGTCATGCAAAAAGTAATGAGAGTCAAATAATGATATTATAGAACTAGTGGCATCTAAAACAAATAAGTAACAATTCAGTAATATATGTAGCATACAGCCATGTATACTTACAGTATGTACAGGGTGGCCAACGAAAAAGTAGCCAACCTTTAGCGATAGTATGACAAGATGAACGAACAAGTGGATAGTTTTTTTAAAAATACCCAAAAGTCACAAAAGATGCTGAAAGTGGTCCCTGTTCACGTCTATGCATCTTTGGGCACGTCTGATTATGTTGGCTCAACAGTAATGCTGTGGAAGAAAAAATGTCCTGCCTTTTCCAACACGGAGGAGCGAACTGTGAACAAGGGGTTATGGCCACCATGTTCCCCAGACTTGTCCACATGCGATTTTTATATGTGGGGAAATTTAAACCGAAAAGTGTCCGCTAACAATCCACATCACCTGGATGAACTCAAGGAAAACATCACAAACCCTATCCGCAGCATCATAAGCAGTAACATATCAGTCAACATAATCCGACCTGCCCAAATATGCATAGATGTGAACAGCGACCACTTTCAGCATCTTTAGTGACCGGTGGGTAATTAAAAAGAAAACGAAACAATCCACTTGCTCATTCATCTTGTCATACTATCACTGGAGGGGGGCTAATTTTTCATGGGTTACGCTGTATTACATGGCACCTCCACTTCATCGAGCAATAAGAATCTAAGTTGTTTGTTGAAATAAAAATGTATAAGTGTTGCAGGAAAGTGTTATTCACAACCATGTAATAAAACATAGCTGAACTATTGATGATGTCAGACACATAATTACTGCAGAATAGGGTTGAGCGAACCCAAACTGTTAAGTTCGGGTTCGTACCTAACTTTAGGATTTTTGGACCCGGAACCCGAACATTTTTTAGTTTGTGTTCGGGTTCGGTGTTCGGCGAGTTAAAGGCGCTTTTAGAAAGGCTGCAGAGCAGCCAATCAACAAGCATTTAACTCTGTGCCCTTAGAAGCCATCACAACCATGCCTACTAATGGCATGGCTGTGATTGGCCAGTGCAGCATGTGACCCAGGCTCTATATAAGCTGGAGTCACGTAGCGCTGCACGTCACTCTGCTGTGCTTAGTGTAGGGAGAGGATGCTGCTGCTGTGAGGGAGAGAATAGGAAACAATCTGTTATCAGAACTGCAATTGAACTCCGTGATCTACAAAGATTTTGTTTTGTGGGTGCAGTGCACAATCTTTTTACCCTGCCCTGAGCCCAGTGACAGAGAAAAAGAGCTTTTATCTGTCTGTTAGTTAGGTGGGCGGCGGCGGACATTTTATGCAAGCTCAGTGAACCAGCACAGCATATGTACTTTTGTGACATTCAAATCCAGGCTTGAAATACTGCAATAATAATCTGGGTTTAAAAAAACACCCATTTTTGGCAATATCCAACATCTGGTGCCTTTGCAGCATTTGTCAGGCGTTATATACTGCTGTCATATTCTGTTTGTAAAAAAAACACCCATTTTGGGCAAAATATTTAATATTGCAGTCTTTGCTGTGATTGTTAAGATCAAGCTTGAAATACTTCAATAATATTCTGGCTTTGAAAAAACACCCATTTTTGGCAATACCCTCCATCTGGGGCCTCTGCCGCATTAGTCAATGTGCAATTTAAGCTAGAAATACAGCTATAATTTTGTGGGTTTTAAAAAAACACCCTTTTTGGGCAAAATATTCAATTTTACAGCCCCTTGCTGCATCTGTATGTGTGAAATTCAAGCGTTATATACAGCTGTCATCTTCTGTTATTAAAAAAAACACAAATTTTGGGCAAAATACTTAATATTGCAGCCTTTGCTGCATCTGTGATTGTTAAAATCAAGCTTGAAATACTTCAATAATTTTCTGGCTTTTAAAAAACACCCATTTTTGGCAATACCTTCTATCTTGGACCTCTGCCGCATTAGTCAGTGTGCAATTTAAGCTTGAAATACAGCTATAATTTTCTGGGTTTTAAAAAACACAAATTTTGGGCAAAAATCTTAATTTGCGGCCTTGTCTGCATCTGTATGTGTGAGATGCACCCTTTAGATACTGCTGTGCTATTCTGGTATAAAAAAAACACCCATTTTAGGCAAAAATCTTTAATTGCGGCCTTGTCTGCATCTGTACATGTGAGATACACCCTTTAGATACTGTTGTTCTATTCCGCTATTTAAAAAAAACACCCATTTTGGGCAAGATCCTAAATTTGAGAAATATGAGGAGAGCATCAAAAAAGGGACGTGGCCCCGGTTGTGGTGCTGCTGGCGGAGCTCCTGTTGCAGAAAGAGAACGTGGTTGATTTGTGCCAGCTACACGCACAAGTGAAACACCTTCCTCAGGTGTGAGTAGGCGACAGAACCTTCAGCGGTATTTGGTTGGGCCTAATGCGGCTCTACGAATGGTGAGAACAGAACATGTACAGGCGATAGTAGATTGGGTTGCTGACAGTGCCTCCAGTTTCTTTACATTGTCTGACACCCAGTCTCCTGCTGAAAGATCAGAGTTGGCACCTGCAGCCGATGTTCATCAGTCTTTTATCTCACCCCCTTGCAAATCAGCCAAGCAGTCTGAGCCCCAAGTCATGCAGCAGTCTCTTCCGCTTATTGATGTTAGCAGGGTTTCCCAGGGCCATCCACCTAGCCCTGCCCCAGAAGTGGAAGATATTGAGTGCACCGATGCCCAACCACTTATGTTTCAAGATGAGTACATGGGAGGACCATCGCAGCACGTCTCGGATGATGACGAAACACAGGTGCAACTGCTGTGGCTTTCTGCAGTGTGCAGACCAACAAGGAGGGCAGGGGTTTAAACTGGGTGGAAGATGATGTGGAGGACGATGAGGTCCTCGACCCCACATGGAATCAAGGTCATGCGAGTGACCTATGTAGTTCGCAGGAAGAGGTCGTGGTCGCACAGAGCCACCAGCACCGCAGAAGAGGGAGCAGGGTGCAAAAGCAGAGCAGCATCCCCTAGACAGAACACCTGCTACTGCCCATCGCAGCAAGGGACCACACCAAAGCCAGCTCCAAGGAGTTCCCTGGCAGCCCTCTAGCCCTTCCCTTGACATTTTTAGAGCCATTTTAGTGCTCAAAAGTCCGGGTCCCCATTGCCTTGAACGTGGTTCAGGGTCAAGTTTGGGTTAAGTTCGGGTCCCAAACTCAAACTTTTTTGTGAAGTTCAGCCGGATCCGTCGAACCTGAACATCCAGGTTTCCGCTCAACTCTACTGCAGAATCCATGTTTCTTTAAATTAAACTGCAAAGTTAAAATTGCATCTCTTAAAAAAGAAATATTAAACAGTTACAGAACCTAAAGACATAAAATATGTGCATAAAGGTATATTAAAAATTATGGATACATTTGCTTGATTTTTTTTCTTTTCGCTCACTTGCTTCCTGCATAAAAAATTAAGCAAATCAGATTAATTAAAAATGTCCTACTTTTTCCTTGGTCAAATCCATGCAACTTCTAGAAATAGCTGGCTCTGCTGCTGCTTTTGACATTGGTCCACTCACGTGCAGGTTGTACATAGCACATTTTGGAGATAGAGGAAACCTCTAAGTCTTCAGGGAGGTTAGATTACACAGGCTGTACTGTATCAGAGTGTAGATAGAGAGACACACAACAAGATAGCAGTCTGCACAGGGCAGGGGCACACAGGCTGTGTGTCAAAGTACAGAGAAAAGAGAACCTTGCACACTTTGCAGGTAGAGGGCAAAATCATACACTTCTCATCATTAGACAAGAAAGAGAAGATTCCTAAAGGTGGAAAAGCAGTCCAACTGCTAATAGATGAGCGCTAGTGAAGACAGCAGCATCCTGGATGCACAGATCTCACATCCAGAATGTATACAGTAACTGTGAACCAACATGGAAAATGACTGAAAGCCGCTTATCTGGTGGTCTGTAAATGGATGGTCTGTAAAAGCCTGAAACTTAGTGCATCTACTGTATTTAACTCAGGCAACCAGTAGCATACATGAAAGTAATTTTTTCCATGTCAAAGATGTTCGTATCCATTTACTATCTTTAACAGTCATATAATGTGCTAGCTTTGCAATCCAATTGCAGTCTACTTTCTCCCATACCTCAACCTTGAACATGTCAGCACAATAGTGCACTCTGAGATGCATTACCCTCAGAGTTGAACTAATAGTTCCTGCATACTTTCCACACTTGATATAGTAAGTTGTACATGAAAGACATGATTGAGCTACTTGACAGACTGCCACACTAGCAAGCATAAGAATCAGGATTTTTCTGCATCAGTATGCTGAATGTAATGGGCCTGACTAGAAGCTCTGGCACAATGTGCTACGAAAGTCTGTTCCCATTTCTGAATGAAAGTAATATGAAATCATATTGTTGTGGCTATAAAATTCACTCTGGTTTAGATTATTTTAATGCATATAGATTATGAATATGATCTGACTTGAAAAAATAAGCATAATGTGAAAATGCTCCTAAAATGGTATCCTGTTGTGGACATACCCATTTAAATGCATATACAGTATATGATACGGTCACAGCTACAGAGCCGATACATGGTGGGCAGGATAGAAAATGCCATGCATGCATGTCTAAGTGCGGTCTCATATTCAAGGCCACCTGAGAGGCTGGCACTTTTTCCTATATTTTGCAAGCAGTGGAATCATTCCTGTATACTAGGGGCCAACAGTTTTTTCCACATAATGTTTTCGTCCTGCAACTACTTAATTTCGTCCTTACAAGGAATTACTTTCTCTTTGACGGAGTCCTCTACCACCAGCTCATGGGCACCGCGATGGGGAGTTCATGTGCCCCGTCGTATGCCAATTTGTTCCTGGGCTGGTGGGAGAGGACTCTGGTCTTTGGTGACGCTCCCAATAGACACATTTCCTGTATCGTCACTTGGGCAAGATTCATTGACGATGTCTTTGTCGTCTGGAAAGGGGGAGAAACTGAATTCTCAAATTTTGTTAAGTCTCTTAATGTAAATGACATAAACATGAAGTTTACCTCTGTCTTTGAAACGAACACTCTGCCTTTCTTGGACATCTCCATCTCAAGGGGAAGGGATGACTTGATTCAAACTGACATCTTTAGGAAATCCACCTCCACAAATTCACTCCTACATTGGAGCAGTCACCACCCTTTCCCTTTGAAAAGGGGAATACCAGTGGGACAGTACCTGCGCATCAGGAGGAACTGTTCCACCTGGGAAACATTCAAAACCCAGGCGGACGACCTTAGAAGTCGTTTCTGGGAAAGGGGATATCCAGATGCGGTTCTAAAAAGTGCCTTCAAAAGAGCGTGTGGTAGTAAAAGAGATGAACTTCTCTATCCTAAACCTAAAATACCGGATACTGGTTTAATACGCCTTATTGGTACTTTTGATGATTGTTCTGCAGAGGTTAAACAGATATTGAAAAACCACTGGGAGGTTCTCCTCATGGACCCAGACATCAAGGTGGTTATCCCGGAAACAGCACAGGTCACCTACCGTAGGGGCCTGAGCCTTAGGGATCGCCTTGTACACAGCCACTACAGCGACACACGTGATTCTAAAGAGACATGGCTCCAACGTCCAATCGGCTGTTTTCGCTGTAGTGGTTGTGTGGCATGTGGACACATTCAAAAGGGACGGTCATTCCAGGCCAATGTCACCGGCAAGTGTCACCAAATCAGACATTTCATTAATTGTCGCACCAGGGGAGTGATCTACAGGGCCAACTGCATATGCGGTCTTGAATACATTGGGAAAACCACCCGTGAGTTGCGACGCCGGATAGGTGAACATTTGGGGGACATTAGAAATGACAAAGACACACCCATTGCTAAACATATCAACATGATGCATGGGGGTGATGCCTCAGGACTGAGGTTTATGGGCATCGAACTGGTCGCAAGACCCAAGAGGGGTGGGGATTGGGACCGGAAAATATTGCAGAGGGAGACTTAGTGGATATTCCATCTTCAAACCGTAGCCCCTAATGGTCTAAACGAGCAATTGTCGTTTGGCTGCTATATTGTACCCTAAGAGCGAAACCATCCGGTTGTCCCCCCCCCCCTAGCTTCCCCCAGTAATTGGTTGCATTACTGTGAGAACAAATTGGACAACAACAAAAATTTCTGTTGGAGTGACATCTCGAACTAGGTCACCAAAACCCTCCCCTTTTGGGGATCGGATCAGTAGAGGCATATTGAAACATGGTTGCGTTGTAGCAATCAAGTGCCAACGACAGTTACCTGAAGAACCAGCTTATAAACTTAAATATTCCATTAGGAGAACCGCAGACCTGACGGACCAATGGAAATCATGTTAGATTGTGGTGGGAGCAGAGGTTGAACCTACTTGCCCTTTGATTTCATCCCTGCATCTCACTATAACAACCACCCCAAGCAAGTGTAGTGGAGACTTTAAGCCGCCTGTAACCTAACTAGGGAAGGCGGCGTTCCGACAGGCTACCTGGCATATACTGACCTCGGCTCTATTATTAGAGCATAGCGTTGTCATGGTTGCCTGGTAACAGGAATCCGCCTCCACGCTAGACGTCATAGGAAAACAGAGTATCATGTGACCATAGGCGGAACAGCGGCAGGACCACGTGACGATGACGCGTCTCGACGACGAGGGGGCGTTGTATGGAGGCGGGGCCTCTCGGCCTTTTTAAATGACCCGCGAACCTGGCCACACTGCCACTGCTACACGCGGGACGCCAGGGAATACCCTCCATCCATCCATATCTGGGAACGGTCATTACCAACGACTGGACAGATAAGCTGCTCATTACCTTATGCTTTTATACCAGACTGTTACTAGCATGAGATAAGTTATGTTGTACCGTCTCTTAAACGTCCGCTAGTGACATCACTGGTGGGGGATCGGTTACAATGTGTGTTAAACTGATACTATCAACTGACAGAATGCTTTTCTTATTGGAAGTGTATTGAATAGATACTTTCAGTTAATGAGAAGCATTTATGAATATATGATCACCGGTTTACTAGGTTTGGATTGAAGTCTTACCAAACAATATAACTAGGTTTGGTGAAGACTATTGACCTCTGGTTACTCCTGGTTTATCCTCCAGGTCTGGACACCTATACCTGGACATTGGTGTGCATTAAACATTGAGCACCTGAGATCTCTTTGTCCACACGGATAGAGGAGCAAATACCAGGAATCACCACAGGCCTTACAAAATAGAGGGTGTCTCGGTCTCTAACTTTACAACGGTTGACCGATTGGAGGTCACACAATTGTTCATCTTCATACCTCATTTGCTGTACAGTTCTCCACCACTAGGGAGACTGTAAAAGCTTTGTGGGCTTGATTTATCAGTGTGCCCCCTGTGACCCTATTTTGTTGGATAACTGAGCCCAGCCTAAGGGCTCTCTAGATATAATTCTGTCCCCTGACGAATCAGGTAACACTGAGGAAACGCGTCGGGACTATACCACCATCATTAAGTGTTAATTATTTTGGATAACATATCTTATTTTGTGTATGAACGTGTCTGGTACTGTAAGCGATTTCACACCAGTTGTGGATTCGCTTGCTCTCGATTCATCACATTTATCTTTGCCATCTTTTTTGCCCCCTCCCCTGGTGCTAGGGTAACCACCTAAGGACCATTTCTGGCTATCGGGCAAAGCTGGGCAGTCCATCTCAAGGAAGGGTTGCAATAGGGATATTGTGTTAGATAGGAGGAGGATCTAGAGAGACAGGGTGATCTAGGGAAAGTGACCCAGCACTGTGTCTCTCTGCCTTGGTACCTGGCTACCCTTCATCCTATCTCCCTACTTTATTACTATCCCTTATTGGTCCCTCCATATCTCCGCCCATTTTTTCAGGAGATAAGTGTTACTAGTGGCAACTATTCATCTTTGTCAAGCATAGTAGGGCCCATTATTTTATCTACGTACATCATTAAATGTTATGTTTTAAATATTATAAAGCTACCCGTTCACTGTGATTTCTAATATTGACCAAGGGTTTAGCCCATTACTTTATTATAGTTTGACCGACTTTAATTGGTTGTGTTAAATTATTATTATATTTTGCAAGCACCCCGACTCCTAATGGATTGCAGGGTGGTCGTAACCACATGAAATGAGCAGTTTTTAATGCGATGAAAAAATTTATCAAGCCTTGTATTAACTTTCTCTACATGATAAATGCCATTTGTTGAAGTGAGACAACTCCTTTAGGTGTATAAAATTAGACAGTGTTTACAATTATGCTACAATGTTAAAGGGGTTATCACATTAGAGACAAGTCGTCCTTAAATTCGACCTCTGATCGCCATGAATCCTGTTCCAAGGACCCCCTAAAAACATCCGATTTAGCCATGGGAAGCGACAGCCAGCCAGGCATTTCTACTGCTAAGGTCCCTTCACAGGTTTTTCCCTGCACAGGCTCACAACGGAGAACTGTAGCTGGTTTCATTCAGTTGAATGGAGCACTGTGGCCACTTCAGCATCAAGATTGTTATGGGTCCCATAGGTCAGACCCCTGCTGGTGATACAGTGATGCCATATTCTAGTGATGCCACTAATTTATAACATGGGATTACATCTTTAAAACTATATATTTTGTACAAACACTATGGACATCCATTTCTCTCTAGTTTCCCAGACTATTTTGTACAATTACTGGGTATTACAGGACTTCACATTTGGTTCAGTACGTGTTCTGTTCATTTGTCCTATTATGTCACATGACATCACAGAGGGTTTCCCCTCCTCCGGAAAACTCAGCCAGAGTAAAGGGCTATTGCAAAGCGCTCGTGATCTATGAGAACTGAAGAGAACCATCTAATGCGTCATGAGAGTTGTGTAAAGGAGATTGTTCTGAAAGGGCAGGACTTTTTACCACAATGACAAGATGATTAACTAGTTGGTAGTAGAAATGAGTGAGCCAATTAGTTCTAACTAATCGAATTTGTTATGAATTTCACAAAAATTCTACTGCTAAATAAATCCAAAGTTTTGGCAATTCACTTCACATGAATCTTGCAAAACGGCACAATTTTACAGTGAAAATTGGTGGGAAAAATGAAAGGAAGAATGAAGATGAAGGATCACCTGACCCTAGGATCGCTTGTCCTAATTGATTTGGAGGCTAAAAGCCTGTGAGACAATCAGGGGTACCATTTTGGAAGGTCATTCAGCCTCTGGGCTGGAAAGGAACAATTCTAAATACAGCTATGTAGTTACAATGTTTTTTTCTTTGCATGCTTCATTTTTGCGTCTGTGAAAATAGAGCTGATGTGACTTGCCAAAAAGCCCCAGTTTTGTCTCATTTGTCTTGCATTTTGGCAAATTCCAGTTTCGATTTTTTATGATTTGCGTCCAACAGGGGTTTCCTCCTTGTTCGTCTTCCATTAAGTCCACTTTGGCTAAGACAATGACGAGTGGTGTTATCAGACATTTCTTTGGAGGTTGTTCTGTGCTATTTGGTTACCATTCATATTATCTGTCTCTTCAATTTGTCATCAGTTTTCCTCTTGCAGCCATGTCCAGGGAGCTGGCTACATTTCTGTGGACAGGGGTGTTGCTAGGGTCTCAAAAGATCCAATTGTAATTCCCTTCTAGAATGTTCTCATTAGTATTACTGCCCCCTACAGTACCCCCAACAGAGATACTGCTCCCCAAGAGTGCCTCCATTAGTAGAAGAGCCCTCCAGTATTAATAATACCCTCAAAGAGCCCTAGTAGAAATAAGGCCACCTATTGTTCCCCCAGTGGTAATAAAGCTCTCTACAGACCCCTCAGTAGTAATAAGGCCCCCATAGTGCTCTAAAAAGAAATAATGCGGATCTATAAGTCCCTCCTATAGAGCTTCCAGTAGTAATAAGAACACCTAATGCCCACAGTATTTATAATGCCCCCTACTGTTATAATGCTCACTCTGAATGCCACAGTATTTTTATCGCCCCCTACTGTTATAATGCCCCTACAGTGCCCCCAGTATTTATATCACCCCCTACTGTTATAATGCTCACCCTGAAGTGCCCCCAGTATTTATAATGCCCCCCTGCAGTGCCCCCTGTAGTTATATTTCTCTGTTTACTGTCCTCAAAAATGATAATTCCTCAGCCCCTCCACCATACAGTCCCATGTAAATAATATCATTTCACTCTCTCCGCCATAGAATCCCATGTAAATACCATCACACCATCTTTCCAACCCCCTCTAATATACATTCCCATATAAATAACATCCCTCTCTATGTAGAGCCCCCTAAAAATTACAGTCCCATGTAAATAACATCACACCATCTTTCCTGCCCCCTTCAATATACAGTCCTACATAAATAACTTCACCCCCTCCCCAGCCGACTTCAACATATAGTCCCATGTAAATATCACCCCCTCAATATTCAGTCCCATGTAAATAACATCACTCCCTCCCTTGCACACCTTCAACATACAGACCCATGTAAATAAAATTGCCCCCTCCCCAGCCACCTCCAACATGCAGTCCCAAGTAAATAACATTACCCCTCAACATTTAGTCCTATGTAAATAATATCACTCCCTTGGACAGCCGCTTCCAACATATACCGTAGTCCCATGTAAATAACATCACCCTGCCCAAGCCACCTCCAACATGCATTCCCATGTAAATAGCATCACCCCCTCAACTTTCAGTCCCATGTAAATAACTTCCCTCCCTTCAGCCCTAACATACAGTCCCAGTTAAATAGCTACAACTCCCAACATTGCTCTGCCTCTCACGCTGAGTAATCTAACCCTTCACTTACCTCTCCTCATGTAGCAGACATTACCACAGTTTATTACCAGTGTTTCTCTTCACAGTTGAGCCGTCCGCTCCTGCACTGGTCACATGATAGTGACATCATTGCAGGTCCTTTTCAGCTACTGCGTCTAGAACTGGTCACATGACCTGCTTCAGCTTTTGCAGGGCATTAGATTCAATTTTCACAAAATTCTAATTTCAAGCTGCATTAATGCAATTCCTTTTAATTTGCATTACTGAAATAAATGGACCTTTGCACAATATTCAAATTTTTAGAGTTTCACCTGTATATATATGCAAAATTGTAGGTACCCTTTAATGATGATCGAGCACCAAAGTATTCAGCCCGAACACATTGCTATAGTTGTGTGCCCGAGTATAATGTAAGTCAATGGGAGACAACCAGGCAGCCCCTGCTCGAAAGCGAAGAGGGTGTCTGGTTCCTAAAAAAAAAAAAGGTTAGAAATTGATGGAAACCCCATCAAAATGGTTTGGAAACAGCATTAAGAGGATGGCTGGATGCCTCTTAAACTCCTATTATGTACGACATACAATAGATAGCCACACAAAGGCTGTATTTGCCAAAAGCCTGGTATGTGCAAGCAATCCATCTATCCATGAGACAGATAACAACCAGCATACCTTACAATGGCAGCCTTGTGCACTATGAGATATTCCAAACCAGCTCTCATCTGACTGAGAACCAGTAAATCTCAAAGTTATTTTGCATCTGTTGGATGGCTTGGGTGGACCTGCACACCTAGATCAATATCATTAGGGCGACAAAAAGTTTTCTGATTGTCCTAAGATAATATTCAATAACCTTTCTATACAGTTTTATCATGTAAAAACTAATTTGCATAAACATGGGCATATGGGAAAGACATGCAAATGAGCACAATCTCTCATGAACAGCACCCTCTATTAGTTGCATAGTGTTATGACAAGACTATTCACTCACAACAGCCCTCAATGGGGAGTCAATGGGGACTTGAACTTTGGGGCACTAAAATGCCTGTAAAATAGACATAGTAAAGGCTAGAGGGCTGCAAAAGGAAGCAAAATGGGGGTAAGAGCTGGACAATTGTCCTGAAAACAAATGTGGATAGGGAAATTACCGTACTTAACATAGAATAGAAAAAAAATAAAAATTGAACTAGGAGGCGGAGGTCAAAGTGGAGTAGGAGGTTGTTCTTTTCTTTTTCTTTTTATAAATTTTGGAAGACCCCAAAACATTGGGAAATAGAAAAGAGAATGCAAAGAGAAAGTGCGCTGGAGTATACCGTATTTTTCGCCCCATAAGACGCACTTTCCCCCCCCCCCCAAAGTGAGGGGGGGGAAATGCCCCTGCGTCTTATGGGGCGAATGCTTCCATTTTACAATGCAGTCTGTGATGCTGCAGCATCACAGCCTGCGATGTATGATCGGGGAGAGAGGAGAGGCTGGAGTCCGTAACTTGCAGAGGGCCCCGGTGCAGTCACTGTACTCTTACACCGGGCCCCGCCGCTCACCGAAGTATTTCTAGACGGTAATCCTTAACCTGTTATTAAGTTTAACTAACACTGCGCTCTCCCCTGTTATCCTATGTCCCCTGTATCTGTACAGCACTTACTAACAAGCTTCCATAGCAGGCAGAGCGGACGGCAGCAGTAACGTCACTCACTGACGTCAGGCGCCTGCTCCTCCCACTTTATGAATGAAGCAGGCGGAGCAGGCGCGCGACGTCAGTGAGTGACGTAACGCTGCCAGACGCTCTGCCTGCTATGGAAGCTTGTTTGTAAGTGCTGTACTGATACAGGGGATACAGGGGAACAGGGGAGAGCGCAGCTTTAGTTAAACTTATTAACAGGTTGGTGGTGAAGTGGTGCTGTTACGCAGAGCGACTCACTCGTGCGTGCTGCAGCTGAAACTCCACTATCGCCTGCTGCTGCTCGCACAGTCTGGCCAGCATGTGCAAGGTGGAGTTCCACCTTGTGGGCATGTCGCATATGAGGCCGTTGAGCGGGAAGGCCGAAGTTACGCTGCAGTGCTGACAGCAGCAGAGTAAGAATGCAGAAAGCGCGCACAGATGGCCTGCACTTTCTGCATCAGCTCTGACATATTGGGGTAATTTTTCAGGAACCTTTGCACCACCAAATTCAGCACATGTGCCAGGCAAGGGATGTGTGTCAAACCGGCTAGGCCCAGAGCTGCTACGAGATTTCGCCCATTATCGCACACCACCAGGCCGGGCTTGAGGCTCACTGGCACCAACCATCGGTCTGTTGTTCCATGCCCGTCCACAGCTCCTGCCTGATGTCGTTTACCCCTGGCTGTGCTGAAGTTGGTGGTGAAGGTGTTAAGCTGACCGTATGAGGAGGCGGTAGAGGATGAGGAAGCGGAGTAGGAGGAGGAAGCAACAGAAGGCAAAGAGAAGCGCTCAGCAATCCTCGGTGGTGGAAGGACATGCGCCAAACTGCTATCCGCCTCAGGCCCAGCCACCACTGCATTTACCCAGTGTGCTGTTAGAGAGATATAAAATTCCTGACAGTGCTTACTGGTCTACGTATCCGTAGTTAGGTGGACCTTGCCACAGATGGCGTTGCGCAGTGCACACCTGATTTTGTCCCCCACTTGGTTGTGCAGGGAAGGGATGGCTCGCATGGAAAAGTAGTGGCGGCTGGGCTAGACGTACTGTGGGACAGCCACCGCCTTAAGGCTTTTAAAACTCTCCGTCTCCACCAGATGGAATGACAGCATTTCAAAGGCCAGTAATTTTGAAATGCTGGCATTCAGGGCCAGGGATCGCAGGTGGGTAGGGGGTACTTCCTCTTTCTCTCCAGTGTTTGGAAGATAGACAGCTGAACGCTTCTATGGGACATTGTGGAGATGCTCGGTGACCCAGGTGGTGGCGTTACTGGCACATCCTCTGTTTGCAGGGTGGCAGGTGCCACTGTCACTCCAGAGGGGGATGAGGAGGCTGAGAATGCAGCAGAAGAGGAAGCAGGAGGAGCCAGAGACCTTTCTTGGTTTTTAAGGTGTCTACTCCACTGCAGCTCGTGCTTTGCACTGGTCATGCAGGTTGTGCTCAGGTTGAGAACGTTTATGCCTCGCTTCAGGCTCTGATTGCACAGCGTGCAAACAACTTGTGTCTTGTCGTCAGCACATTGTCTGAAGAACTGCCATGCCAGGGAACTCCTTGGAGCTGGCTTTGGTGTGCTTGGTCCCTTGGTGCGGTTGCCAGTAGCAGGCGTACTGTCTAGGGGACGGCCGCTCCGCTTTTGCACCCTACTCCCTCTTCTGCTGTGCTGGTGGCTCTGTGCGACCACCGCCTCTTCCTCCGAACTAGACAGGTCACTCGCATGACCTTGATTCCATGTGGGGTCATCTTCCACCCAGTCTTCACTTCTGCCCTCCTTGTCGGTCTGCACACTGCAGAAATCCACAGCAGTTGGCACCTGTGTTTCATCATCATCCGAGACGTGCTCCGATGGTCCTCCCATGTACTCATCCTGAAACTTCTGGTGCAGAGCTATGTGGATGACCCTGGGAAACCCTGCTAGCAGAGTCATCAAAAAGCAGAAGAGACTGCTGCATGACTTGGGGCTCAGACTGCTTGGCTGATTTGCAAGGGGGTGAGGTGAAATACTGATGGACATGGGTTGCAGGTGCAGGTGATCTTTCAGCAGGATACTGGGTGGCAGACAATGTGAAGGAACTGGAGGCACTGTCAGCCACCCAATCTACTATCGCCTGTACTTGTTCTGGCCTCACCATTCGTAGAGCCGCTTTCGGCCCTACCAAATAACGCTGAAGGTTCTGTCGCCTACTTGCACCTGAGGAAGGTGTTACACTAGTGCATGTAGCTGGCACAGATCGACCACGTCCTCTCCCTGCAACAGGAGCTCCACCAGCAGCACCACGGCTGGGGCAACGTCCCTTATTTGACGCTCTCCTCATTCTTTGCGTTCACCCACCAAACTAACAGATGGTTTATGTCAGACGGCAATGTAACCACCAATAGTCAACAATTAAGTTCACTGACAGTAAGGCAGTGCCGGTGTCATAAAGAGGAAAACTTTTTTGAGGTCACACAACAGTGTGACAGACGAATTTTATACAATTACTTCACGGTCACAAAAAAATGTTAATTTGTCAACCAACAATGTAACAGCAGTATTGACTGGTTGTATTGGACTGTCAGAAATGCAGAAAAGGCCGCAAATGTATTATCTTGCCCAAAATGGGTGTTTTTTTAATACCAGAATATAACAGCAGTATCTAACACTTGTATTGGACTGTCAGAAATGCAGCAAAGGCCGCAAATGTATTATCTTGCCACAAAATGGGTGTTTTTTATATACCAGAATATAACAGCAGTATCTAACGCTTGTATTGGACTGTCAGAAATGCAGCAAAGGCCGCAAATGTATTATCTTGCCCATAATGGGTGTTTTTTTAATACCAGAATATAACAGCGGTATCTAACGCTTGTATTGGACTGTCAGAAATGCAGCAAAGGCCGCAAATGTATTATCTTGCCCATAATGGGTGTTTTTTTAATACCAGAATATAACAGCGGTATCTAACGCTTGTATTGGACTGTCAGAAATGCAGCAAAGGCCGCAAATATAATATCTTGCCCAAAATAGTTGTTTTTTTAATACCAGAATATAACAGCAGTATCTAACGCTTGTATTGGACTGTCAGAAATGCAGCAAACGCCGCAAATGTATTATCTTGCCTAAAATGGGTGTTTTTTTAATAACAGAATATAACAGCAGTACCTAACGCTTTTATTGGACTGTCAGAAATGCAGCAAAGGCCACAAATGTATTATCTTGCCCAAAATGGGTGTTTTTTTAATACCAGAATATAACAGCGGTATCTAACGCTTGTTAGATTGGACTGTCAGAAATGCAGCAAAGGCTGCAAATGCATTATCTTGCCTAAAATGGGTGTTTTTTTAATAACAGAATATAACAGCACAATCTAACGCTTGTGTTGGACTGTCACAAATGCAGCAAAGGCCGCAAATGTATGATTCTTGCCACAAAATGGGTGTTTTTTAAATACCAGAATATAACAGCACTATCTAACGCTTGTATTGGACTGTCAGAAATGCAGCAAAGGCCGCAAATGTATTATCTTGCCCAAAATGGGTGTTTTTTTAATAACACAATATAACAGCACTATCTAACGCTTGTATTGAACTGTCACAAATGCAGCAAAGGCCGCAAATCTATCATCTTGCTCAAAATGGGTGTTTTTTTTAATACCAGAATATAACAGCAGTATCTAACGCTTGTATTGGATTGTCAGAAATGCAGCAAAAGCCGCAAATGTATTATCTTGCACAAAATGGGTGTTTTTTTTAAACCCAGAATATAACTGCAGTAATTAAAGCTTGTATTGGACTGTCACAAATACAGCAAAGGCCCAAAATGTATTATCTTGCACAAAATATGTGTTTTTTTAAACCCAGAATATAACTGCAGTAATTGAAGCTTGCATTGGACTGTCACAAATGCAGCAAAAACCCCAAATGTAGGATCTTGCACAAAATGGTTGTTTTTTTAAACCCATAATATAACAGCAGTATTTAACTCTTGTATTTGACTGTCACAAATGCAGCAAAGGCCCAAAATTTATTATCTTGCACAAAATGGGTGTTTTTTAAAACCCAGAATATAACTGCTGTATTTAAAGCTTGTATTTGACTGTCACAAATGCAGCCAAGGCCCCAAATGTAGGGTTTTGCATAAAATTGGTGTTTTTTTTAAAACCAGAATATAACAGCGGTATTTAACGCTTGTATTGGACTGTTACATAGGCAGCAGTGCAGGGCGCAAATGTACTTTTTAGCAAAAAAATAATAATTTGTCCCCACTGATTCTAACAGATGGATTTACTTGGATTGTACTTTACAGAAGAAAATGTGAATATGTCACCCCCTGGGTCCCTGAACTCACAGAACGATTCCCTATATTATTTTGCCTTCCCCTGGCACATATGTAGTGCAGGTGCACTTAAAAAATGGATATATCTTGCCCACTGAACTCATAGAACAGGGTTAAATTATTGTCCCTGGCACATATGCTGTGCTGGTGCACTGAACTTGCACAAAATGGCAGCTGATCCCCACCTAACTAACAGACGGATCAAAGTTATTTTTTTGTGTCACTGGGCTCAGAGCAGGGTAAACAAATGTTGCAATGCATCCGCAAAACAAAATCGCTGTAGATCACAGAGTTAACAAGTTCTGATAACTGATAGATTCTTTCCTATTCTCTCCCTCACAGCAGAGGCATCCTCTCCCTACACTAATCAGAGCAGAGTGATGTGCAGCGCTACGTGACTCCAGCTTATATAGAGGCTGGGTCAGATGCTGCACTGGCCAATCACAGCCATGCCATTAGTAGGCATGGCTGTGATGGCTTCTAAGGGCACAAGAGTTAAACGCTTGTTGATTGGCTGTTCTGCATCCTTTCAAAAAGTGCCATTAAATTGCCGAACACCGAACTGGAACCCAAACTTTTACTGAAAAGTTCGGGTTTGGGTTCGGGTCTGGGGTCCAAAAATCCTAAAGTTCGGTACGAACCCCAACTTTACAGTTCGGGTCCGACCAACCCTAGCAACAATTTTTTTTTTCCAGATCTTCAGAGAGTTCTTTGCCATGAGGTGCCATGTTGAACTTCCAGTGACCAGTATGAGAGAGTGTGAGAGCGATAACACCAAATTTAACACTCCTGCTTCCCATTAACACCTGAGACCTTGTAACACTAATGAGTCACGTGACATCGGGAAAATGGTTAATTGGGCACAATTTGTCAGTTTTCACATAGAGGTGTACTCACTTTTGTTGCCAGCGGTTTAGACATTAATGGCTGTGTGTTGAGTTATTTTGAGGGCACACCAAATTTACACTGTTATACAAGCTGTACACTGACTACTTTACATTGTACCAAAGTGTCATATCTTCAGTATTGTCCCATGAAAAGATATAATAAAATATTTACAACAATGTGAGGGGTGTACTAAATTTTGCGAGATAGTGTATATATACAATGCCTTGCAAAAGTATTCACCCCCCTTGACTTTTTTCATATTTTAGTGCTTCACAACCTGGAATTAACATGGATTGTTTGAGGATTTGTATAATTTAATTTACAGAACATGCCCACAACTTTGAAGATGTTTTTATTTATTTATTGTGAATCAAACAACAAATAGGACAAAATAACAGAAAAGCCAATGTGCATAACTATTCACCCCCCTAAAGTCAATACTTTGTAGAGCCACCTTTTGTGGAAATCATAGCTCCAAGTTGCTTTGGATAAGTTTCTAACCTCCAGGGTTACCTTAGGTCTCTGTGCTGCCTCTCTGATTAATGCCCTCCTTGCCTGGTCCGTCAGTTTTGGTGGGCGGCCGTCTCTTGGCATTTTTGCTATTGTGCCATGTTCTTTCCATTTGGTTATGATAGATTTGATGGTGCTCCTGGGGATCATCAAAGATTTGGATATTTTTTTTATAACCTAACCCTGACTTTTATTTCTCAACAATATTGTCCCCAAGGAGAGTTCCTTGGTCTTCATGGCAGTGTTTAGGTAGTGATGCCTCTTGCTTAGGTGTTGCAGCCTCTGGGGTCTTTCAAAAAAGGTGTGTTGACACTTAGATTGCACACAGGTGACATCATTTCACTAATTATGATATATGATATATATAAAATTACCACTAACTGCAGGTCTTTTTAAGAAAAAATAAAATAAATGTGCAGATGCAAATGAGCACACCACTGATTGGTGCTCTGCGTGCAAAAACTGTAGTATAAAAATTCACTAGAGTGCTCTGCAAAATGCACGCACGCAGATGGTGCGTTCGTGCAAAAATCTAAACTGACACTAACTGAAAGGGGGCGGGAAGGGACAAGGACGGAGGGTGGTTTAGGGATCTGGAACAGCTGCAAATGAAAAAAATAAATAAACAGTGCAGCATTTCCAGATGTTCTTCTTCTTTTCTTTTTTTCTTCTTTCAGCAGGAAAGGGATAAATCGCTGTGGTGTGCACCACAAGTCCCAGCAAGCCAAAAACAGCACAGAACCTCTCTGCATGCAGTAACCCGCTAGAATGGCTGCATGCAGGGAGGTTCTGCCCTTTCCTCTGCAGCTATAGCGCTGCCATTGGCTGGAGCATTGTTCCAGCCAATCGCAGCACTGGCAGGGGACGCCAAACACTGGTGTCCCTTGCCTCCCCCTGACCCCTAACCCACCCCGCTGCTGTGTACAGCTTTCAGCGCTGCGATGTGCCGGTCTTCATTGACTGGCCAATCGCAGCGCTTGGAGCTGCAGGGGGGCAGTGCAGCATCATGCAGCGTTTGTTTTGCTGTTAACTCTTGCTGTTTCATAGGAAAAATACTGGATTAAAATGGAGAATCTGAAAAAAGTGACATTTTTTTATTTCACCTGCACTTTACTTTAATACCTGTGGAACACCTAAAGGGTTAAAAACCTTTCTAAATTCAGCTTTGATTTATCTGAGAGCTGAAGCTTCTAATATGGGGAAATTTATGAGTGGTATCGATTATGTAAGCCCCTCAAAATGACTTCAGACCTCTATTGGTTCTATCAAAAGTTTGGTTTGGAAATTTTCTTGAGATTTCGCATTCATGAAAAGTGTTAGGTAAGTATTAAAACAGGATATATTTTTTTTATCTAATGTAAAAAAGCTAAACTGCAGGGTTTTGCCATCCAACAAAACCAAAACAATAGCAAAAACATCCCGTCTGAGACAAAAGTTGCAATTTTTACTCTGAAATATCACAAATATGCTTCAAAAGTCACAAATATGTGGTCTGGCAGGGTTGGCTGAAATAATGCATTTCAAAAATCTGATTTTGGTACTATTGGCGTTAAAATGTCACACATTGAGAGAAATAGCTGGATAATTAAGTTTATAGTTTAAATAGTCACATTTTAAAAGTGGTGCACGCCTTTTGATATATGAATCACCACTTTTTATTTGTAATCTTGGTATTTTTGTGGTGCAAATTACGCCATTATTGATAAATGCCCCCCAATGTGTTTAAACACTATCTGCCCTTGATAAGGGACACTATTTGGAATGTTTTTTAATATTAAAAGGCATAACAAATTAGCTTTTTTTTTAAACAGGCTGTTTGTTAACACCATCAACCATGTGTTTACACATAGCTGTATATGTCAGTGTCACTCTGACATTACTTGCTACTGCTGTCACTGTGGTAAAGAGCTTAAAGGGAGGGAGAGAGAGAGGGAAAGCAAATTTTTTTTATATTTAAAGAAAGAGAATAAAATATGAGTCCCGGGAGACTTCAGAGTGTCATGTACTCATTTTCAGGCCACTTTGACCACTTCTGATTCTATGCGGCATACAAATCAATGTGAAACAATATTGCAAATAAGCTGTTCTAGGACTCTTAAGATACAAATGTAACTGCTCTAATGCGACACAGTGGAAATATGATGCCACCTCTGCTAATGAATAAATTAAGCCAATTTTGTGGCACCTAAGTTATGTTAAATGGACTTAATGTATTTTCTCACGTATAAAGCTTAAATAGACACTAAGAGGGTAATTTATTAAGACCGGCATTTTAGATGCCTGTCTAAATAACCCCTATATCTTGCAGTGGATCCACCAAAGTTTTGAAGAGGCGCCGGCCTCTACATAACTTTGGCATAGCTAGCTCCAGTCTAAATGTAAGCCAGCTTCCTTGCTGCCTTAGATTTACTGTAGACCATTTTTTACACCTAAAACAGGCATACACCACGCTACAGCCACTTTTTTAGACTTGGTGTGAACAGGGACAATTAGCAGAATTTGGCACAAATAACATTTGCGCCACAATCTGTGCCTGAAATATGCCTAATATAGGCACAATTCTGGATAATAAATGACCCCCTCACTGTTCAAACAACTTCTTTTCAAATGTGACTTCAGGTGAACCTGAACAAATCTGTAAATCACTTTGATTTAAAATTTTCATGTTATCTACTCTAAAAACAATTCTGAAATCTACTAGGTGAATCTCATCCTTAGCAGCATAGTGGCCCTGAAGGAATGGGTGTCTTTCTTCACTGGCTGGCTCCCAAGCTCAGTATGCTTCTGAGCTCAGTACAGAGGGCCCTTCTCCACCCAGGCCTTAGAGATTGAAAACTGCAGAATGCTCAGAATCTCAGCCTACTGTTTTCTGTGTATGACAGCTACATCTTCTCTTCAGGACATTGTAAGTTCATTTCTTACTCGAGTCATAACAGAATTAATTTATGAAATGCTTTAGATGCATTAGTCTGCATCCCTCAATGGACTGACTCTGCATCAGTTTACATAGTCCTTGCCCCATCTGTTCTGTAATCAATGTGTCCTTGTGTTCTGGATATTTCCTCTCATAAGCTCTTCTTCTCCCCAATAAACTGTCTTCTGTGATCTGCAATTATTTTCCCCTCTTTATGCTGTCATGTTCCATAGTAATGTGTATTATGAGTCCTCGATGGCTTGCACCTGAACCCCTCTTTTTATACATAGTTTGGAGTTGCTAGTAACATTTTCCTTTGCAGACTATGGAAGTAGTCTGACAGGTGCATTTACTTTGAAGATACCATGTGGGCACTATTAATGTTAAGCACTGTATCTGGGAACTCCAATTGGCATGCGTGTTTTGTGGGACACTATGTAGGCACTTATTGTTGGGTGCATGCTTCTAGTCACTTATTGGTTCAATTGTTTTGGATGAATTATTACTGTGAGGATAATTATCTTTCTAGCACAGTTTGTGGATACTATGCAGGCACTATTACTAATTGAGAGCAACATTGTGAGATTGGGTTATTGTCAGGGGCACCATCTGCTTGTAGTTGGGGCATCTGTATGGCACCATTATCATTGGGGGGTGCTGTGTGTGACATAATTATTCTTGGGGCACTACATGGGCACTATTATTGAGTTAAATTCTTGGAATTTATTTTTTTGGTCTGTGTGTGGCACTGATTACTGTGAGAGTCACTGGGCAGAACAGCAGATAATACTGTTAGGGCAAAACAAATGGGGAGTTGGTGTTTGAGTTTGTGTTGAGAAGATTTTGGAGAATGAAGATTTCTGGACAGTAAACTCTGCAGAGACTACTTATGGCTAAAAGTAGCTTGCTTTCATGGCAGTGTAGGTTCAATGGGGAAGATGAGGAAAGAAAATGATTCCAATCAGAGAAGACATCATCTGTCAGTCACTGGATGTACATGTTGTCCATTTTGTCTGTGAGTGCATCTAATTAGTGCTGTATGTCCTGCCAGTGCATCTATGGTATGCCTAGCATGTGGCATGTATATATGCGCTAGGGATTGTGCCCCTGATCTTTTAAGATCCAAATGTGAACCAGATGTTATTGGCAAAATCCATGCCTGCAGTCCCTGCAGTGATCTAATAAAAAATACTTCAGAAGTACTGATGAAGTACAGCTACAAATATATATTCCACATTAATGACTACAGTTTGGAATGAGATCTTTAAAGGAAACCTGTCACCTCCATAAACCTTCCCAAGCCGCCAGCAGTACCTGAGAGTAGCCAGCAGCGTGTTTCCAATTATCGTTTTCTTCCTGAAGGCCGATGAAGCAAAAGCTCTGAAAACGTTCTTTTATCCCCTGCCGGCGTGATTTTCTAGTCATTCTTGAAGTCGAGGGATCAGAGGCCTCCTTGCTTCAAGTAAAGGTAACCGCGCCCCCTTCCCTGCCCCTTCGCTGTGAGTGACAGTGTTTATGCACGAGAGTTCGGCTGCCTTTGCCGAACAGCCGGCTGTCAGTCACAGCGAAGGGGCAGGGAAAGGGGCGCGGTTACCTTAACTTGAAGCAAGGAAGCCGCTGCCACCCTTGACTTCAAGCATGGCTAGAAAATCACGCCGGCAGGGCATAAAAGAACATTTTCTGAGCTTTTGCTTCATCTGCCTTCAGGAAGAAAACGATAGTCGGAAACAGGCTGCTCGATACTCTCAGGTACTGCTGGCGGCTTGGGAAGGTTTTTGGAGGTGACAGGTTCCCTTTAATTATGGATATAATGTCCATGTGTCCACAAATGTGTTGCCACATAGTATACAGTTGCAAGAAAAATTATGTGAACCCTTTGGAATTATATGGATTTCTGCACAAATTGGTCATAAAGTGTGATCTGATCTTCATCTAAGTCACAACAATAGACAATCACAGTCTGTTTAAACTAATAACACAGAAATAATTAAATGTTACCATGTTTTTATTGAACACACCATGTAAACATTCACAGTGCAGGTGGAAAAAGTATGTGAACCCTTGGATTTAACAACTGGTATAACCTCCTTTGGCAGCAATAACTTCAACCAAATGTTTCCTGTAGTTGCAGATCAGACGTGCACAACGGTCAGGAGTAATTCTTGACCATTCCTCTTTTCAGTTCAGCAATATTCTTGGGATGTCTGGTGTGAATCGCTTTCTTGAGGTCATGCCACAGCATCTCATTTGGGTTGAGGTCAGGACTCTGACTGGGCCACTCCAGAAGGCGTATTTTCTTCTGTTTAAGCCATTCTGTTGTTGATTTACTTCTATGCTTTGGGTCATTGTCCTGTTGCAACACCCATCTTCTGTTGAGCTTCAGCTGGTGAACAGATGGCCTTAAGTTCTCCTGCAAAATGTCTTGATAAACTTGGGAATTCTTTTTTCCTTCGATAATAGCAATCCGTCCAGTCCCTGACGCAGAAAAGCAGCCCCAAACCATGATGCCCCCACCACCATACTTCACAGTTGGGATGAGGTTTTGATGTTGGTGTGCTGTGCCTATTTTTCTCCACACATAGTGTTGTGTGTTTCCTCCAAACAACTCAACTTTGGTTTCATCTGTCCACAGAATATTTTGCCAGTACTGCTGTGGAACATATAGGTGCTCTTGTGTAAACTGTAAACGTGCAGCAATGTTTTTTTGGACAGCAGTGGCTTCCTCTGTGGTATCCTCCCATGAAATCCATTCTTGTTTAGTGTTTTACGTATCGTAGATTTACTAACAGGGATGTTAGCATATGCCAGAGACTTTTGTAAGTCTTTAGCTGACACTCTAGGATTCTTCTTCACCTCATTGAGCAGTCTGAGCTGTGCTCTTTCAGTCATCTTTACAGGACGGCCACTCCTAGGGAGAGTAGCAGCAGTGCTGAACTTTCTCCATTTATAGATAATTTGTCTTACCGTGGACTGATGAACAGCAAGGCATTTGGAGATACTTTTATAACCCTTTCCAGTTTTATGCAAGTCAATAATTCTGAATCGTAGGTCTTCTGAGAGCTCTTTTGTGCGAGGCATCATTCACATCAGGCAATGCTTCTTGTGAAAAGCAAACTCAGAACTAGTGTGTGTTTTTTATAGGGCAGGGCAGCTGTAACCAACACCTCCAATCTCATCTCATTGATTGGACTCCAGTTGGCTGACACCTCACTCCAATTAGCTCTTGGAGATGTCTTTCGTCTAGGGGTTCACATACTTTTTCCGCCTGCACTGTGAATGTTTACATGGTATGTTCAATAAAAACATGGTAACATTTAATTCTTTGTGTGTTATTAGTTTAAGCAGACTGTGACTGTCTATTGTTTTGACTTAGATGAAGATCAGATCACATTTTATGACCAATTTGTGCAGAAATCCATATCATTCCAAAGGGTTCACATACTTTTTCTTGCAACTGTATTTACTTCACAATCCTGTGTCTTCAATACCTTAAAACTTACAATTGAAAGGAACTGCTAAGCAAAGCGCAGTAAGAAAAAGAAAAATCTTAAAGCATGTACCAGTAATAATTACTTTTTACCTCAGTTATAAAAGAAATAAACTAAACAGAGTTTTATTTGTTTGTTAAGTTACCTGTCAAAAATGAGGTTTCCTGTGAACCATATCTTCTAATTACATTCTTTAAGTATGTGCATTGATTAAAACAAAAATTAACTAAGTTTATAGGAAGTTAATCTTTTTATGTATTTTCCAAAAAGCTACATTTAATTTTCTGATAAACCAATAATTTCACCAGAAGGACCTTTCATTCTTAAGTAAGAACAAGCAGCTCTAAAGAAAGCATACAAATATTATAAGGTCTAAATATAATCTAACCTCATCCCATCACACATTGATCCTGACCATATCCATCACTACTTATAAAGCCCACAGGAAATCTGCTTCCTCCACTCAATACCAGGGCCTTAAGATGTCCTGAGCAGACCATCCTTCTTCAGGAGTGGGAGAAAATAATATGATTATTTATACCCTCTTATGTCCTATCTCCCCCCGGACTGCATTACTAGAAAACAAATGTGAAGGTGTTCCTACGGAAAGAGGGTCAGACACTAATAAATGCAAAAAAATGGGACATCTGAGAAAGCCCTAGAGGACCAAGACTTCAATTACATGAATTGGTATCCAGTCTAAGACGCCACTTAAAGTTCTTATTTTTTATTTTAATTAATAGCCACAGCTGGAAGGGCCCCTTTTTCCGCTTGGTCTTTTTTCTCTGTTTGGGCAGATTTCACCCAGAGAGATAAATGGATCTGGAAGCAGGTACATTTCTATCCTCAGCGTTAATCATTAGAGCTATTGAATATATAGTTACTGCAGCATTACGGGAGTGAATAATGGCTAGCACTAAAATTTAATGTATTATATAGATCAGAGCTAATTCCAGCAACATAACGATGTGTGTGGAACACCGGGCTAACATCTTTTCCTCTTGTTACCTTTCCTTGTTAACCCTGTAAAGAGACATCCCATTGATTATATGAATTAAAGGAAAAGGTGCATTAGATTTTACTTGTATTCACATCCATTACCTACTCACTAATTACATGTTCAAGTATTGTCATGCTTGCACTTTTTGCTTAATGTCGCAATAAAGTCACTGATCAGAATAATAATAACTTTATGGTATAGGTTATGGTTAATGGAGAATTCGAGGAATGAGTTTCCAGCACAGACGGTGTAGTAGAGCAATGCTGCATTTAAGTAGGAATAAAATTGTGAAATATTGCCCAGTTATTTAAGTGTCCCATTATTTGACGAAATCATCAGTCACTATTTTCATGTCTATGGTCCATGTGTCTGGGTGAACTAAGTAAACCCATTATATCTTTCTTCACTGCATCCATCATTTGAAATATTCTCTCCATAAACTGAATGCTAGCTGGTGTTTGTTTAGTATGTATATGGCATAAAAAGATGGACAATGCACAATGTGTATTTATTACGCATCATTTGTTTATCTGGGGTGAGATAGCCTGTGCGGGGCTAGATTAATGTCAATGGAGGCACTACATGCAAATATATAGTGATGACCCATTTCAAGTAGAATTGTAGTGAGCACCTTAAGGAACTGGTCCAGAGGATGGGAGTGGTAGTGGCCTAATAGTAGTAGTAGTAGTGGACTAATGAAGTGAGTGTTGTAGTGTCATGGTGTCCTACCTCAGGCCATCACTCCCTGGGGATTGGTGCTGTGAAAAAGGTGAGGATGAAAGGAACCAGACAAAGATGGTAGAACAAAGAACTTTTTTCTTTACTGAGTGCAAAAACAGATAGCAGCACATCTAGCAGCAGTTTGTACAAAGAGCTTTCTCCTACAGATAATGGAGTATGGTGGCTGGCAATGTGGCAGAAGATGACACTCAGAAATGTGCTAGCTGATGCTGTCTCTCTCTCTCTGGATTCCCTTCCCTAGAGCTTTACTCTGGCACCTGTAGCTGTAGGTGTCTGCGGTATGATCTAGGCTTATAGCTATGCCCATCCTGAATTGCAGTGATGGTGTCTTGATGTGTTTCTCACCACCTTGCAGCAGAGTCTTCATATCATCATTGCTTGATCACTCTGCTGACAGGAATACGTCATTGTTTACAAATCTTCTGTGGCCTAGGACCCTGCGGGCAATGATGTCCTCTTAATGATCCTCCTACCTTGACTGGAGGAGTGTGAGGTGGATCACCTGCTCTCTCACTCCTCACTTTCTACATTCTAACCCTAAACTATTGTAACTAGCTAAGCCCCATCCTTGGCAGGAAATTGGACCAGCCCACTTTTAGCAAGAAAGGATAAATGGAATGGTAGGTTCCATTCCTGTTGCCAAACACTGCCAACCATACACCATCTGCTGGTCTACAAAGTGTATTGCATGTAGTGTGACATAACATGAATATTACAAAGCATTGCATTAAAAACCAATTGGGGTACTACAGAATAGAGATGGCTTTGCGGTTCGCCTGGCGGTGGTTTCGCTGCAAACTTTGCTCGTTTGTCCGCCATCGCCATATTCTTTGCATTGTGCAGAACTTTGATCCATGACACCATCCATCAGGTGGGACAGGACAGCCAATTGAGACATTTCAGCACATGGACACACCCCCCTACCCTATAAATAAAGCCAATCTGGCAGCCATTTTACATTCTGTTTCTTGCCAGTAGGGCAGAGGTTGTGTAGGGAGAGGTTGCTGTGTGGAGCAGGGAAAGACTGTTAGTGACACCAAATGCTAGCTAATAGGGCCATAAAAGTACTTTTAAGGACTGGTATAGGTGTGCTATCGATAGGTGTGACATACAGAGGGGTATAATATACTTATAATATACTTTCTAACATAGAAATTATATTATAGTGCATTTGTATTGTGCCGCAGTTGTGTGCAGATCTGCTGCGATACCGCAGCTATACAGAGGGACAAATGCTATTGGAATAACTAATTGCAGCTGGTGTGATATACCTGTTGCCCACCCAAAAAAAAACTGATTGAGGGCTGTTATATACCTATAATATACCTTCTAACAAAGAAAGTATATTATAGTGCATTTGTATTGTGCAGCAGTTGTGTGTGGTTCTGCTGAGATACCGCAGCTAGATAGAAGGACAAAAGCTATTGGAATAAGTCATTGCAAAAAGTGTCATATACCTGTTGCCCCAAATAAAAAACTGATAGAGAGGTGTGATATACCTATAATATACCTTCTAATATAGAAAGTATATTATAGTGCATTTGTATTGTGCAGCAGTTGTGTGCGGTTCTAGTGAGATACCACAGCTAAAAAGAGGGACAAACACTATTGGAATAACTAATTGCAACTGGTGTTATAAACCTGTTTGCCCCCAAAAAATTTTGATTGAGGGGTGTTGTAACGGATCTCCTGGCACCCTGACTGGGTACCTCCGTTGATGGATGCTCCCAGTGCCTCCCAAGGACTCTAAGCACTCCGCTCTGCACCTAAACCACCACAGGAGCCAGGAACAGCTCTTACAAGAGCTAGTAATTATAGCCAAAGGAGTATAGTAAATCTTCAGCGTATAGCAATCCCCAGCGTCGATCAGTTACCCAAACACCAGCCTCAACTTAGTAAAGGGTAAAAACAAGAACTCTTTATTGAGGGCTACCCGCCCGTATTTATGCAGGTCCCCATCTGGTGGACACTCCCCTAGGGGACCAGATAGAAGACTGTGACACAGGACAGATATGCAGCAATTCAGGATACACAGACACAATACATCCCCACAATGCATCATGGTTTCCTCCTCTCTGCCCTGGAGACACCCGAGGAGTAATTCAATTATCTCTCAGGACAAAGGGAAATTGCCAATACACATGTGGGGACAACAGGACAGAAATCACCATTTAAACATACAATGTCACAACCCTTACAGTAAACACAGACATTTAACATATCCCCAGATAGCTCAAATCTGAGTGCATATTATTAGGTGAATGGCACTCAGACTACACGAATACAATAAAATTAGCTATCTGGGTACCCTCACATAACATACAATACAATTCCAAAGACAGAGATATATCTGTCACACAACTCAAAACCCCACATATCCCCATAATGTATACATACATGGATAGCTCTGATCTGGGTGAACAACATATCCAAAAATCACCCAGATCCGAGCAGGGGTTCCCGAATTCCATGGAAGTCACATTTGGCCGACCGCAAGCATGGCTTTCCTGCCCAAAACAGTTCCACAGATTTAAGCTGTGCGGCCATTCTGTCTTCTCCTTTAAAGTTAGTATGGGCCATAATCCTGAGGCAAGAGGCTGGTAGTCAGGCCCCTCCAAAACCCAGTGGTGAGGTTGGTTTCGCCACAGGTGCGATATACCTATAATATACCTTCTAACATAGAAAGTATATTATAGTGCATTTGTATTGTGCAGCAGTTGTGTGCGGTTCTGCTGAGATACTGCAGATAGATAGGGGGACAAACGCTATTGGAATAAGTGATTACAGGTGTGATATTTCCTGTTTCCCCCCCAAAAAAACTAATTAAGTGTGCAATATAACTGCTTCCATAAAATACTGATTGAGGGGTGTGATACACCGGTTTCCACCAAATATAGATTGAGGCCTGCGATACACCAGCTTCCACCAAATATTGATTAAGGGGTTTGATTTACCAGCTTCTAGCAAATACTCATTATTGGGTTCTATATACCTGTTTCCACAAAATACTGATACAGGGTATTGATACACCGGCTTCCACCAAGAATTGATTGAGGCCTGCGATACACCAGCTTCCACAAAATATTTATTAAGGGGTTTGATATACCAGCTTCCAGCAAATACTCATTATTGGGTTCTATATACCTGTTTCCACAAAATACTGATAGAGGGTATTGATATACCAGCTTCCACAAAATATTGATTGAGGTCTGCGATACACCAGCTTCCGCCAAATATTGATTAAGGGGTTTGATTTACCAGCTTCCAGCAAATACTCATTATTGGGTTCTATATACCTGTTTCCACAAAATACTGATAAAGGATATTGATATACCAGCTTCCACCAAACATTGATTGAGGCCTGCGATACACCGACTTCCACCAAATATTGATTAAGGGGTTTGATTTACAGGCTTCCAGCAAATACTCATTATTGTGTTCTATATACCTGTTTCCACAAAATATTGTTAGAGGGGATTGCTATATCAGCTTCCACCAGATATTGATTGAGGCCGCGATACACCTGCTTCCACCAAATATTGATTAAGGGGTTTGATTTACCAGCTTCCAGCAAATACTCATTATTGTGTTCTATATACCTGTTTCCACAAAATACTGATAGAGGGGATTGATATACCAGCTTCCACAAAATATTGATTGAGGCCTGCGATATACCTGCTTCCATAAATACTGCTCTTCTATAGGGACATTGTCCCAGGGTCATTTTGAAAATGACAGGCAGAAAATGAGGCAGGCCATTCTGCAGGGCTGGTATGGCCGGGTAGGTGCACCAGGCCGGAGGCTAAGTGAGAAGTTGGAGAAGGTGCGTGCTATTACATCAAAGGACGCACCAGATTTGGTTGAGTGGCTCACTCAGCCTTCCGCTTCTGCACCCTCCTCATCCTCTGTATTAGCACCCTCCTCACTCTCTGCTGTGTGCACCCCCAAAGACACCACCACCATCACCATAGCCCCTCCACTCGAATCAGAGGAATTATTTTCCCATCCATTCTGACTTTACTGATGCGCAGCTATTCTTGGCATCGGATAAGGAAGAAGCAACGGCCGCCACCCAGCGGTCTGACGACAGTACCCAGATCAGCCCAAGGAGGGTGGTCCCCGCTGTTGCTGCCTACTCTGAGATCTCTGATGTCAGTGGTGGTGAAGGTGATGATAATGACGTGTCGATGGACGTCACGTGGGTGCCCACAAGAGAGGAAGAGGAGGGGAGTAGTGTTGAGCGCGAATATTCGAATATCGTTTTCTTTTTGCGAATATCGGCACTTCGATAATTCGCGAATATTTCAAATATAGTGCTATAAATTCAATATTTCGAATATTCGTTTTTTTTGTTTTTTTATTGTTATATTTTTTTCTTTCCCACTTCCCAAAAGTAGTTCTTACCTGTCCTTAGGATTCCTGGCTTCCTGGCTGCTCCAGTCAGTGCCCGTTGCAGCTTCTGACGACTTCCGTGCTCATGGAGCGTCCCCATCACCATGGGAACGTCTCCATACTAGAATGTACTGTCGGATTTGAGAATTACGTTAAAATCGCAATTCGACTAATTCAAGTTAAAATAATCGAATTTCGATTTCAATTTAGCACTGCTATATTCCATATTCGTTAATTCTAGCCTAATATGGAATATAGCAGTGCTAAGTTGAAATCGCAATTCGATTATTATAACTTGAATTAATCGAATTGCTATTTCAACTTGGACCTGGTTTACTATGGTTGGCTTGGTAGAATTAACGAATATGACGAATGTATTCGTCATATTTCTAAAAACGAAGATAATGAAGTATTCTCCATCTTCGTTTTAGCTCCATATTCATCAACTTCGCTAATTCTAGCAATCAAATAGGAAAGTTGACTATAGAGACAGCTAAGTTTAATTCGCTATGCGATTATTCTAACTTTGCTTTTTTTTTTTTTTTTAAATTGAATAGTTAAATACTTGATTATTATAATGATTCTATTTATAAAAAAAAAAGCAAAGTAATATAATCGCATAGTGAATTAAACACAGCTGTCTCTATAGTCAACCTTCCTATTTGATTGCTAGAATTAGCGAAGTTGACGAATAGGTAGCTAAAACGAAGATGTAGAATACATTGTTTCAGTGCACAGAACCCAAAAAGCCACACTCCCGGCGCTCCACGACCTGCTTCTTCTCCTTCTCCTCTCTCCTCTCATTTGTCCTCCACTTCACCTTCCACCATGCCGTCATTGCGTTCATCTGGCAAAAGGCAGGATTCCGTGGCCGAAATGTTCGAACATAAAAAGTTGATGACACCGGATAACCCTCATGCCCAACAGCTGACCGCCGGCTTGTCGCAACTTTTAGCCCGCCAACTACTGCCATATAAACTGGTGGACTCAGAGGCCTTTATAAAATTTGTGGCCATTGGCACACCGCAATTGAAGAGCCACGGAAGGAAATTATTCTCCCAAAAGGGTATCCCAGAGGTATATGGCCATGTTTAGCGGCATGTAATTGTATCTCTGTCACACAGTGTTGGTCCAAGATACATCTGACTACAGACACGTAGTCTAGCAAACACGGGCAGGGAAGGTACATAACTTTTACTGCCTACTGGGTGAACCTTCTGACGGCTGTCAAGGATGCAACCCGTGGCACCCATGTGGATTTGATGTTAACGCCACGGATTGCATGCAGGTCTGCCTCCTCTTCTCCTCCTACTCTATCCTCCATCTCCTCTTCGGCTGACTCCTCCTTTTCCACTGCAACCGCCTCTTCCGCTATACCCCCCCCAGCTCCCCAGAACCTATTTGATGTGCCAGGTGAGACGTTGCCATGCTGTGCTGCTGCTGTTGTGCCTGGAAGCCAAGAGCCACACCGGTCCTGCACTCCTTTTAGCTCTGCGGTCACAGGCCGATCAGTGGCTAACCCCGCTCAATTTTACAGTTGGTAAAGTGGTGTGCGACAACGGTGCCAATCTGCTGAGCACGCTGAAACAGGGCAAAATAACACATGTGCTGTGCAAGGCACACATCCTGAACTTAGTCATGCAGCGATTAGTTGCCAAATACCCTGGGGTCCAGGACGTCTTGCGGCAGGCCAGGAAAATATCTGCCCATTTTAGAAGATCTTACACGGCCATGGCTCGCCTTGCTGACATTCAGCGGCGACACCACTTGCCTGTCAGACGTCTGATTTGTGACTGCCCGACGAGGTGGAACTTCACCTTGTATATGCTTGATAGGCTCCAGCAGAAATGTGCCGTTAACACTCTGCGGCAGGACAGGTTTTGGGGAGCTTGTTTTTTTTACACTGTACCAGTGGCTGCTCATGCGCGATGCATGCAGAATTCTGCGGCCATTTGATGAGATCACCAAACTGATCAGTCGTAGCCAGGGCACTATCAGTGATATTGTACCTTACGCCTTCTTTCTGGAGCGTGCATTGCGTTGTGTCATTGATCAAGCTGCCGAGGAGCAGGAGCAGAAACATGAGGAAGTGGCAATGCTGAATGAATTCCCAGGGGGGGCTACTCCATCTGAGACAAGTCAGCAGGAGTCTGAAGATGAGTCAGAGAAGGATGGTGCCTGGGGGAGGAGGAGGAGGAGCAGGAGCAGGCTTTTAACTTTTCTGGGATCCATGGTGTTGTCCATGGCTGGGGGGAGGAGACCGAGGAAATAGGGGCCTTCATGCTCCAGTGTTTGAAGAGGGACACCCGTATAAAAAGCATAAAGGGCAAGGACCAGTACTGGGTGGCAACGTACTTAGATCCCCAGTACAAACAAAAAATGGTGGACATGTTACCAGCATCACAGAGGGCTGTCAGAATGCAGCATTTCCATGCCTTGCTTCGAGAGATGCTGCATTCTGCTGTTGCGGGTGCTGGCAGATGAATTTCCACCCACAGAGAAACAGTAGCAGGTGCCAATCCTACAGCACATGCAAGAAGAGGGAAGTTTGAAGATGTGTTGGTCACTTCGGATATGAGATCATTCTTGCAGCCAACCCATTGACAGCCGCCCTCCGGATCCAGCCTCAGGGAACGCCTAGACCGACAGGTGTCTGACTACATCGGGTTAACGGCCGATGTGTTTCAAATACTATGCTTTCCCTTTAAGTGCAAGGATATGGTGTGTTATGCAACAATTCATTACTACTAATGCCCATTAGGACTGGATTACACCTATTGATCCTGCACCTACCAATAACTAAGACATAACTTTTATTGATAATACTAATAGTACTTAAGTGAATATCTAAATAATTAAAACTTCCAGCATTCACTGGCCTTTCAATGTCAATTTGTAATGCCCTGTCAGGATATCACCTGACCGGGTTATCTGCTACTATGTAGTTGCACACTAGTGCCTGACTGGCTGCGCACTGCCAGTGTAACATGTGGACACTGTGTCCACATGTTACACTGGCAGCGCGCAGCCAGTCAGGCACTAGTGTGCAACTACATAGTAGCAGATAACCCGGTCAGGTGATATCCTGACAGGGCATTACAAATTGACATTGAACGGCCGATGTGGACGCTCTGAGAAGCGAGGAACCCCTTGACTACTGGGTGTGCAGGCTTGACCTGTGGCCAGAGCTGGCACAATTTGCTATGGAACTCTTGGCTTGCCCCTCATCGAGTGTCCTGTCCGAAAAGACATTCAGCGCAGCAAGGGAAATCGTGACCGATAAGCGCACTCGCCTAGCTCACGACAGTGTGGACTACCTCACATTTCTAAAAAAGAATGAGGCATGGATCTTGGAGGAATTCAACACCTCATGCCAGCCCACACATATCTGCCACAACACAGAACAAATAATGGTCCCTGTCTTATGTAAATACAGCGGCATAAAATACCTTTTCTGTCCGGTGAATGCCTTGGGGCCACGGAGGAATTTAACACCTGTAATGACCACGTGTTATTGAATTTCAACTATTATCATTTGGGGTTTTTTCAAGAGGAGGGATTTCGTTAGCCATGTTTTTAATCCAATTTTATATTTTTAGTTCTTTTAAACGTATGTATTTGACATGTATTTGTACTGGCCTGCAGTAAAATTCATATCCAATGACCGTCTAATATACCTCCAGCCACATAATCACTTGTTCTTTTCTGTACATTGAATGATACATTTTGGGGGCCTATACTCCACTGGCCTGAAGTAAAATTGCTATCCAATGACCGTCTAATATACCTCCAGCCACATAATAACATTATCTTTCCTGTACGGTGAATGCTGGATTTTTAGGGCCTGTACTCCACTGGCCTGCAGTAAAATTGATATTCAATGACCATCTAATGTTACCTCCAGCCACATAATCACTTGATGTTTTCTGTCTGGTTAATGAATAATTTTGGGGCCTGTAGTCCACTGGCCTGCAGTAAAATTGATATCCGTTGACCATCTAACATATCTCCAGCCACATAATCACTTGATCTTTTCTGTACGGTGAAAGTATAATTTTTGGGGCCTGTAATCTAACTGGCCTGCAGTAAAATTGTTATACGGTGACCGCTTAATTTACCTCCAGACACATTATCAATTGTTCTTTTCTGTCTGGTGAATGAATATTTTTTGGGGCCTGTACTCCACTGGCCTGCAGTAAAATTGATATTTAAGGACCGTCTAATATACCTCCAGCCACATAATCACTTGATGTTTTCTGTCCGGTGAATGCCTAATGTTTGGGGCCTGTACTCCCGTGGTCTAAAATAAAATTTTCTAGGCTCCAGCAGGGCGCATTTTTGACAGTTTCCCTTTAAGGCAAATAAAAAATGGCCCCTGATTAAAATACAGATTTTTTGAGGGAATTTTTGCCATTGATCCCCCTCTGGTATGTCACTGTCCATGCTGTGGGACGATTTGTGCACTTCTAGTAAGTATTTGGTGGCTGAAAATATGACCTGAAGGTTTTTCAGGTTTGCCTGCCATTAAAGTGAATGGGGACCGGCGCAAACTTGCGGTTCGCGAACATTTGATCGTGTTTGCGCGATCGCGTTTGCGAATCGTCCCGGACGATGTTTGTCCATCACTACTACAGAATATCATTAAATAAGGAGGTGACTATGGGTCATTTTATATAGGCAAAAAGATAAGGTGGACAAATGTTAATCCAATCGTACCCAACGACTGGCCTGTGTAAATTGTTCAGTGATCAAATGACTAATGAGTAAATGTTTGGTGCTATTTGATTGCATCATTCATGGAGACACTAAAATCATTGGTTGTCAGCTGCACTGTGTAAAAGGGGTTGTGCTTCCAACAATAATGAAAGTGTGTATGCTGATGATTGCTCCATATAAATTGAGCTAAAACAGCACCGATGGACATGCTATATCATTGATCGACACGACACTCATTTGGTGCAGAGAAACTGTCTGTGTCAGCAGATTGCTCATGTTTTCAGAATCTGCTGGGGGGAGCAGCCCAATGACCCCCCAATGTTTGTTATCTGCATTCAGAACGTTGGATTTTAATTTGCTTGATCCTTTGTTCAGGCAGGAGATAAGTGCTACCACAAGTGTTTAGCAGCTGCTTATCTTCCTCACCCTAAATAAGCATACTTGACCACTTGAGCCGTGTAAGCAGGAGAATGTAGCTCCGAACTTTAGTTATAAATATTACTTAAAGCTACTTTACATAGCTTGGCTTTATATTTAATAATGTTTATAAATATAAAATAATTTTTTATTAATCCTATTTTTTATCCCATTGGTGGATTTTTACGTTTTCATATTCTACTATAATGTACTGTGTATAATAATATTTGAATTAATAGAACACAGGCTGAAAGTGAACAACATGGAGTATAGTCAGACAGCCCTGTGGTCTTTAAATAGATCCTCGGTTGTATGCCCATGTAAAATTTTGGCCCTTTGATGCAATGAAAGGAGAGTTCCCCTCAGTCTCTGCTTTCGAATGTCACAATTGCTGATTGATGCATTCAAAGGGTTAAACAGCAAGGAAGAGATGTTCCGCTGTGGCAGTATATTACATCCGTTGCCCCATGCCTTATATCATGGATACACTGATTCACAACTGCTCGTCATGTATGGGCAAGATGCTAAAATCTTGAAGGGGTTGTTTCATGAGGCCAAAAACAGGAGAAAAAGTCCAGCTTCTCATAAAAAACAACCTTTTGTACTGTATTCTTCAATCTGAAAGGCGTAGACGCTGTGTATTTTCTGGTGCATGTCTGTGCAAGTTTTTGCTGTGCTGAAATAAAGGTGGACTTTTTATGGGAAGCTGGGCTTTTTCACCTGTTTTGGATTTACTAGTACTGTGTCCTGAGCACTTCCGTGCCCCTTATCGAAAGCAGGTGAGTGCTATATCTTGTGTTTTCTGTGTTTCATGTGGGCAACTCATTTACAAACACACCCATCCCAGAAATTAGATGATGGCCTGAGTTTCTTTCTAGAACTCCTGGTCATTAGCCTTTTATAACTGGGGTGGGGGGATTCATTTGGCACTGCACCGTAAATGCAGTATTACATGCTGGTAACACAAATGAATATGTGACCTTAGGTCCACAAGATCTTGAGCCTTACTCTTTTAGCGGCTCCCAGCTCTTGTGTGAGTTTATAACAGGGGATATAGTTAAGACATGTATTTATGAGAATCACCCTTCAAGACAAACAAAATGACCAGAGCCAAGAGCATGTTTTACATGCGGTAAGCATTCCTTACAAATACTGGGTGAAAAGTATTCGGTTCCTGGTTTTCAAAAGACGAATGATAAAGGTTATGCCTAATTTCATTTTTTTACATTATTTTAGCTATTTATAATTTCAATGATTTGCACCATATTGCTAAATGGCAACATTTCATGTAATCATATTTGTACGTATATTGCAGTTTCTTTGTGTTCTACAATATTCATTCAGTCAAAGTGAATATTATACGATTGTAGGGCTTTCCCTGTATCATCATACTGCAAGGGAAAATAAGAGCATTCTCATACAATATTGCTCAACACTAGGGATTTTAGATTCAGTTTAAGTAAAACCTTCTTATTCACTCTAGATAAAACTTGCAGGAATGCCCCTGGTGCCTCATTGTACCTATATTAAAAGGAATCCTTTTGTAATGATTGTGGGACTTAATTAGCTTTCTCGGCCCTGGTTGTAAAACATAGTGATAAATGAGCAAACAGGCCTGTGGATCATTATTCTTTCAGAGATGAGCTTATTAGCTGATTATGAATCATTAACAAAGTCTACAAGGGATTTCCTTATCTAATTCCTCTGTCTTTTGTTCTCCTCCTTTAACATTCAGTCCTATAATGTTTAGGTTATAGATAGAGATGTGGAAATTATTATTGCTGTCCTTGGAGGCTTGGGCTGACACAGAAGGTACAGCAATTACTGTATTTTCTGTACTGAAGATGCATAAAGGCAAAAAACCATAGACAAACGGTTAACAGACAACATAGTACAAGAAAATGCTATAAAATGGTTTTTATTCTTTAAAGATAAACATTTTCTTTTTTATATTGTTACAAGGCAGTTTATTATAAATCTGGATTTCTCATTCTACTGTAGTTTTAAAAAATTAATGTAGGTCTATGGTTGAACCACCTATACTGTTCTTTTAACTACCCCAAGCATTTGCTGCATTTAAAAGAATATGCACAGGTTGTGGCTAATTTATACTTCTGGATGGTCAATGCAGATATAATAGGAATAAATGTACAACATAATCGCTTAAAGGGGTTTCCTGGACTTATTGACTGCCTATTCTCAGAATGGATTATCATTTTATCAATATAATATTGGTGGAGGTCCAACACCTGACACCCTACTGATAAGCTGTTCGGTTGGTACTGGAAACTATACAGTGGACGAAAGGCCCTGTCCACTATGTAGCTTCCAGTGCTGGAGTACTGAAGCTCAGCCCCCAATTACTTGAATGGGAACAGAGAAGAAAAAACACAGCATGGCCATCACACAGTGGACCAAACCTTGTGCATCAAGATCCATCAAATGTGTTGTTTCTGGCACCAGTGGCTGCCCAAAACAACAGATTAGTTGGGGTGCTTGGTTTTGGACTCCCACTGATGTAATATTGATGGCCTAATTGGGGGACAGGCCATCAATATCTAAATCTGGCCATACATAAACATAACCAAAACGATCATTTGTTAGATGAAATTTAACAACAATTTAGCTGACCAATGAGAGACCATCATAAATGACTCTAAATGTGGCCAGTGAAGTCCCCAATACCCACGGAGTTCCACTCTCCGTCTTACAAGCCAGTCTCAAGTGTATAGTTGGGACAAACACATCAATACATCTTTGTATTTGTCCCGACTATACACCTGAGACTGCGATGAGAGACCATCATCATCTGAAAAGAAGTCATCTGAGATTTTGGTTAAAAGAAAGATCATTGGTGGAAAAAATATCTTCATTTGAAGTACTGCTTAACAGGGGTGTCCCGGATGTACCAGTCCTTTTTGGGTCTGTATATATTTGCTGTTATTACATATGCTGTGGATGTATCTCACTTGGGTTGTATTGACTTGTACTTAACTTATACATCCTGCATTGTTTATTGGTGACACAACAATCTGACACCTCTGGTTTGGTTGTCAATTCTAACTACTTGTTTTTTAACCTGATATATTTCCAATAAAGATGATGGGGGTCATTAATTATTCTTAAATACACCTATTTCAGGTGTATTTCAGGCGCAGATGGCAACGACCTTTTCCCGATCACACCACGTCTAAAATTGTGGGTGGGGAAGCGGATGGGCCAGCATTTACCATTTTCTACGCCTGTTTTAGGTGTAGAAAAAGGTCAAAATGTAAGACAGCTAGGAAGCTGTCAAACATTTAGAAATAGCGCTGAATAAGCCGAAGTTATAGAGGGACCGGCGCCTCTTCATAAGTTTGGTGTATCCTCTGCCAGCTTTGGGGCTTCATTTAGAGTGGTGTCTAAAACGCCAGTCTTAATAAATGTACGCCGATATGTTTTAGTAAACCTTTGGAGCAGTGTGCCATTTTCTGTTTCATCGGTGTATATTTTATTTGAAATAATACTCCTAGAAAGATTTTTCATCTATCACATGGTTTGATTGAACACCTATGGCTAGTTTGAACCACTGTAAAGGTAAAAATGGAATAAAATGATTGTGTCTGCTAAAAGGTTTATTCACCACATGATTGTTCGCTCAATTGATGTTCAACCATCAACCAGCTTTTTTCTAATGTGTATGGCCACCTTTAGCCCTGGAAAACCTATATCTATCTATTATTACCAAACATTAAGATTTTTCCGGATATCTTGTCCCAATAGTTTTTAGAGTAAATTAGAATAAAAATAGTGACTTTTAAAAATACCTTTAATTATGATAAAGCGGGTATAGGTATGTATATACCAACATAGTGTACTACAATTTATACAAAAATTTCTTTGAAAGGGGAGTAGTGGCCCCCAAAAGATAAAACATTCATTGGTGACGGGATACACAACACAGGCTCAGGAGGACGGACAAAGGTCAGGCTCATCAGGAGGTGGGTATATTATCAAGATGAATAAAGCTAGCTTGGCCCCTACTACCTGGTTTTTGTGGGAAATCCGCCATTCTCTTTAAGTGTATCATTAGTGGGATCTGTTTCCTATTTCCCCCTTTTTCTGGTGACCCAAAAACCTGCGTCTCTCGACATCTGGCCTTTTAGCTAAGTATCATTTTTACATCATATTTCCTTATCATATGTGCTTTATTCATCTTGATAATATACCCGCCTCCTGATGAGCCTGACGAGTCTCAGGCGAAATGCGTCAGGTTTCGTGTATTAGTCTAGAGAGTGCTGGTGGTGTCCATTTTTCTGGACCACCATCCACTCTCTATGTATCTCTTGTGAATATAATTTCCCTGATTAGGATTTTTATAGGGACTGGATAGCATTAGGTTCGGGGACAGGGAGCCTCCACCATCAGGGGGTCACCCTGGGCTAAGCAGTCTATAGGGCATTTAGGGTAAGTGTGTCTGCCCTGCCTCCCGCTAGACCTTTGTCCGTCTTCCTGAACCTGTGTTGTGTATCCCGTCACCAATGAATGTTTTTTCTTTTGGGGGCCACTACTCCCCTTTCAAAGAAATTTTTGTATAAATTGTAGTACACTATGTTGGTATATACATACCTATACCCGCTTTACTATATCTATCTATCTATCTATCTATCTATCTATCTATCTATCTAATCCAAGAAAGATTCATTCTCCCCTCTATCAGCTTTTAAAATGTGTGCCAGTTGCTTATGGTCCTTGCCAGTAAGGAAAGTGGCATAATGGCAGCAGCACCCATACATGATAGAACATAATGGTAGGCAGGCAGACAGCAGCAGTGGCATGAGAGCAGCAGAAGCCATTCGGTATGGAATGTGGTGGAATGGATCCTACTGGCATGGATCCATGAGGATTTTCATACACCTCTGGCTGAGGCCAATGAACAGATCAGCCTTTACTGATAGTTGCCCATCTTGCCACTGCCGCTGTCTGCCTGCCTAGAATCATGTACCTTACTGAATAGTTGCTACTGCTGCCACCACCATCATACCACTGCCATTGTCTGCCTGCCATCATGTTCCATACCATATGGCTGTTGCCATCATCATGGCACAGCTTTTGTCTGCCTACTTATCATTATGTTTCATATCATATGGCTGTTGCCGCCATAATGCCACTGCTGCTGTCTGCCTGCCTATCATCATGTTCAGTACTGTATGACTGCTGCTGCTTTTATCATACCACTGCTGCTGCTACTGCCATCATGCTACTGACACTGTCTGCCTGCCATTATATTCTGTATCGTATGGCAGCTGCTGCCACTATAATCCTGCTGCCACTGTCTGCCTGTCAATCATCATGTTCTGTAGTGTATATCTGCTGCTGCCACCATCATGCCACTGCCGCTGTCTGCCTGCCTACTATTTGTTCCATACTGTATGGCTGCTGCTGACACCATAATGCCACTGTCTGCCTGTCTACCATAATGCTCCATATCCTGTGGCTGCTGCTGCCTGCCAAAACATTCCATACTATATAAATGCAGTTCCTGCCTACCATTAAGTTCTGTATCATATGGCTGTTGCTACTGCCATCATGCCACTTCCTCTGTCTGCGTTCCTACTACCATGTTCTGTACTGAATGGCTTCTGTTTCTCCCACGCCACTGCTGTTGTCTGGCAGCCCACCATTATGTTCCATACCGTATGGCTGCTGCTGCCATTATGCTACTTCTGCTGTCTGCCTGCCTACAACCATGTTCCGTACCATATAGCTGCTTCTGTCACCACCAGAACTACTACTCATTGCTGCTAATCCCCCTACTGCTAGTTCCATTATCCCTACTGCCAATACCATTACCGCTACACAGCTGTCTCTACTATTATCCCTAAACAATCACACATATATCTACTGCTTTGTCTGTTCAATACTGTCCTGCTGCTGCTGCCGCTACTATTGCTGCCACATGCCGCAATTACCCTATTCTTTTTAAATCCGCACTGTACTGCTGCTGCTCCCAATTAAGAGGGAACATTTTTCCAGTCTTTTTCAGAATAAGCCACTGTTTCTTCTGACAATCAACACTTGTGTGTGTATAAATATGGGCAAGCATTCTGCCCCAGTTAACACATAATTTTTGGACACTTATGCAGAAGAAGCCACTTTTTCTCATGACATTAACGTGCATATAAACAGGGCCACCTGCCCCCAATAAGGGACAATTTTTGGAAGCTTTTTAACATGAAAAGGCATAACACAAGTGATGGCACAGTGTGTTAAAACTGTTAATCATGCATATATAGCTACCTACAGTTATATATACACTCACCTAAAGAATTATTATGAACACCATACTAATACGGTGTTGGACCCCCTTTTGCCTTCAGAACTGCCTTAATTTTGCATGGCATTGATTCAACAAGGTGCTGATAGCATTCTTTAGAAATGTTGGCCCATATTGATAGAATAGCATCTTGCAGTTGATGGAGATTTGAGGGATGCACATCCAGGGCACGAAGCTCCCGTTCCACCACATCCCAAAGATGCTCTATTGGGTTGAGATCTGGTGACTGTGGGGGCCATTTTAGTACAGAAACCAATTTGAAATGATTCGAGCTTTGTGACATGGTGCATTATCCTGCTGGAAGTAGCCATCAGAGGATGGATACATGTTCTCATTCTGTTTACACCAAATTCGGACTCTACCATTTGAATGTCTCAACAGAAATCGAGACTCATCAGACCAGGCAACATTTTTCCAGTCTTCAACAGTCCAATTTTGGTGAGCTCGTGCAAATTGTAGCCTCTTTTTCCTATTTGTAGTGGAGATGAGTGGTACCCAGTGGGGTCTTCTGCTGTTGTAGCCCATCCGCCTCAAGGTTGTGCGTGTTGTGGCTTCACAAATGTTTTGCTGCATACCTCTTGCTCTTCTATCAGCTTGAATCAGTCGGCCCATTCTCCTCTGACCTCTAGCATCCACAAGGCATTTTTGCCCACAGGACTGCCGCATACTGGATGTTTTTCCCTTTTCACACCATTCTTTGTAAACCCTAGAAATGGTTGTGCGTGAAAATCCCAGTAACTGAGCAGATTGGGAAATACTCAGACTGGCACCAACAACCATGCCACGCTCAAAATTGCTTAAATCACCTTTCTTTCCCATTCTGACATTCAGTTTGGAGTTCAGGAGATTGTCTTGACCAGGACCACCCCCCTAAATGCATTGAAGCAACTGCCATGTGATTGGTTGACTAAATAATTGCATTAATGAGAAATAGAACAGGTGTTTCTAATAATTCTTTAGGTGAGTGTATATGCCAGTGTTACCCTGATATTATTTGTTTTTGATGTCATTGTATTCAAGAGATTAAGGGGGGGGGCAACAATTCATAAAAAAAAAATAGGAAAAAAGTGATAATGAAAAGATATTAAAATTCTGAAAGCTGAGATATCAGAGTGTCATATACAAATTTTCAGGACAATTGAAGCATATTTGATTCATGTAGAATCTATTTGGACACAAATCAAAAAATTTGAAAAAGTTGATGAATCAAACACGAAATGAACTTCAAGAAGTTTGTTCAACCTTTTTTTAATATGTAAGAAATTTGCAAGAGAGATAGGGTGGTGCTCTATGATGTGGGAACACGTTACCATGAAGAGAATTAAATGCTATCACATTAAATATTAGTGTATATTACTAATTTTTCTACAATCATGTCTAATAGATTTTGGTGTGCAGCAGTACAGTAAGTGTGAGATTGAGTCCATTATGCATGGGTGAGTAGCAAATTGTGTTAAATTTTTTCCATTACCTCTAGTTATAAGAAAATTATTAATGTGATAGGTTATTTCATTTTTAGGGATGAACACTTTGAATTGCAAATATAAGATTCCAATTAGACAAATACATTAGCAAAACCAGATTTTAGGACAGAGCTACTTTATGCACCATGATACTTTTGTCATTTCACATTAAAAGGTCGGGAGATTTTGTTTTTATAATTAAAAAGGTTGTCTGTATTTTTACATTGATGACCTATCCTCAGGATAGGTCATCAATATCAAATCGGCAGGGGTCCAACTCCAGGCACCCCTAGCTGTTTGAAGAGAATACAACGCTCATATGAACTTCTCTTCACTGTTTATCCTCTGGTTGTTGCAACTGCAGAGGTAAGCAGGTGTATTTACAACTATACTGTTCCATTGTTTTCACAATTTCAAAATTATGTGTGAAACCATGCCTGAGGACTGCTAGGAGAAAAAAAAAACTTTCTTTTAATGATATTGGAGGTGTGTCTAAGGACAGACCACAATATTAAAGGGGTTGTGTGACATCAGCACATTGCATTTATTATGTAGGCAATGTTCTAAATTTTCTATATTTAGTAACATAGTAACATAGTATATAAGGTCGAAAAAAGACATTTGTCCATCCAGTTCGGCTTGTTATCCTGCAAGTTGATCTAGAGGAAGGCAAAAAAAAACTGTGAGGAAGAAGCCAATTTTCCCCACTTAAGGGGAAAAAAATTCCTTCCCGACTCCAATCAGGTAATCAGAATAACTCCCTGGATCAACGACTTATCTCTAGTAGCTATAACCTATAATATTATTACATTCCAGAAATACATCCAGGTCCCTCTTGAACTCTTTTAGTGAACTCACCATCACCACCTCCTCAGGCAGAGAGTTCCATAGTCTCACTGCTCTTACCGTAAAGAATCCTCTTCTATTTTTTGCACAAACCTTCTTTCCTACAGACGCAGAGGATGTCCCCTCGTCACAGTCACAGTTTTGGGGATAAATAGACGATGGGAGAGATCTCTGTACTGACCCCTGTTGTATTTATACATTGTATCTATACAATTAGATCTCCCCTCAGTCATTTTTTCTAAAGGAAATAACCCTAATGTTGATAATCTTTCAGGCTACTGTAGTCCCCCCATTCCAGTTATTACTTTAGTTGCCCTCCTCTGCACCCTCTCCAGCTCTGCTATGTCTGCCTTGTTCACAGGAACCCAGAACTGTACTCCATGTGTGGTCTGACTAGTGATTTGTAAAGTGGTAGGACTATGTTCTCATCACGGGCATCTATGCCCCTTTTGATGCAACCCATTTTCTTATTGGCCTTGGCAGCAGCTTCCTGATACTGGTTCCTAGGTCCTTTTCCATGTCAGTGTTACCCAGTGTTTTAGCATTAAGTATGTACGGGTGACTTGCATTATTCCTTCCCATGTGCATAACCTTACATTTGTCAGTGTTAAACCTCATCTGCCACTTATCTGCCCAAGCCTCTAATCTATCCAGATCCATCTGTAGCAGTATACTGTCCTCTTCCATGTTAATTATTTTACACAGTTTAGTGTCATCTGCAAAAATTGATATTTTACTGTACAAGCCTTCTACAAGATCATTAATAAATATATTGAAGAGAATAGGGCCCTGAGGTACTCCACTAGTGACAGTGACCCAATCTGAGTATGTACCGTTAATAACCACCCTCTGTTTTCTATCACTGAGCCAGTTGCTTACCCACATACAGAGATTTTCTCCCAGTCCAAGCATTCTCATTTTATATACTAATCTTTAATGCGGTACAGTGTCAAATGCTTTGGAGAAGTCCAGATATACAACATCAATTGATTCACCGCTGTCAAGTCTAGAACTTACCTCCTCATAGGAACTGATTAAATTAGTTTGACATAACCGATCCCTCATGAAGCCATGCTATGGCATTATTTGATTATTTTGATTGAGGTAATCCAAGATAACATCTCTTAGAAAACCTTCAAACAGTTTACCCACGACAGATGTTAAACTTACCGGCCTATAGTTTTCAGGCTTTGTTTTTGGACCCTTTTTGAATATTGGCACCACATTTTCTATGCGCCAATCCTGTGGAACACTCCCTGTCACTATAGAGTCCTTAAATATCAGAAATAAGGGTCTGGCTATGACATTTCTTAATTCTCTTAGGATACGGGGGTGTATGCCATCTGGTCCTGGTCTTTTTAGGATGCTGCTATACTTCTTCCTGGGTCAGACAGGGCACTTTTAATGGGGAATTAACTTTTACATTCTGCATTTCATCTGACAGTTTATTTTCTTCAGTGTATACAGTGGAGAAATAAATATTTAATAGCTTTGCTTTCTCCTCATCACTTTCTGCAACTCACCCCTCATTATTCTGTAGAGGTCCGACACCTTGAGATTTATACTTTTTAACATTTATATAATTGAAAAACATTTTAGGGTTAGTTTTGCTCTCTTTGGCAATTAATCTCTCGGTCTCTAGTTTGGCTGCTTTTATTTGTTTTTTACTTATTCTATTTTTTTCCTTATAATTTTTCAGTGCTTCCTTGCTACCCTCCTTTTTTAGTGATTTAAATACTTTCTTTTTGTCATTTATTGCTTTCTTTAAAGTTCTATTTATCCACATTGGTTTTTTCTTGTTCCTTAACGTTTTATTCCCATAAGGTATTGTAGGAAGGCGCAAGGGGCAGTCATTGATGGAAGGTATGTGTCACCGAGAGCCAGTAGTTTTAAGTGTCAGCTGCAGCTAGTGCTGACTGACACAGTTTTTTGTTAGTATGGCTGCAAAGCCAATCCGGGCCGGATCTTACTGGGAGTAGCCAAAGTGCTGGGTGGGTGGCTGCTTTTTGTCCTATATAAAAAACCAAGCCAGCAATCTCAGCTGGGTGTGGTTTATCCTCCATCTGACAGAGAAGCTGGGGAGTCTCTGTGTTTTGGGACCTGTGAAGTTGTGCCATGCTAAAGGGGCTGAGAGTTGCATGCCGGGAAACAGGCCCCTAAAGCCTGCTATGGACTGTAGGTGGAAAACTGCTAACCAGGTGAAAATTTTGTTCTATGGACATTGCATGGTTTGAACAAACACTAAGACTGTGAATGGTCCTTTTTGTTTTTCCTTATGTGTGAATAAACACCAAACTGTTTAAGTTAAAGACTTTGTGATTGCCTCTATACTGCATCCGCTAGCCTGTCTACCAGAGAAAAAACCCCACAGTATGCACCTCTCACAATTAGATTTTAGGATGCTTTTAAAAATATCCCATTTTGTGGCTGTATTTTTATTTTTGAGGACTTTGTCCCAGTTAGTTAGGCCTAAAGCCTCTCTTAGTTGGCTAAATTGAGCTTTCTTTAAGTTTGGTATTTTTGTTCCTCCCTGAAGAAACACTCTTTTGAATGATAATTGGAAGGTTATTACTTTATGGTCACTATTCCCCAGGTGTCCCCCAACCTGCACATCTGTTGTTCTGTCAGGTCTATTGGTTAATACTAAGTCCAGTATGGCCGTCTTTCTAGTCAGGTCCTGAACCAGTTGGGAAAGGTAATTGTCTTTGGTTATTGCCAAGAACCTGTTTCCTTTATGAGATATACAAGTTTCAGTTTCCCAGTCTATATCTGGGTAGTTGAAGTCCCCCATAATAACCACCTCATTATGATTTGCCGCTGCGTCTATCTCGTTTAGTAGTAGATTTTCTGTGGACTCTGGTATATTAGGTGGTTTATAATAACTTAGTAATTTATTATTGTTTTTGCCTCCATGTATTTCTACCCATAGTGACTTCACATGTTCATGTCCTTCACTTATATCTTCTCGGACTGTGGGCTTTAGACCTAAATCCCTAAAATCATTTTTAAGGATGCTCCACCTACCTCTAACTTTGTCATTGGTACATAAGGTATGTTCCCTTGTTACATGAATGTCCTGTCTAGTGTTGAGCAAACCGAAGCATTTAAAGTGGAATTTGGTCCAATGTTTAGGAAATTTTAATTAGTGATGTGTGACTCCCAGGCTATGAGCTGTGCGCTACGATTGGCCAGCGCTGCAGCAAGGGACAACCCTAATACAAAACTCTGCCCCGTACAAAAGAGGGAGCTGCACACACCAGAGCCTATACCGGGCGAACGGAGCGGCGCCCAGACATACTAGTAACTGCAGGGGGACCCCTGGGCGCCGCTCTGCCCACTGATATAGTTAGTTTTTAGTTTTTAAACTAGTGAAAGGTCCTCTTTAAGTCTTCTTTGATCAACTTCAGTTTTAAGCTAGACAATTTAGTCAAGCTCATGCTTTGAGCCCTGATACTCCCTTCCCAGGTTTTACTAACGCTTCTCCAGTTATTTCTGTTACACAATAGTTGAACTTGGCATACATAAACATATACTATCCACATGAGCTAAGGTATAGAATGCTTATATGTTTTACCTCTAACATTTACTTTATAAAAGAGTTTTGATTTTGTCAATAAAGACTATGGTCATTTTAAGTTATGTAATAAAGACCTTTTGATGACACATTACTTTTGCAATTTTACAACACAACTGTGTAATAGAGATGTCCCAAACTATTCGCCGGCGATTAGTTCCAGGCGAACATTGTTTGTTCGAGTTCGCCGCGGCGGGCGAAAAAATGCGATGTTCGGTCCGCCCCCTATACGTCATCATTGAGCAAACTTTGACCCTGTACCTCACAGTCAGTAGACACATTCCAGACAATCAGCATACACTCCCTTACCAGACCCTCCCACCTCCTATCAAAAAGCAAGGACAGCATCCATCTTAGATTCATTCTGAAGCTGCAGTGTTAGTTAGAGCAGGGAGAGTGCTGCTGCTGCTTAATTAATAGGGAAATCGTTAGCTAGGCCAGTGTTCTGTGTCCACTCCAGTCCTCAAAGACTCATCTGCTGTAAGGACAGCGTCCTGACAGCACCCCAAAAAGCACTTTTTAGAGCTGGTACATCAGTCTGCTTTTTTTTATTTTTTATATACAGTACAGACCAAAAGTTTGGACACATCTTCGCATTCAAAGAGTTTTCTTTATTTTCATGACTATGAAGGCATCAAAACTATGAATTAACACATGTGGAATTATATACATAACAAACAAGTGTGAAGCAACTGAAAATATGTCATATTCTAGGTTCTTCAAAGTAGCCACCTTTTGCTTTGATTACTGCTTTGCACACTCTTGGCATTCTCTTGATGAGCTTCAAGAGGTAGTCCCCTGAAATGGTCTTCCAACAGTCTTGAAGGAGTTCCCAGAGATACTTAGCACTTGTTGGCCCTTTTGCCTTCACTCTGCGGTCCAGCTCACCCCAAACCATCTCGATTGGGTTCAGGTCCGGTGACTGTGGAGGCCAGGTCATCTGGCGCAGCACCCCATCACTCTCCTTCATGGTCAAATAGCCCTTACTTTCAAAGTTTTCCCAATTTTTCGGCTGACTGACTGACCTTCATCTCTTAAAGTAATGATGGCCACTCATTTTTCTTTACTTAGCTGCTTTTTTCTTGCCATAATACCAATTCTAACAGTCTATTCAGTAGGACTATCAGCTGTGTATCCACCTGACTTCTCCTCAACGCAACTGATGGTCCCAACCCTATTTATAAGGCAAGAAATCCCACTTATTAAACCTGACAGGGCACACCTGTGAAGTGAAAACCATTTCAGGGGACTACCTCTTGAAGCTCATAAAGAGAATGCCAAGAGTGTGCAAAGCAGTAATCAAAGCAAAAGGTGGCTACTTTGAAGAACCTAGAAAATGACATATTTTCAGTTGTTTCACACTTGTTTGTTATGTAGATAATTCCACATGTTAATTCATAGTTTTGATGCCTTCAGTGTGAATCTACAATTTTTTTGATTGTCATGAAAATAAAGAAAACTCTTTGAATGAGAAGGTGTGTCCAAACTTTTGGTCTGTACTGTATATATATATATATATATATATATATATATATATATATATTGCAGTTGCCTGCCCGTGTGTGAGAGGCCACAGGCCCACAGACTGTACTGTGTGCACACCACTCATATCGGGTGGCACAGTACCTTGCAGATAAAAAAGTCATTTAATTTTTTCTCTGTAATATAATTGCAGTTGCCTGCCAGTGTGTGTCAGGCCCACTGACTGTACTGTGCCCACTGCCAGTGCCCACCACTCATATCAGGTGGCACAGTGCCTTGCACATAAAAAAGTCATTTAATTTTTTCTCTGTAATATAATTGCAGTTGCCTGCCAGTGAGTGTCAGGCCCACAGACTGTACTGTGCCCACTGCCCACCACTCATATCGGGTGGCACAGTACCTTGCAGGTAAAAAAGTCATTTAATTTTTACCCTTTAATATAATTGCAGTTGCCTGCCAGTGTGTGTCAGGCCCACTGACTGTACTGTGCCCACTGCCAGTGCCCACCACTCATATCAGGTGGCACAGTGCCTTGCACATAAAAAAGTCATTTAATTTTTTCTCTGTAATATAATTGCAGTTGCCTGCCAGTGAGTGTCAGGCCCACAGACTGTACTGTGCCCACTGCCCACCACTCATATCGGGTGGCACAGTACCTTGCAGATAAAAAAGTCATTTAATTTTTACCCTTTAATATAATTGCAGTTGCCTGCCAGTGTGTGTCAGGCCCACTGACTGTACTGTGCCCACTGCCAGTGCCCACCACTCATATCGGGTGGCACAGTACCTTGCAGATAAAAAAGTCATTTAATTTTTACCCTTTAATATAATTGCAGTTGCCTGCCAGTGTGTGTCAGGCCCACAGACTGTACTGTGCCCACTGCCAGTGCCTACCACTCATATCGGGTGGCACAGTACCTTGCAGATAAAAAAGTCATTAAATTTTTTCTCTGTAATATAATTGCAGTTGCCCGCCAGTGTGTGTCAAGCCCACAGACTGTACTGTGCCCACTGCCCATCACTCATATAGGGTGGCACAGTACATTGCACGGCGCACGCGCAGTGCCCCAAATTGGAAGTAAGAGGACCGACCAACCATGTTTTTCCATCACCCGGTTCCTAAAATCTATTCCATACACCGGCCCCTGATAGGGGACGTAACAGGGATTAAACTGATAGGAATAGTACTACTTAACACACCACTCATATAGGGTGGCACAGTACATTGCATGGCGCTCGTGCAGTGCCCCAAATTGGAAGTAAGAGGACCGACCAACCATCTTTTTCCATCTCCCGGTTCCTAAAATTTATTCCATACACCGGCCCCTGATAGGGGACAAAACAGAGATTAAACTGGTATACCAGAACAGATTTTTTTAATAAAAAAAAAAGAGGACAGCCTCTGCGGAGCTGGGTATTTTTTGGCCGCATTACTGAACGCTCATGCACAATGGCTGTAGGCTCATGCGTCCTTTTGCAGAGGTGACAAACCTGGTCAGTCAAACCCAAGGCAACATCATCGATCTCATCCCATATGTGGTTTTTCTGGAGCATGCCCTGCCAAGAGTGCTCGATCAGGCTGTAGATGAGCATGAAGAGGAAGAGTTGTGGTCACCATCACCACCAGAAGCAGCCTTGTCATCGTCGATTGCTGGACCTGCAGCAACACAGAGAGAAGAGTCTGAAGAAGAGGAGTCAGAGGAGGAAGGTGGCTTTGAGGAGGTGGAAGACCAACCAGAGCAGGCGTCCCAGGGGGCTTGTTGTCACCTTTTGGGGACCTTTAGTGTTGTACGTGGCTGGGTGGAGGAAGAGACCTTCAATGATGTCAGTGAGGACAAAGAACGGGACATGGCTAGCTTGGTATCCAACCCTGTGCAAATGGGGAGTTGGCGGTTGTGCATTTTGACTGTTTGCGGTTGTTTGCGGTGCGTTAAACGGGGAGTTTGGTCTGTCAGAGTTTGGTCTGTCACTGTGAAGCGGGCGTAACCCTTACACTACCTGATCGATACAACATCATACCTGATCGTATACACACACTGGATGTTTTAAAGAACGTTATTCCAAACAATTTAGGAATGTTAGGTGATTTATGCCCTTTATGGATTAAAACTCTGCGTCAACTACGTAATTTTCCATGGGAGTTTTGCCATGGATCCCCCTCCGGCATGCCACAGTCCAGGTGTTAGTCCCCTTGAAACAACTTTTCCATCACTATTGTGGCCAGAAAGAGTCCCTGTGGGTTTTAAAATTTGCCTGCCTATTGAAGTCTATGGCGGTTATCCCGGTTCGCCCATCCGCGAACATTTGCGGAAATTCGCGTTCGCCATTCGCGAACAAAAAAAATTATGTTTGCGACATCTCTACTGTGTAATAGATTTGTTTTTTGTACATTACGCATGATTATTAATGCTTTGTATATTAAACTTTTTATTTCATGTATATTGTAGAGAAAATCTATACTGCTATATACACTTTTATTTTGACCATTAAAAACTTTAAAAAAATGTTACTCCAAATGCATGACTCAATAAGAGTTTGATAGGACCCATTAAAGAATCAACAAGTGAATAAAATATTTTTCTTGCAAATTTATTATTTGATATTTCTCTCCAATATTGTTGGATTTGAGGCAGCTTCTTCTAGAACAGGGATGGGGAAAACTTTTTACTGCAGAGTGCCACTTGGATATTAGTAACATTGGTCCGGGGTCATACAAAATGCTCAACTCAAAAGTTAGACTGCTATATTTGATCACATCCCAACCTCACTGTCTGTAGCAGTCATGTGAAATAGCTGGGGATGTCATTACTGCAGAATAGGAAAAAAAATAAAACATCACTTGCATTTAGAAACATTTTCTGGGGTCCTGAAAGCCTCTATAAGCCCGCCACAGGTTTACAGTACCGGGTACACTGTCAGGTTACAGGCAGGAAAGTGTGTACAAATAAAAAATAAAAAAAATCCCTCACCTTTTGAAAGTTTGGTCATTCCAGCAACCCAGCAACACAACATTTGTCCCCACAATTTCTATTTCCTGCTGGATATTCCATTCTTAGTCATGTAGCCCTGGCAGCCAATCATTGCCTACTGTGGTCATATGTAGTGTTAATCATAAATATTCGAATCACAAATATTAATCGCGAATATTGGCACTTTGAGAATTCGCGAATAATTAGAATATAGTGATATATATTCGTAATTTCGAATATTCTAGATTTTTTTTTCTTCAGTAACCTCCCTTCTTGCTTGTGGGCCAATGAGAAGACTGCAATGTCTTTGTCTGAGCTTAGCAACATTCCTAGCAACCAATAGGAAAGTTGCCTACCCCTTACAATATAAGAGAACCTCCCCAGCAGCCATTTTCAACAGTTTTTTAAAGTTCTGAGAGAACTAGAATAGATAGATAGTTAGATAGCTTATATATATAATACAGATAGTTAGTGGGAGATAGTCAGTGTAGGTTATATCCTGATATAGTGTAGCTGATAGGTTCCAGTGCAGTGTGTTAGGTAGTGCTCTCCATACATACATGCAGACCTGCTATGAATACTTTCACACTTGCGTTCGGAGCGGATCCGTCTGGTGTCTGCACAGACGGATCCGCTCCTATAATGCAAACGCTTGCATCCGTTCAGAATGGATCCGTCTGCATAACAGTTTTTTTCAGATCTGATTTTTCACTTCGTGAAAACTCAGATCCGCCAGTATATTCTAACACATAGGCGTTCCCATGGTGATGAGGACGCTTCAAGTTAGAATATACTAAAAGAACTGTGTACATGACTGCCCCCTGCTGCCTGGCAGCACCCTATCTCTTACAGGGGGCTGTGATCCGCACAATTAACCCCTCAGGTCCCGCAACTGAGGGGTTAATTGTGCGTATCATAGCCCCCTGTAAGGAATCAGGTGCTGCCAGGCTGGAGGGGGCAGACCCCCCTCCCTCCCCTGTATTTAACTCTATGTTGGCCAGTGCGGCCCCCCTCCCCTGTATTTAACTCATTGGTGGCCAGTGCGGCCCCCCTCCCTTCCTCCCCTGTATTTAACTCATTGGTGGCAAGTGCGGCCCCCCTCACTCCCCTGTATTTAACTCATTGGTGGCCAGTGTGGCCCCCCTCCCTTCCTCCCCTGTATTTAACTCATTGGTGGCAAGTGCGGCCCCCCTCACTCCCCTGTATTTAACTCATTGGTGGCCAGTGCGGCCACCTCCCTCTCCTGTATTTAACTCATTGGTGGCCAGTGTGGCCCCCCTCCCTCCCCTGTATTTAATTCATTGGTGGCCAGTGCGGCCTCCCCCACCCCCCCTAATTAAAATCCCCCCCCATCATTGGTGGCAGCGGAGAGTTCCGATCGGAGTCCCAGTTTAATCGCTGGGGCTCCAATCGGTTACCATGGCAGCCAAGACACTATTGCAGTCCTGGCTGCCATGGTTACTTAGCAATTTTAGAAGCATTATACTTACCTGCAATGTCTGTGACCGGCCGGGCGCTCCTCCTACTGGTAAGTGAAAGGTCTGTGCTATAAGCAATGGGCCACACAGATCTTTCACTTACCAGTAGGAGGAGCGCCCGGCCGGTCACAGACATCGCAGGTAAGTATAATGCTTCTAAAATTGCTAAGTAACCATGGCAGCCAGGACTGCAATAGCGTCTTGGCTGCCATGGTAACCGATCGGAGCCCCAGCGATTAAACTGGGACTCCGATAGGAACTCTCCGCTGCCACCAATGATGGGGGGTCGGTCATTTTAATTAGGGAGGGGAGACCGGAGGCCGCATTGGCCACCAATGAATTAAATACAGGGGGGGAGGGGGGCCGCACTGGCCACCAATGAGTTAAATACAGGGGAGGGAGGGGGGGCCGCACTGGGCACCAATGAGTTAAACACAGGGGAGGGAGGGAGGGAGGGGGGGCAGAACTGGCCACCAATGAGTTAAATACAGGGGAGGGAGGGGGGCCGCACTGGCCACCAATGAGTTAAATACAGGGGAGGAAGGGAGGGGGGCCGCACTGGCCACCAATGAATTTAAAACTGGGGAGGGAGGGGTTAATTGTGTGTATCACAGCCCCCTGTAAGAGATCAGGTGCTGCCAGGCAGCAGGGGGCAGTTATTAAACAGTTCTCAGTATATTCTAACTTCAAGCATCCCCATCACTATGGGAACACCTCTGTGTTAGAATATACTGTCGTATCTGAGTTTCACGATCTAACTCAAATCCGATGGTATATTCTAACATAGAGGCGTTCCCATGGTGATGGGAACGCTTCAAGTTAAAATATACCATTGGATTGGAGAAAACTCCGATCTGATGGTATATTAATAGGGACTCCTGACTTTACATTGAAAGTCAATGGGGGACGAATCAGTTTGCAATTGCACCATATTGTGTCAACGTCAAACGAATCCGTCCCCATTGACTTGCATTGTAAGTCTGGACGGATCCGTTTGGCTCCGCAGGGCCAGGCGGACACCAAAACGCTGCAAGCTGCGTTCGGGTGTCCGCCTGCTGAGCGGAAGGGAGGCCAAACGGTGCCAAACTGATGCATTCTGAGCGGATCCGCATCCACTCAGAATGCATTGGGGCTGTACGGATCCGTTCGGGGCCGCTTGTGAGAGCCTTCAAAAAGGAACTTACAAACGGAACCCCGAACGCAAGTGTGAAAGTAGCCTAAAATGTATATATTAATGGAATATATTGGAGCACTCTAACTGCATATAAAGCCATTTTTTATGTTTTACCATGCAAACCATTTTCTCCAGTCTCAGGAAACCTCTAGCAGCTTGGAAAATGTAGCAAAGGTGACCCACACCTGTATTTCGTGAGCATTACGCAAAAATTACATTGCCAATTTTTTGCGATCAAGAAAATTATCTCGAATTCGCGAATATATGAGAGAATATTCGCCCAAATATTAGTGAAATATCGCAAATTCGAATATAGCCCCTGCCGCTAATCACTAGTCACATGATGGGAAGTTATCACTACTAGTCTGATAGGAAGATGAGAGCCATGGCGTTGGAGTGGCTGACATTTGAAAGTGTGGGTGATGTTTCTTCTTCTTTTTTTTTTTTCACCATTTACTGCCTGTATGCAAATTTTCAGTTATGTCCGACTACCCGTTTAACATGATGGTACAGTGGAATGATCTCGTGCATGTGTGTCGTAACAAGCCGGCAGAATGTTACTTTGACAAGTACTATATATATATATATATATATATATATACAGTACAGACCAAAAGTTTGGACACATCTTCTCATTCAAAGAGTTTTCTTTATTTTCATGACTATGAAAATTGTAGATTCACACTGAAGGCATCAAAACTATGAATTAACACATGTGGAATTATATACATAACAAACAAGTGTGAAACAACAGAAAGTATGTCATATTCTAGGTTCTTCAAATTAGCCACCTTTTGCTTTCATTACTGCTTTGCACACTCTTGGCATTCTCTTCATGAGCTTCAAGAGGTAGTCCCCTGAAATGGTTTTCACTTCACAGGTGTGCCCTATCAGGTTTAATAAGTGGGATTTCTTGCCTTATAAATGGGGTTGGGACCATCAGTGGCGTTGAGGAGAAGTCAGGTGGATACACACCTATTAGTCCTACTGAATAGACTGTTAGAATTTGTATTATGGCAAGAAAAAAGCAGCTAAGTAAAGAAAAACGAGTGGCCATCATTACTTTAAGAAATGAAGGTCAGTCAGTCAGCTGAAAAATTGGGAAAACTTTGAAAGTAAGGGCTATTTGACCATGAAGGAGAGTGATGGGGTGCTGCGCCAGATGACCTGGCCTCCACAGTCACCGGACCTGAACCCAATCGAGATGGTTTGGGGTGAGCTGGAGAGTGAAGGCAAAAGGGCCAACACGTGCTAAGCATCTCTGGGAACTCCTTCAAGACTGTTGGAAGACCATTTCAGGTGACTACCTCTTGAAGCTCATCAAGAGAATGCCAAGAGTGTGCAAAGCAGTAATCAAAGCAAAAGGTGGCTACTTTGAAGAACCTAGAATATGACATATTTTCAGTTGTTTCACACTTGTTTGTTATGTATATAATTCCACATGTGTTAATTCATAGTTTTGATGCCTTCAGTGTGAATCTACAATTTTCATAGTCATGAAAATAAAGAAAACTCTTTGAATGAAAAGGTGTGTCCAAACTTTTGGTCTGTACTGTATATATCAGCATATATCCTGTATCCAGTGTATACAGTATATATATAGACTGCCTGTCCAAAAAAAAAGTCGCCACCTGGATTTAGTTAAGCAAATAGTTATGAGCCTCCTATTGGATAATTACTGCATGGGCAATTATCTTTCAGCTGGCAATAAGTTATTTAACCCCAATTGGTGCAATGAGTTGCTTCTCATTTCTTAACCAACCATGTTGAAAGACACATCTTGTGGTCGTGGAAAAGATGTTAGTCTGTTTGAGAAGGTTCAAATCATTGGCATGCATCAAGCAGAGAAAACATCTAAGGAGATTGCAGAAACTACTAAAATTGGGTTAAGAACTGTCCAACGCATTATTAAAAACTGGAAGGATAGTGGGGACCCATCGTATTCGAGGAAAAAATGTGGCGGGAAAAAATCCTATATGATCGTGATCGGCGATCACTAAAACGTTTGGTGAAATCAAATCGTAGAATCACAACAGTAGAACTCGGGGCTATGTTTGATAGTGAAAGTAAGAGCATTTCCACATGCACAATGCGAAGGGAACTCAAGGGATTGGGACTGAACAGCTGTGTAGCCATAAGAAAACCAAATTGTGAAAGAGTGGTTCAGGGAGCATGAGACTTCATTTTCACACATAAATTGGCCGCTACAGAGTGCAGACCTTAACCCCATTGAGAATCTTTGGGATGTGCTGGGGAAGGCTTTGCGCAGCAGTCAGACTCTACCATCATCAATGCAAGATCTTGGTGAAAAATAACATTAAAGAGGACCTTTCACCGATCCTGACATTGTGAACTAAGTATCATGACATATACAGCGGCGCCCAGGGATCTCACTGCACTTACCATTATCCCTGGGCGCCGCTCCATTCTCCTATTATGTCCTCCGTTATGTTCGGGGACTTGATTATAGTAGGCGGAGACTTAGGGGACTTGGTTATAGTAGGCGGAGTCTGCTGGGCGTCTCCTTCTCCTAGGCTGTAGCGCTGGCCAATCGCAGCGCAGAGCTCACAGCCTGGGAGTTTTTTTCTCCCAGGCTGTGAGCTCTGTGATGCGATTGGCCAGCTCTACAGTCTAGGAGAAGGAGACGCCCAGCAGAACAAGGGCAGACTCCGCCTACTATAACCAAGTCCCCGAACATACCGGAGGACATAACGGGAGAACGGAGCGGCACCCAGGGATAATAGTAAGTGCAGTGAGATCCCTGGGCGCCGCTGTATATGTCATGATACTTACTTCACAATGTCAGGATCGGTGAAAGGTCCTCTTTAACACTGGATGGAAATAAATCTTGTGACATTGCAGAAGCTTATCGAAACAATGCCACAGCGAATGCGTGTCATAATCAAAGCTAAAGGCTTTTTTTGGGTGGCAAATTTTTTTTTGGACAGGCAGTGTATATATGTATATATATATATATATATATATATACTATATACAGTTTACATATGCAGTGTATACAATATATACAATATCTATAATATAGTATATAATAATAATATAGATACAGTACAGAGAGAGAAAGAGAGAGAGTTTAAGGGTCCATTCACACGTCCGTAGAATGGGTCCGAATCCGTTCTGCAGCATTGCGGAACAAATCCGGACCCATTCATTCTCTGCACAGTGTGCTGTCCGCATCTGCATTTCCGGAGCGGGGCCCCGATCTTCCCGTCCGCGGCTCAAGAAAAAAATAGAACATGTTCTATTCTTGTGGACAATTGCGGATAAGAATAGGCAGTTCTATGGGGGTGCCGGCCGGTTGTATTGTGGATCCGCAATACACTAGGGACGTGTGAATAGACCCTTACTGTTGTTTTTTTGTCCTGTTTTCCAGGGACACTTCAGCCAAAAGATAACACGCTGCTGTGTTATACCTATTATTCCATTTCTTTAGGCAAATTTATATGCCTCTGTTTTTACTGAAGTTTTGCTTAACATGTCCTCCAGTATTTTATTAACAAATATTGTTGTACCCATAAATCTTAGTGATATAAATTCAAAGAAACACACTCACAAAATCTGCTGGTTGTGTAATGCCGAGAAATGGTTAATCCATATCTACTCTTTCTTGAAATTATTTATTGATGAAATCAATGCAAACTATGTACTGGTCATGATGAGCAGCAATTACCGTATTTTTCACCCCATAAGACGCGCTTTTTTCCCCAAAAAGTGGGGGGGGGGAATGCCCCTGCGTCTTATGGGGTGAATACTAATCAGCGCTTCCATTTTGGAGGACCGGCAAGCGGTGAAGGCTTTGTGCTCACTGCTTCCTTGTCCTCCACTGTTACCTGTGCAGGCTGCGCACAGTGTGAGTGCGCTCTGTGATCTCACACTGTGCGCAGCCTTCACAGCACAGCCGACAGCAGGAGGAAGAAGATCGCGGGCGGTAAGGAGCGGCAGCGTCCAGGAGAAGGAGAGGTAAGTGTTTGTTTTATTTTATTAAACATGAGACTGATGGGGGGCTGAGAGGCATAATGGGGGCTAATGAGAGGCATAATGGGGGCTACTGAGAGGCATAATGGGAGCTAATGAGGCATAAGGGCTGATAATGGGGGCTGAGGCATAAGGGCTGATATGGGGGCTAATGAGGCATAAGGGCTGATATTGGGGGGCTAATTAGGCATAAGGGCTGATAATGGGGGGCTAATGAGGCATAAGGGCTGATAATGGGGGTTAATTAGACATAAGGGCTGATATGGGGGGTAATGAGGCATAAGGGATGATATGGGGGGCTAATGAGGCATAAGGGCTGATATGGGCAGGGCCGTCTTTACCAAGGGGCAAAAGGGGCAGCTGCCCCGGGCCCAGTTGCTCCTGGGGGGCCCAAGGCAGCTGCCTCTTGAGCCCTGCTAGCCACTGCCCCGGGTGTCAAGCTGTCAGCTACACAGGGGTGCTGCCGTGCCTGCCTGCACTGAGTCCAGGCATCATGATCGTACTGTGTTAAAGTTGTGTGTGATCACTTCAGGACCTTAATGACATCATCACCATGTGACCAGTAACCTAGCAATTACTGGTCACATGGCTATGAGGTCATCACAGGTCCTACCAGGAGTGTTGCTATGGAGCTTTTTTGTGTGAACATTACATCAGAAAAAGGTGACAGGGGCTGTTATGTTAATATACTGTAAACTACTGTATAGTGGTGGGCTGTATATTGTGTGGGGGCCTGTATATTGTGTGGGGGGCCTGTATATTGTTTGGGGGCCTGTATATTGTGTGGTGGGCTGTATACTGTGTGGTGGGCTGTATACTGTGTGGGAGGGGGCTGTATACTGTGTGGGGGGGGCTGTATACTGTGTGGGGGGGGCTGTATACTGTGTGGGGGGGGGGCTGTATACTGTGTGGGGGGGCTGTATACTGTGTGGGGGGGGCTGTATACTGTGTGGGGGGGCTGTATACTGTGTGGGGGGCGCTGTATACTGTGTGGGGGGGGGCTGTATACTGTGTGGGGGGGGCTGTATACTGTGTGGGGGGGGCTGTATACTGTGTGGGGGGGGCTGTATACTGTGTGGGGGGGGCCTGTATAGTGTGGGGGGGGCTATACTGCTGTACTGTATACTAGGGATCGACCGATATTGATTTTTTTAGGACCGATACCGATAATTTGTTTACTTTCAGGCCGATAGCCGATAATTTATACCGATATTCTGGGAATTTTCATTTTTGAGAAAAAAAAAATTCCTACACAAATCTGCTGAAAATTAATGTTTATTGTTAATGTGTATTTTTTTTTATAAATCTTTTTTATTTATACTTAATATTTTTGTGTGTTTTTTTTTTTTTCTACTAACTTTTAGCCCCCTTAGGGACTAGAACCCTTGTCCCATTCACCCTGACAGATCTCTATCAGGGTGAATAGGACCTCACACTGTCCCTGCTGCTCTGTGCTTTGTGCACACAGCAGCATGGAGCTTACCATGGCAGCCGGGGCTTCAATAGCATCCTGGCTGCCATGGTAACCGATCGGAGCCCCAGGCTTACACAGCTGGGGCTCCGATCGGAGGAGCAGGGGAGAGGGGATCCTGTGGCCACTGCCACCAATGAGTAATACTGGGTGGGAAGGGGGGGGGCGCACTGCGCCACCAATGTTTTTACTATTGGCCGGGATTGGGATAGGGTGGGGGGCGCACTGCGCCACCAATGATTAATACTGGGGGGTTTGGGGGGGCGCACTATGCCACCAATGAAGATAAGTCTCTCAATCATTCATATACAGGAGGCGGGAGCTGGCTGCAGAATCACATAGCCGGCTCCCGACCTCTATGAGCGGTAGCTGCGATCCGCGGCACCTGAGGAGTTAACTACCGCGGACCGCAGCTATCGCTCATAGAGGTCGGGAGCCGGCTATGTGATTCTGCAGCCAGCTCCCGCCTCCTGTATATGAATGAATGAAAGAAAGACTTATCTTCATTGGTGGCGCAGTGGCCACAGCCCCTCCCCTCCTCTTATGTTCTCTCCTCTCATTGGCGGCAGCAGCAGCACAGGGGGAGGGAGACACTGCTTCCTTCTCCCCTGTGCTGCGGAGGGAACACGGAGAGCGCTGAGAGCAGCGCGTTCTGTGTTCCCAATATGTTATCGGTATATCGGCAAAATAGATGCCGATACCGATAACGTTCAAAATCCTCAATATCGCCCGATAATATCGGCCAAACCGATAATCGGTCGATCCCTACTGTATACTGTGGGGGTCTGTATACTGTGGGTGTGGTATAGTGTGGAGTGCTATACTGCTGTACTGTATAGTGTGGGGGGCTGTATAGTGTATAGTTTGGGGTGCTGTATACTGTGAGGTGTTGTATACTGTGAGGTGCTGTATACTGTGGGGTGCTATACTGCTCTACTATATACTGTGGGGTACTGTATAGTGTGGGGTGCTATACTGCATACTGTGTGGTGCTGTATACTATAGGGTGCTATACTGCATACTGTGGGTTGCTGTATACTATAGGGTGCTATACTGTATACTGTGGGTTGCTGTATACTATAGGGTGCTATACTGCATACTGTGGGGTGCTGGGGTGCACTGTAACACTAGGGTGAGCCGAGCCCTGGTCTCCTTCCTGCAGAGCAGTGCCCACTTCCAGCCTGAGCCCAGCTGCCCAGAGCACTGATCCTGACCCGCTGGAGTCTGTAAATACTTCCAGTTCTGAAGTCATTCACTGTACTCTACCAGATGTGTGGATTTTTTTTGTGTGTGTTCTGGTGGAGGGTGTGATTGCCTAAGGTGTGGGAAGGCGGGATCCAGGGGGCCCAAGTAAATTTTTGCCCAGGGTCCAATCAATATTAAAGACGGCCCTGGATATGGGGGCTAATGAGAGGCATGAGGGCTGATATGAGGCAATGGGGGCTGATATGAGACTGCTGGGGACTCCTGAGAGGCATGGGGCTCTTATCTGAGGTCTGATTGGGGCTCATTTACATTTTGTCTGAGCTGAGTTCTGATTGGGGGTCTGATTTGAGGTCTTATTGGGGTCTTATTAACATTAGGGGTTTGATTGGGGCTGTCAGCTGAGGTCTGATTAACATTGGGGGTCTGATTGGTGGTCTGACCAAGTGTAAAGAGGTGTAATGAATTTATTTTTTTCTTATTGTCCTTCCTTAAAACCTAGGTGCGTCTTATGGGCCGTGCGTCTTATAGGGCTAAAAATACGGTAGTTATCACCTGTAAATATTAACTCAAAAATAGAGTTGAGCGAACACCTGGATGTTCGGGTTCGAGAAGTTCGGCCGAACTTCCCGTAAATGTTCGGGTTCGGGATCCGAACCCGATCCGAACTTCGTCCCGAACCCGAACCCCATTGAAGTCAATGGGGACCCGAACTTTTGGGCACTAAAAAGGCTGTAAAACAGCCCAGGAAAGAGCTAGAGGGCTGCAAAAGGCAGCAACATGTAGGTAAATCCCCTGCAAACAAATGTGGATAGGGAAATGAATTAAAATTAAAATTAAAAAAATAAAAATGAACCAATATCAATTGGACAGAGGTCCCATAGCAGAGAATCTGGCTTCACGTCAGCAGAGAATCAGTCTCTTCATGCCATAGCAAAGAATCTGGCTTCATGTCAGCAGAGAATCAGTCTCTTCATGCCATAGCAGAGAATCTGGCTTCATGTCAGCGCAGAATCAGTCTTCATGTCATAGCAGAGAATCAGGCTTCACGTCACCCACCACTGGAACAGGCCACTGTCACACATTTAGGCCCCGGCACCCAGACAGAGGAGAGCGGTCCCGTAACAGAGAATCTGGCCTTATGTCAGCGCAGAATCTGTCTTCATGTCATAGCAGAGAATCAGGCTTCACGTCACCCACCACTGGAACAGGCCACTGTCACACATTTAGGCCCAGGCACCCAGGCAGAGGAGAGAGGTCCCGTAACAGAGAATCTGGCCTTATGTCAGCGCAGAATCTGTCTTCATGTCATAGCAGAGAATCAGGCTTCACGTCACCCACCACTGGAACAGGCCACTGTCACACATTTAGGCCCAGGCACCCAGGCAGAGGAGAGAGGCCCCGTAACAGAGAATCTGGCCTTATGTCAGCGCAGAATCTGTCTTCATGTCATAGCAGAGAATCAGGCATCACGTCACCCACCACTGGAACAGGCCACTGTCACATATTTAGGCCCAGGCACCAAGTCAGTGGTGTAGTACAGTCGATATGAACCACATGAAGTTCACCAAATATCCAGTCTGCAGGTTTGCAATAGGGTCACACCAATATACAGGAGCTGCAGCAATGATCACTTGTTAAATATAGCTCCATATATTCATAAGCTGTTAGCAGAGAGTCAGGACATGCTAAATAAACCTCTTCAAATGTGCTATTAGATAACTGAGGAAAGTTTTAACAGACAGAGTCTTTACAGTGGACTCTTCCAGAAAGCCCCCTGTGTATTCTGCTACTTGGTTTGGTCTCCTCAGTGCAGACATTTACTGTGAAGGAGGTAGGATCTCTGTCTAAGTTCTCTAAAGCTAAAGTTCATTTATCTATTGTAAAAAGTTATAATATATACCCATAGTAGTTCTGTAGAATGTAAAGAGGTGACTGTATGTTTTTTAGCAGCCTTTAAACCCTGCAGCACATGCTAGGCTGAGTAGATGATGTACAGTTAAAGAGACATGTGTTCTTCCTAAAATGGCTGCAAGACATGCTGTATTCCAGGTCACCCTGCTGCAATATCTTTGTAAATGATTTTCTCTTGTTCATTTTTCTGTATGCTTTGTTATATCCTGTAACATGTATGTGGGAATGTAATATAATGACTGCCTGTTATGATATAGGTGGTCTGGTGACCTGGCTGTATACCACATAGTGGCAGTCTTTCCCTGTTGTATTACAGGCTCCAGCCAAGTGCACTACACCTCAATAAAGCTTTAAACCACAGAAGACCTGAGTGTCGTCCCTTAGAGTCCACTTAGAGTTTATGCCTGGAGGAGCTGGTGACCGAGTGAGTGTGAAAGCTGGAGGTGTCGCAGATGGTGCAAGGAAAAGAGGGTTACATTTGGTGCCGTGACTCGGATGTCATCATTCTGCTCAAAGTGACCAGTGAAGATACCTAAAGTCACCAGTGTGCGAGTTCTGAGGTGATTGTGCCACGGCGGAGCTGCTAGGCGGCAGATTGACCTTATTAGCGGTTTATATCCTCTCAGGAATAGAAGATGAGTGGACGAGCCAGAGCCCGCGGAAGAGCATGTGCCAGGGGGCAGCCCAGCCAAGGACAGCCTGGACAGGAGCAAGAGGCTCAAGAACCTAGACGCATTGAAAGACCCCAGCAGCCACCAGCCGAGCCTTTGCTTGTGGGAAGAGGGCGCCAGAGAGGCCCGCCAGTAGTGGAGAGACCTCCGACTGATGTTCTGCAGCTTTCAGCTGGATTTCAGGACATATCCCTCGGAGAACGGGGTGGCCGCAGGCGTGACTTCCATGACCTTCGCAGGCGTGACTTCCATGACCTTGGAGTGAACACCCGGCAGACCAGAAATGTGAGACCTGTTTTTTTTTGTGCTGTGTGACAGGTTAAGGTTTAATCACAGAATGACACTTCTATCAGCACGCTAGCGTGTGTCTTAGGTTTTTCTGAATGACACTATCAATACCTTCAATGTAAGATTTTCTTTTTAAGATAGATTTCAAGTAGGCCTCAAATACCAGAAACTAGTTATTTTGAGAATGGGAAATTTGGGAATGCTTTTTCAACCCAGAACAAAAAGTCTGCTTTTACGGTCACTACAAATAACTTGACCAGCTAAAACTGTGCAGATTTGGTTGAATAGAGATGTGAGACCTGTTTTTTTTTGCGCTGTGTGACAGTTATAGGTTTAATCACAGAATGACACTTCTATCAGCACGCTAGCGTGTGTCTTGGGTTTTTCTGAATGACACTATCAATACCTTCAATGTAAGATTTTCTTTTTAAGATAGATTTCAAGTAGGCCTCAAATACCAGAAACTAGTTATTTTGAGAATGGGAAATTTGGGAATGCTTTTTCAACCTAGAACAAAAAGTCTGCTTTTACGGTCACTACAAATAACTTGACCAGCTAAAACTGTGCAGATTTGGTTGAATAGAGATGTGAGACCTGTTTTTTTTTGCGCTGTGTGACAGTTATAGGTTTAATCACAGAATGACACTTCTATCAGCACGCTAGCGTGTGTCTTGGGTTTTTCTGAATGACACTATCAATACCTTCAATGTAAGATTTTCTTTTTAAGATAGATTTCAAGTAGGCCTCAAATACCAGAAACTAGTTATTTTGAGAATGGGAAATTTGGGAATGCTTTTTCAACCCAGAACAAAAAGTCTGCTTTTACGGTCACTACAAATAACTTGACCAGCTAAAACTGTGCAGATTTGGTTGAATAGAGATGTGAGACCTGTTTTTTTTTGCGCTGTGTGACAGTTATAGGTTTAATCACAGAATGACACTTCTATCAGCACGCTAGCGTGTGTCTTAGGTTTTTCTGAATGACACTATCAATACCTTCAATGTAAGATTTTCTTTTTGGGATAGATTTCAAGTAGGCCTCAAATACCACAAACTAGTTATTTTCAGAATGGCAAATTTGGGAATGCTTTTTCAACCCAGAACAAAAAGTCTGCTTTTACGGTCACTACAAATAACTTGACCAGCTAAAACTGTGCAGATTTGGTTGAATAGAAATGTCAGGTCTATTTTTTAGGCGTTGGGTGACAGGCTCAACTTGCCCCTGATGTAATATATGGCCAAAAAATAACCACACTGTTGATGGTTAAATGCACTTGGGTGACACAGGCTCAGCCTGCACCAGATGTAGTATATGGCCAAAAAATAATCAGACTGTTGATGGATAAATGCACTTGGGTGACACAGGCTCAGCCTGCACCAGATGTAGTATATGGCCAAAAAATAATCCGACTGTTGATGGTTAAATGCACTTGGGTGACACAGGCTCAGCCTGCAGCTGATGTATGATATAGCACAAAATAACCACACTATCGATGGTTAAATACACTTGGGTGACACAGGCTCAGCCTGCAGCTGATGTAGTATATGGCCAAAAAATCATCAGACTGTTGATGGTTAAATGCACTTGGGTGACACAGGCTCAGCCTGCAGCTGATGTAGTATATGGCCAAAAAATAACCAGACTGTTGATGGTTAAATGCACTTCGGTGACACAGGCTCAGCCTGCAGCTGATGTAGGATATAGCACAAAATAACCACACTATCGATGGTTAAATACACTTGGTGATAGCTCGTGCTGGCGCACCACAAGTCACAAAATGGCCGCCGATCACCCCAGAAAAAAAAGTGATCTAAAAACGCTCTGGGCAGCCTCAAAAAAGTGAGCAAGTCAATAATAGCACTTCAATGATCCACAGCTGCAGATCGATCACAGAATGAAGTCTTTTGGAGGAGTTAATCTGCCTAATCTCGCCCTAACGTCGCAGCTGCAACCTCTCCCTATACTGATCATAGCAGAGTGACGTGCGGCGCTACGTGACTCCAGCTTAAATAGAGGCTGGGTCACATGGTGCACTGGCCAATCACAGCCATGCCAATAGTAGGCATGGCTGTGATGGCCTCTTGGGCCAAGTAGTATGACGCTTGTTGATTGGCTGCTTTGCAGCCTTTCAAAAAGCGCCAAGAAAGCGCCGAGCACCGAACCCGAACCCGGACTTTTACGAAAATGTTCGGGTCCGTGTCACGGACACCCCAAAATTCGGTACGACCCCGAACTATACAGTTCGGGTTCGCTCATCCCTACTCAAAAATGTAAGTGCTCAATATATAAAATTCCACTGTTGCTTCCATGACATGAAGCTAAGGCTCACACTTATGATCCAAAACCAGTAGTGAAGCTTACACAGAGATGAGGTACAATGGAAAGATTTTCACCTGTTTTGTGTCTTTGACCCGCACCTGGTTTTGGCTCACAATAACACATAAACACTCCTAATAACAGGTATTAGAATCTAGATAATGATATGTACATTACAGAAAGTCCTTTCGAATGTTACATATGTGGCATTCACTAAGTTGTTTCATTGGTTCGTACTGTCATTTGCAAAGCATCTCATTGATTTTAGCCATGGTGGAGCTGTTCTCTATCAAAAGCAGGGGGCGTCTGGAGAATAGAGTCTACAACATACAATATTGCCTTTCACTTAGGCACAGCAGGTGGCACCATAATAGTGCATTGCTGGGTGACCTGTGTACAGACTATACAGTATAAATACACTGTTTATATTAAAGGATATCATCACTTTGAGGGATTCTTGAGAATAGCTTTATGAGAATGGATCATTATGCATTGATATTTGAAACTCTGGGTAAGGTCCACCATAGCAAGTGCCACCTATACTATAGGTTTTCAGCTCTGCTAATACAGGTGATCCTCTCTTTTAACTAGTTAAAACTAGTAGACAACCCTTTTAATAAAGTGAACTCATCTAAATTGAATCTGTCGTTTATACATTTACATTATTCTCAGTTTCCTTAGTTTTCTTCATACCTTTTTTCACCCTTCTTTCTTCAGTTCCACCCCAAGACCCTTTTTTTCCTAATGACCTTTGATTATTATGCTTTTGTATTATATGAAGACAATAACAGTACAGTAACAAAGCAGCATTTATTTATTATATACATCATACAAAAATATTCCCCTGGTTCACCTTTATTCATGAAAAAAGCCATCATCATAATCTTTCTCCAGGACCAAAGACCTGGTGTAGGTTTTCCATGCTATAATATTAATGCATTAACATAGCTACCTAACAACACATCCCTCACATAAGCAAAATGCATTGACCACATTTAGCTTGTGGCTAGAAACCTTGTTTGTCTCAGATTTTTCAGAACAATGTATGTCGATATATTTAAACAAAACAAGGCTGATTCATTTCAGGCAGATTGAAATAGGGCAATGAACAGAAACATAACAAGGATTCCAAATGACTAAATATAATTTCTATTACTCATAATCACACCAAATGTATACTGTTATTTGTTTTGCATGAAATATGCCTGCTTTTAATCTATGAGTTTTTTATGCATATCTACATTCCTTGGATTGTTGCTCTTGGGAATATCTATTTTTAGGAAGGTGTATTTAACGTATGGTTTAGTAACATGAGTCCTTTTGAAGAACATTATTAATGCAGCTATAAATATACATGATGGAAAGGTGCAGAGAATACAAAGTTTTACAGGGGAACATTTACAAGGCTTTATCTTGACAAGGTGGTGTCCTTCAGTGGAGGACAACGCTTCACTGTTACCTCAGCATTTATGTCAACTCTAAGTCAGTCATTTCATTTCACTTTTATACATATGCTTAGATGCTCAAAAAAATTACACTATGTGGAGGGATGTTAGAGAGCAGGTCAACTGCAAGGTGGGGGGTCTACATATCCACTTCATTTAACCCTCATAAAGAGTCAATGTCCCTCAGACTACACCAGGGGATGCACTCACGCTATCTGCAAACACATGGAATGATATCACATTTATTTCAACCCCTTCAGGAGACAGACATTTTTCCCTTCCTGACAGAGCCTATTTTTGCAACTCTAACATGTTTCACTTTATGTGGTAATAACTCTGGAACACTTTTACTTATCCAAGCCATTCTGAGATTGTTTTCTCGTGACACAATGATCAGATGCAGCTGAGCTAAACTTGATGGTTAACGCGTTAAGTAAAGAATGGCAAGAAAAAGAACTAACTTTTCAATGGATTTCAATGGCTTTTGTCTCGAGATAAACTAGATAACACTGTGCCATGTGTTACCAGAGTCAATTTTAGCTCGGCTACATCTGTACTTTATGTTAAAGGTAAAATCGAGTCGATATGTTTTACCTTTATTTATTTAAAAAAAATCCAAAATGTACGGAAAAATTGGAAAAAGTAGCTATTTTCTACACTTCTATTTCTCTGCTTTTAAGTCGAATAGTGATACCTTATAAAATAGTTATTAACGTTCACCATATGTCTACCTTATGTTTGCATCATTTTATGAATGTCATTTTATTTTTTTAGGATTTTAGAAGGCTTAGATTTTTAGAAGCAAATTTTAGAATTTTTAAGTACATTTCCAAAATCCACTTTTTAAAGGACCAATTGAGTTTTGGGTCACTTTGTGGGGCCTACGTAGCAGAAACCACCCATAAATGACTCCATTTTAGAAACTACACCCCTCAAGTTATTCAAAACTGACTTTGCAAGTGTTGTTTACCCTTTACATGTTTCACAAGAATTAAAGGAAAATGGAGGCAAATTTTTTTTTGCGGGATGAGTTGATATTTTCATTGGTTTCATTTCATTTTGGGTACATAGGCGGTCATTTTACTATCCATAAATATGACTATAATTTGCGATTTAGGCATAGAAACTGGCCTAAATGTAAGCCAGCAAGAAAGCTGGCTTACATTAAGACTAGCGCTGAATACGTCAAAGTTATATAGAGGCCGGCACCTCGTCATAACTTTGGCAGATCCACCGACAGCTATAGGGGTTATTAAGTCCGGTGTCTAAAGCGCTTTTTGTCAGACAAGGTGACAAAAAATGGCCGTTTTCAAAAAATGATTTCATAGAATTCACCTGAAGAGGTAGACCATAAGATATTTTTATAGAGCAGGTCATTACAGATGCAATGATACCTAATATGTCTATTTTTAAATTTTTGTTTGCAATCTTACACAATAAAAGCATTTTTGCATTTTTTTTATGAAAGACTTTTTTTATTTTTCTGTCAATCGTCTTGTGTCAGGACTCAGGTTTTGCAGGGTGAGTTAATGTTTCGACTGGTACCATTTTGGGGTGCATGGTACTTTTTGATCACTTTCTATTACACTTTTTGCAAGGCAAGGTGACAAAAAATGGCTATTTTTTTAAAAGCATTTACCTGAAGGGTTAGACCATTACATATTTTTATAGAGTTGGTCATTACAGACAAAAATGCTGTTTTTGTGTTGCCATTTTCTGACAACCATATTTTTTTTATTATTTTTGGTTCAATCATCTTGTGTAGGGACTAATTTTTTGCGGATGAGGTGATGTTTTTAGTGGTAACATCGTGGGGTACAATATACTTTTTAATCACTTGCTACTACACTTTTTGTAAGACTGTATGGCTATTTTGGCGCCTTTTTTATTTTTATTTTTTTACACTGTTCATCTGATGGTGTGGGTCATGTGATATTTTATAGACCCGGTCATTACAGACGTGGTGATAATTAATGCATCTATTTTATTTTATTTTTTTAAATAAAATGTATTGTATATGGCTTGATTATGTCTCATTCATCTACAAAACATTGCTCCAATAGTCTTCTGGTTTGTCCAGGTGATCCTTAACAGTGTTGTTTTTGGAGGATTTGCAATCCTGTCATATAACATTGTTCAGTGCCCTCCTGCTGGTAGACTCTTGAACGTTAAACGGGTTCTCCAGGCTTTTAATATTGATGACCTATCCTCAGGATAGGTCATCAATATCAGATTGGCGAGGTTGTTGGACCCGGCACCCCCAACAATCAGCTGTACAATTAGACTGAGCACGCAGTGTACACATACCATCTCCTATCTCTCTTTCTGCTGCTGCTATGTCTATAACAAAGCAGCAGCAGAGCAGGAAGAGATAAGGGAGACTGCACATGCAGACTGTATGCACCGTATCCTCATACCTCATATAGCTGATCGGCGGGGATGCTGGGTGTGGACCCATGCAGATCTGATATTGATGACCTATCCTGAGGATAGGTCATCAATAATAAAAGAACGGAGAAACCCTTTAACATTAGCTAATGTGAGAAAGACTTTTAATTGCTTTGAGGTTACTTTGCATTTCTTGGATTATTACACATCTTGGTGTCATCTTTGTTGGTCAACTACTCCTGGGTAGGGTAATAATGGCCTTCAATTTTCTCCATTTGTACACAATTTGTCTGACTGTGGATTGGTCAAGTTCACATACTTTTGGTACTCACAGGCATAATATTGGATCATTTTTCTGAATAAATAAATGCCCAAGTCTAATATTTTTTACTCATTTGGTTATCTTTTCTGAAATTTATGAAGGGTTCACAGACTTTAACCACCTCCCGACCGCCTAACGCACGGTTGCGTCCGGAAGGTGGTTGATTCATTCCTCCTGGACGCCTCCGTGCGTCATCTCGCGAGACGCGAGATTTCCTGTGAACGCGCGCACACAGGCGCGCGCGCTCACAGGAACGGAAGGTAAGAGAGTGGATCTCCAGCCTGCCAGCGGCGATCGTTCGCTGGCAGGCTGGAGATGTGATTTTTTTTAACCCCTAACAGGTATATTAGACACTGTTATGATAACAGCGTTTAATATACCTGCTACCTGGTCCTCTGGTGGTCCCCTTTGTTTGGATCGACCACCAGAGGACACAGGTAGCTCAGTAAAGTAGCACCAACCACCACTACACTACACTACACCCCCCCCCGTCACTTATTAACCCCTTATTCACCCCTGATCACCCCAGATCACCCCAGATCACCCCATATAGACTCCCTGATCACCCCCCTGTCATTGATCACCCCCCTGTCATTGATAACCCCCTGTAAGGCTCCATTCAGAGGTCCGTATGAATTTTACGGATCCACTGATAGATGGATCGGATCCGCAAAACACATACGGACGTCTGAATGGAGCCTTACAGGGGAGTGATCAATGACGGAGGTGATCACCCCATATAGACTCTCTGATCACCCCCCTGTCATTGATCACCCCCCTGTCATTGATCACCCCCCTGTAAGGCTGCATTCAGACGTCTGTATGAATTTTACGGATCCACTGATAGATGGATCGGATCCGCAAAACACATACGGACGTCTGAATGAAGCCTTACAGAGGAGTGATCAATGACGGAGGTGATCACCCCATATAGACTCCCTGATCACCCCCCTGTCATTGATCACCCCCCTGTCATTGATCACCCCCCTGTAAGGCTGCATTCAGATGTCCGTATGATTTTTACGGATCCACTGATACATGGATCGGATCCGCAAAACACATACGGACATCTGAATGGAGCCTTACAGGGGGGTGATCACCCCATATAGACTCCCTGATCACCCCCCTGTCATTGATCACCCCCCTGTAAGGCTGCATTCAGATGTCCGTATGATTTTTACGGATCCACTGATACATGGATCGGATCCGCAAAATACATACGGACATCTGAATGGAGCCTTACAGGGGGGTGATCACCCCATATAGACTCCCTGATCACCCCCCTGTCATTGATCACCCCCCTGTCATTGATCACCCCCCTGTCAGGCTGCATTCAGATGTCCGTATGATTTTTACGGATCCACTGATACATGGATCGGATCCGCAAAACACATACGGACATCTGAATGGAGCCTTATAGGGGGGTGATCAATGACCGGGGGGTGATCACCCCATATAGACTCCCTGATCACCCCCCTGTCATTGATCACCCCCCTGTCATTGATCACCCCCCTGTCAGGCTGCATTCAGATGTCCGTATGATTTTTACGGATCCACTGATACATGGATCGGATCCGCAAAACACATACGGACATCTGAATGGAGCCTTATAGGGGGGTGATCAATGACAGGGAGGTGATCACCCCATATAGACTCCCTGATCACCCCCCTGTCATTGATCACCCCCCTGTCAGGCTGCATTCAGATGTCCGTATGATTTTTACGGATCCACTGATACATGGATCGGATCCGCAAAACACATACGGACATCTGAATGGAGCCTTATAGGGGGGTGATCAATGACAGGGGGGTGATCAATGACAGGGGGTGATCACCCCATATAGACTCCCTGATCACCCCCCTGTCATTGATCACCCCCCTGTCATTGATCACCCCCCTGTAAGGCTCTATTAAGACATTTTTTTGGCCCAAGTTAGCGGAAATTATTATTTTTTTTCTTAAAAAGTCTCATATTCCACTAACTTGTGTCAAAAAAAAAAATCTCACATGAACTCACCATACCCCTCACGGAATCCAAATGCGTAAAAAATTTTTGACATTTATATTCCAGACTTCTTCTCACGCTTTAGAATGCCAGGGCAGTATAAAAACCCCACATGTGACCCCATTTCGGAAAGAAGACACCCCCAGGTATTCCGTGAGGGGCATATTGAGTCCATGAAAGATTGAAATTTTTGTCCCAAGTTAGCGGAAAGGGAGACTTTGTGAGAAAAAAAAAAAAACAATTTCCGCTAACTTGTGCCAAAAAAAAAATATTTCTATAAACTCGCCATGCCCCTCATTGAATACCTTGGGGTGTCTTCTTTCCAAAATGGGGTCACATGTGGGGTATTTATACTGCCCTGGCATTTTAGGGGCCCCAAAGCGTGAGAAGAAGTCTGGTATCCAAATGTCTGAAAATGCCCTCCTAAAGGGAATTTGGGCACCTTTGCGCATCTAGGCTGCAAAAAAGTGTCACACATCTGGTATCGCCGTACTTAGGAGAAGTTGGGGAATGTGTTTTGGGGTGTCATTTTACATATACCCATGCTGGGTGAGAGAAATATCTTGGTCAAATGCCAACTTTGTATAAAAAAATGGGAAAAGTTGTCTTTTGCCAAAATATTTCTCTCACCCAGCATGGGTATATGTAAAATGACACCCCAAAACACATTCTTCAACTTCTCCTGAATACGGATATACCACATGTGTGACACTTTTTTGCAGCCTAGGTGGGCAAAGGGGCCCACATTCCAAAGAGCACCTTTAGGATTTCACAGGTCATTTACCTACTTACCACACATTAGGGCCCCTGGAAAATGCCAGGGCAGTATAACTACCCCACAAGTGACCCCATTTTGGAAAGAAGACACCCCAAGGTATTCCGTGAGGGGAATGGCGAGTTCCTAGAATTTTATATTTTTTGTCACAAGTTAGTGGAAAATTTGGATTTTTTTTTTTCCTTTCGGATTTCACCGGCCATTTTTTACAGAATTTGATTTCAAACTCCTTACCACACATTTGGACCCCTAGAATGCCAGGGCAGTATAACTACCCCACAAGTGACCCCATTTTGGAAAGAAGACACCCCAAGGTATTCGCTGATGGGCATAGTGAGTTCATGGAAGTTTTAATTTTTTGTCACAAGTTAGTGGAATATGAGACTTTGTAAGAAAAAAAAAATCATAATTTTCCGCTAACTTGTGACAAAAAATAAAAAGTTCTATGAACTCACTATGCCCATCAGCGAATACCTTAGGGTGTCTACTTTGCGAAATGGGGTCATTTGTAGGGTGTTTGTACTGTCTGGGCATTGTAGAACCTCAGGAAACATGACAGGTGCTCAGAAAGTCAGAGCTGCTTCAAAAAGCGGAAATTCACATTTTTGTACCATAGTTTGTAAACGCTATAACTTTTACCCAAACCATTTTTTTTTTACCCAAACAATTTTTTTTTAACAAAGACATGTAGAACAATAAATTTAGAGCAAAATTTATATATGGATGTCGTTTTTTTTGCAAAATTTCACAACTGAAAGTGAAAAATGTCATTTTTTTGCAAAAAAATCTTTAAATTTCGATTAATAACAAAAAAAGTAAAAATGTCAGCAGCAATGAAATACCACCAAATGAAAGCTCTATTAGTGAGAAGAAAAGGAGGTAAAATTCATTTGGGTGGTAAGTTGCATGACCGAGCAATAAACGGTTAAAGTAGTGTAGGTCAGAAGTGTAAAAAGTGGCCTGGTCTTTCAGGGTGTTTAAGCTATGGGGGCTGAGGTGTTTAACTATAATCTATCTATTTTGTTATACAGTTTAACACTCTGTCCCGTGTTGTTCAGTCCCCTTCAATCCCCAATGTTCTTATTTTATAAATAAATCAATAATCTAAAAATTGAGTGCACGCAAAAATAAAAAAAAGTTTGTAAGATATCTTATTAAAGAAGAATGTTTATATATTCATCAGCCACATCTTAACCTCCCTATGCCTCATGCACTGTTTGTTCACAAAATTCACTGTTGAAATCCCTCTTGAGAAATAAAATGGATTATCAGATCACTGAGGGATCAGGTTACATACTGCCTATAGAAGCCTATAGAGAAGGACAGGGACAGGAAGAATCATCTACAGTGTAAGAGAGAGGCAGAAATACACATAGAGATGCTGCTGCTGCTGTCTGTAGTATGCAGTATGTTTTCTATCTTACCCAGTGCTGGATTTACAGCTACACTGTTCAGTACTGTTGTACTGGGTATGCAGAGGAGAGACAAGGGCAGGATCTCCTTTTCTTTGTGTGTGCTGTGTATGGGAGACATCATAGTAGCTAGTCTCAGTTCACTAATAAAAAAACTAATACAGAAGATACATGTAATTGTCAGAAATGGTGCTTCTCCTTATGCAGACACAAACAACAGCTAATTAAAAAAAATTACCTGAACCGACAGGTTTATTTTAATTTAAAAACAGCCTTTTAGTTACGATTGTTGATGTAATCTTGATTGTGCACACAGCAGAGTGTGCAATACAAGAGGGCAAGTATATGTTTATAATAGCTATAGGGTGGCCTGACAGAATTTTTTCCAAGGCACAGTACTTTAGTTCAACTGTGGCTCTCAGCATCTATTGCAAATACAGTTATTTATATGCACCTTCTATATTTTCAGAATACAAAATTGCAATTAAAAATATAAAATATTTTATATAAAAGGTTAATTCTGCTTCTAAAAAGCAAACAATGATAGACACCAAAATGACTATAGAAATAAGTTTGGAGAAATTGCCATACCACTGTTTCCATGTCCAAATCAATGTAACGCTGAGCTGTTAGTGTACCTAAAATAAAGACTAAAGGGCTACCATACATTATGCTATCCTACACCATAATTCTGGGAGTAGGACCGGTGTGATGTTCCCTTTTGGATGTCTCTTCATGGCGTGGTCTCCAGACCAATCTCAGGCTATCATGGCATCCAAGACAACAGCGGAACTCATTGCTAAAAAGTTCAGCCATAGACTAAGTAAAGACCCAGAGAGCAATAGGTGAACCTAAAAATCCCAGCACACCACTGTTAGTATAAATTGAGAAAGGTCTCTACGTTGGTAGCAATGGTCCGCAATGAAGCTAATGTCAAAACAGCTGCTTTACTCCAAAGAAGTGATCTTCTCACATACAATGCAGGCATTGTCCTCTTAATAATCTCCTTGTAGCGTCCTAGTTGACATTTCCCCCAGTAGACTTATATGGCTCACCAAAACTTGCTGCAGATAATTACACTGCAGCCCCTCACACTTTCAAATGACTGTTTGCTAGCTGGATCATGATACTCCAAAAGTCACAGGAATATATGTCCCCATATTTCTTTGACAGGAGGCATCACACAATTTTCGCAAGCAACTTGATACGATTTTTGTGGTTTCATGTGGCTAAAAAACTTTACTTTCAATCTGGCTTTTACGCCCCTCTCACATGCCGCAAATTGGAGCTAGGTGCTTGAAATTTTTATCACCTACAGATCTTAGTGACACCAGCTACCTCCTCGATTTGCATAACCTTACAGCCTGTCCTTCTTGGTGTTACAATTTCAATGCTGTATTTTTTTCGCAGGAGTAAAATTTTGATTGACATCAAAGGTCATCAATATCTGATTAGTGGAGGTCTGACTCCCAGCTCACCCACCGATCAGCATTTAGAAGAGGCCCTTGACACTCAGGTAAGTCCTGCATCCTCTTCTTATGGCAGGAACGTCAAATTCATCGGTCACAAGGTTTATGTGCAGCAGTCCCATTCAAGTGAATGGACCTGGGTTGCAATACCAATTGCAGCAGCTATAGAATGAACAGTGCTATGAGGCGGCCACTCACCGGAGTGCTGCAGCCTCTCACCTAGGATAGATCAGCAATATTCAACTTCCAGAAAACCCCTTAAAGCAAAGGCAGTACCTTTCAATATTGGGGTATTTGGGTTCTTAATGATATAGATAATTTCAAGTTTTTTCCTGTTCATAAATATGAAAATCATTTAAGCATCTTCATTCTAGAACATCATAAAAATCTGGTGGTGCAGAATAAGGCTCCTCAATGACCACTGTATACAGGTGTGTTAGTGGTCATTATAAGGTTGAAAAATAACACTTATTATTTTCTATTTTTTTCATCAAGTTCATCAGCAATCTTTGTGATATGGGCAATATGAATCTCATCATCCCATAGTGTACTTAGAGTTAAAAATGCAACAACGATACTATTAAAAAGTATGCTACCTACAGAAGAAGACTGGTAAGTTTTTTTCATTTATAGATTTTGCATCTAGAATTGATTGAGCTGTTTGTCATTGTTAAAAGAAAGGAAAAATAGTAGAAAACATGAAGCCGCCTTGTAATAAACGAAGCAGTGGGCCCTTGGGGTATGTATGCTAATGTTGTGGTCTAATTTACAGGCCTGGCGTGAAAACCATTCAGCTGTGCTTCTGAGTCCTTCCACCACTACCTGTGAGATAACGCCATTAACAGGTAGGATGTAGCCCTGAAGGTAAAACACATGATGCTTGGTTTCACTGGCTTATATTAAGGATAATTTTACTTAAAGTACTGTAGCAATCCCAATGAAAAACATGTCTCTGAAGTTTAGATATTGACATTTTGAACTTGCATGCGCACAAACCCAATGCACCATTCAGTGCTGTCATTTAGAGTTGTTTTGCCCTATATACATCTATTTAAAAGATTATAGTAACATTTCTATGTGGCACCTCACGGTGTAAAAATTCAGATAGGCATTTCTCCTTTTTTAACCCCCCCAACAGTAACTTTAAAATTGGAAAAACGTTCCCAAAAGTTTCACATTTTTTTCTGTACATTTTGAATTTAAGTAAATATAGTGGGAGCACAACTCAGGTGACTTTAGTGCATTGTAACCCCTTAGTGACATAAATAATTTTAGCCTTAAAGGAAATGTGTCACCAATTTTTTTTTTCTGCCAGTTAAAACCAGATAGCGACATCAAATAATTTTTTTCTAACCTGTTTTTATTTTCTGATTTTGGATTTTTAATTCTATTTCCTGAATATGATTATGGGGGCAGCTGTCTTGCCTGAGCTGTTCTTAACAGCATTTAGAAAGCGTTTAAAGAATTGCTTTACAGCAGCCACATGGGCCATAGACACAATAGTCTGGAGGGGATCTCAGTGACTTCTATGGGAGAGTTTTGTGACCTGTGCAGAGTTCATTTTACAAGCAAGTAGTAGATAAGCTTTGACAATTACGCATCTTGTGTTGTCTATAAATAGAGGTGATATGGGCCATTGTATACCTGGCTGTAATGATAAGGAGATAACTGCAGCAAAGTGATCTGTAGGGACCAAGAAGTGGTGCCTATTATTAGGCTTAGTGGTCAGTATGAAAACTGCAGGATTTTATAGTTTTTGTTTGAATATAAATGATGACATTAAAAATAACCACCAAAAATGATTTAAAATATGTTTAACATAAAAACATGATTTAATCAATAGGTCATTTTCCCATAGCACATTGCCTTTAAGGACCAGTAACATTTCCCACCCTCTGTGTTCCAGTGGTAATAACTTTTATAGTTTTATTTCAATTTACCTATATGATGCTGTGGTTGATAAGCTGTGAGAAGGTGGCGGCACTTACAGGAGCACTAATGTCTTCTCAAATAGCTGATCAGATAAGAAGTTCCATGGCAATACATTGTCATAGACTTCATTACAGACTTGACTTCTTACAATGGCTCTATTTCATCTGGGTGGTAGCAGATTGTTTTCATCTGGCTCTATTTCATCTGGGTGACTCACTTCATGCCCTTGCCCATTCTACCATCTGCCTGCCAACTAGCTACGTTGTTCCCTTTACATATCATGTCTGAACAAGGAGTGCAAATGACGTCCAGATTTTGGAAAGTCATACTCATCATTTCCTCTGCATACCATCTGATAACCAATGGTCAAGTGGAACACATTAACGAGATTGTGACCAACTACTTGTGCCACTTCAAAATGATTGGGATGCTTTGCTTCCGTGGGCAGAATTTTCATATACTCTTCCATTAATAACTTCTCCCAGATCTGGAAGGAGACTAAGGTCCCTCTTCTACAGACCTCAGCCCAAATGAAGATATTCACTGAGACCGGAGGCAGGCCTCTACCTCAGTTCTCACCTGCAGATAAAGCCTGGCTGCTCTCCAAGAATATCAGACTTAGGATGCCTTTGAACAAATTAGCACCTCTCCCCTTGAAGTCATGAAACAATTGAATTCAGGCTGGTAAAATTTGCATCTCCCTGTCACACTGGGGATACCTATTTTTTTCCATGCCTCTGTGCCCAAGCCAATGATTTTCAATAGTTTATCTAGAAGATCTAGCCTCCCTACCTACATTCTAGACATAAAGAGAATTAGAGGTAAAAATTACTTTCTAATTGACTGGAAAATGTATGCTTCTATTCTTACAATTTTCCAGATCAAAGAGGAAGGGAAGGACTACTACTACTCCTATTTTTCCATCCCCACCACTCCCTTCCATTCTTTGCTGTGTGTGCAGTTGTATGACTGCTTCAAATTGACCTCCCTTTTACTCTTTACCTGAGAATAGGTTTACTAGTTTACCAGTGAAGATGGCTATTCTGATTGTCTGCTCGTGTACTGATCTTCTGCTTATTAACCTGCTCTGATACTCTGCTGCCTACCCTGACATTAGCCTGTCTACCATACTGACCCTTTGCTGCAGAGGTGCAGCTAGGATTTCCTGCACCCAAGGCAAGGAATCAGATTTGTGCCCCCCAAGCCACTCAAATTTACATAAAGAGAGGGCAGTTAAGAGGCGCCACTCCTCTAAGCCACTCCTCTGACTCAGCCTAATGCATAACTATACTCACCCAATCCCACCTAATAAAATCTATCATATGGTACACAGCAGTACCAATACACCTTGCAGTAAACAAAATAACCAACTAGTCCTACCACATCCAGTATGTTGTTGACATTGGTGTGATGTCCGCTGGATCCGGAACAAGGTCTCTGTGGTTATAAAGCAAAAAGAATAATCACATAAGGAAGGGATGGTGACTGTACCTGGTAAATACATACAAGGGGGCACTGTGCTGGCCCTATAAGACTCAGCCACCACAATGTATAACAGGGTAATCTAGGCATTTCCCCTTAGTGCTACCACACAGTACTAATGCCTACATTGTGCCCCCTTGCAGTAATTATGCCTACATTGTGCCTCCTTTACAGCATAAATGCCCACATTGTGCCCCCCCACAGTAGTTATGCCCACCTTGTGGCCCCTTCACATTAGTTATGCCCACCTTTGTGCCCCTTCACAGTAGTTATGTCCTCCTTGCTTGTCACAGTAGTTATACCCACCCTTGTGCTTGTCACAGTAGTTATTCCCACCTTTGTGCCCATCACAAATTATATCTTCCTTGCGCCCCTCATTGTAGTTATGCCCATTTTTGTGCCTGGTACAGTAGTAATGCCCATCTTTGTGCCCTTTCACAGTAATTATGCCCACCTTTGTGCCCCTTCTTACTAGTAATGTACTCCTTGTGGCCCCTCACTGCAGTTTTGTCCACCTTTATGCCCGTCACAGTAGTTACACCAATCTTTGTGCCCCCACAGTAGATATGCTCATCTTTGTCCCCCTCACACTAGTTATGCCGACATTTGTGCCCCTCACAGTAGTTAAGTTCCTCTTTTGTGTACTTTCACTGTAGTTATGACCACTATTGTACCCCTCACTGTAGTTATGCCTAGATATGTGGGCTCCTTGTGGCCCTCCTTTGGCCCCCAGTGCCCTCTCCAGCTCCATGGAAGAAAAAAAACATAAATACTTACCTGCTTCCATGACCTGACGACATGCTACCACACACATCACGCTGCTGGCTGTGCAGGACGCTGATTTCCGGGCTTTCAGCTCTCCTTCCATAGCCAGCAGTATGATATGTGGCCTGAATGGGGGAGCGCCGGAGATCAGCAGAAAAATAAAGCAGGGAGCGGACAGCTCCCTGCTTCACTATGTAAATGAACTGCTCGGGCGAGTGCGCCCCCCCCCCCCCAGCCTCTGCACGAGGGCTTGTGCCCCATCTGCCCCCCCCCCATGCTATACCCCTGCTTTGCTGCCTGCCCTGTCCTAGGATTATTTTTGCTGAATTGCACAAACTCTGCCTACTCTGACATCTGCCTGTTTAGTGACTACGCGTATTGCATGAATCCTTGGTGCTATGCACCATTGTCTCTGACCCCTGTTGGACAGCTACCAACTGCACCAGGACTATTCCAAGAGGTAGTGGCCTGGTTTGTCCCTCGCAAAAAAGGCCAGATCCCTGTATAGGGGTTAAAGGGTGAAAACAAGGGGACTGTCAGGAAAACATCCTTAGAATTAGCCCAAAGTCAATATTATTTAGCCCAAAGTCTATATGTGTCGATATATATATATATATATATATATATATATATATACATACAGTTGCAAGAAAAAGTATGTGAACCCTTTGGAATGATATGGATTTCTGCACAAATTGGTCATAAAATGTGATCTGATCTTCATCTAAGTCACAACAATAGACAATCACAGTCTGCTTAAACTAATAACACACAAAGAATTAAATGTTACCATGTTTTTATTGAACACACCATGTAAACATTCACAGTGCAGGTGGAAAAAGTATGTGAAACCTTGGATTTAATAACTGGTTGAACCTCCTTTGGCAGCAATAACTTCAACCAAACGTTTCCTGTAGTTGCAGATCAGACGTGCACAACGATCAGTAATTCTTGACAATTCCTCTTTACAGAACTGTTTCAGTTCAGCAATATTCTTGGGATGTCTGGTGTGAATCGCTTTCTTGAGGTCATGCCACAGCATCTCAATCGGGTTGAGGTCAGGACTCTGACTGGGCAACTCCAGAAGGCGTATTTTCCTCTGTTTAAGCCATTCTGTTGTTGATTTACTTTTATGCTTTGGGTCGTTGTCCTTTTGCAACACCCATCTTCTGTTGAGCTTCAGCTGGTGGACAGATGGCCTTAAGTTCTCCTGCAAAATGTCTTGATAAAATTTTTCCTTTGTTGATACCAATCCGACCAGGCCCTGATGCAGCAAAGCAGCCCCAAACCATGATGCCCCTACCACCATACTTCACAGTTGGGATGAGGTTTTGATGTTGGTGTGCTGTGCCTCTTTTTCTCCACACATAGTGTTGTGTGTTTCTTCCAAACAACTCAACTTTGGTTTCATCTGTCCACAGAATATTTTGCCAGTACTGCTGTGGAACATCCAGGTGCTCTTGTGAAAACTGTAAACGTGCAGCAATGTTTTTTTTGGACAGCATTGGCTTCCTCTGTGGTATCCTCCCATGAAATCCATTCTTGTTTAATCGTAGATTTGCTAACAGGGTTGTTAGCATATGCCAGAGACTTTTGTAAGTCTTTAGCTGACACTCTAGGATTCTTCTTCACCTCATTGAGCAGTCTACACTGTGCTCTTGCAGTCATCTTTACAGGACGGCCACTCCTAGGGAGAGTTGCAGCAGTGCTGAACTTTCTCCATTTATAGACAATTTGTCTTACCGTGGACTGATGAACAGCAAGGCTTTTGGAGATACTTTTATAACCCTTTCCAGCTTTATGCAAGTCAACAATTCTTAATCATAGGTCTTCTGAGAGCTCTTTTGTGCGAGGCATCATTCACAACAGGCAATGCTTCTTGTGAAAAGCAAACCCAGAACTGTTGTGTGTTTTTTATAGGGCAGGGCAGCTGTAACCAACACCTCCAATCTCATCTTATTGATTGGACTCCAGTTGACTGACACCTCACTCCAATTAGCTCTTGGAGATGTCATTAGTCTAGGGCAGGGGTACTCAACTGGCGGACCGCGGTCCAAATACGGACCGCGGCCGCCAGTTGTCCGGACCCCGGCCATCCTTCAGAGCGCTGCTCCTCTCCTGCACACTGTGCCGTGCAGGAGGAGGAGCTTACCGGCGCACTTCCACCTGTCCCACAGCGCAGTGAGACAGGGCTTCCTCCACATGTAGCGCTCCTCCTCCTGCACACTCTGGCAGCTCTGCTCAATACAGCGGCGGGCACAGGAGCTGATAGTTCTCAGCAGCGCAGGAGAAGTCTCTCCCTCCCCCCTGTGCTGCTGCTGTCCCCGCCACTGCCAATAAGAAGAGGCAGGAGGAGGAGGGGAGGGGCTGTGGCCACTGCGCCACCAATGAAGAAAACTGACCTGTATTACAAATACAGGAGGCGGGTGCCGGAATCAAATAGCCGGCACCCGACCTCTGTGACAGGGAGCTGCGATCAGTTGAGTTAACCCTTCAGGTGCGGTACCTGAGGGGTTAATTGTAGCTGATCGCAGCCCCCTGTCACAAAGGTCGGGTGCCGGCTATTTGATTCCGGCACCCGCCTCCTGTATTTGTATAAGAAACGTTGGTGGCACAGTGCGCCCCCCCCCCCCTAGTATAAGAAACATTGGTGGCGCAGTTCGCCCCCCCCCCCCTTCCCCATTATAATAAACATTGGTGGCTCAGTGGGAAGTGCCAATGAGGGTTAAAAATAATAAAAGAAAATTAACTCACCTCCTCCAGTTCATCGCGTAACTGCCGGTCTCCAGTTCTTACTTCTTTCTTCAGGACCTGTGGTGACGTCACTGAGCTCATCACATGGCCCATTATCATGGTGATGGATCATGTGATGAGCTCAGTGATGTCACCACAGGTCCTGAAGAAAGAAGTAAGAACTGGAGACCGGCAGTTACGCGATCAACTGGAGGAGGTGAGTAAATTATTTTTTAACCCTCATTGGCACTGCCCACTGCACCACCAATGTTTATTATATTGGGGGAGGCGCACTGCGCCACCAATGTTTATTATACTGGGGTGATGGGGGGGCGCACTGCGCTACCAATGTTTATTATTTTGAGGGGGGGCGCACTGCGCCACCAATGTTTATTATATTGGGGGGCACACTGCGCCACCAATGTTTATTATATTGAGGGGGGGCGCACTGCGCCACCAATGTTTATTATACTGGGGTGATGGGGGGGCACACTGCGCCACCAATGTTTATTATACTGGGGTGATGGGGGGGGCACACTGCGCCACCAATGTTTATTATTTTGAAGGGGGGCGCACTGCGCCACCAATGTTTATTATATTGGGGGGCACACTGCGCCACCAATGTTTATTATACTGGGGTGATGGGGGGGCACACTGCGCCACCAATGTTTATTATACTGGGGTGATGGGGGGGCGCACTGCGCCACCAATGTTTATTATATTGAGGGGGGCGCACTGCGCCACCAATGTTTATAGTGATGGGGGGGTGCACTGCGCCACCAATGTTTATTATACTGGGGTGATGGGGGGGCGCACTGCGCCACCAATGTTTATTATATTGAGGGGGGGCGCACTGCGCCACCAATGTTTATTGTGATGGGGGGTGCACTGCGCCACCAATGTTTATTATTTTGAGGGGGGGCGCACTGCGCCACCAATGTTTATTATATTGAGGGGGCCGCCAGACGAAAAAGTCGGACATGTAGTACTTTTAGTCTGGCGGCCTCTCACCGTGCTGCGCCGTAACTCTGCCCCCATCCCCATTATAGTCGATGGGCACAGAGCAGCGGCACGGCGAAGTAGTGGCAAGATGGCTCTGACAGGGTGAGCAGTCTGTCGGATCCATCCTGCTGCAAGTGTGAAAGTACCCTTACTAATGAGCGCTTCCATCATGGAACGCCCATTAGTACAGCCTTTACCTCCACCGCTACTTGTGCTAGTAAAAAAAAATATATATTACGTAATTACGGTACCTCCACCTCCATTTGCTCACGCTGTGGAGAGCACTCCCTGCTGACTAGAAGCTCAGGACAGGACCTACAAGACGTCATCACGTTAGAGCACCGGTCCTGAGCTTGCAGTCAGCAGCGAATGTTCACCGCAGCCAGGTGAATGCAAATTTTATTTTATTTTTTTGCAAAAGCAGAGAAGGGGGGCACTAATGGGGGCATTACTCTTACTGGGTGCACTAATGGGGACATTATTCTTACTGGGGCACTAATGTGGCCATTACTAATTCTGGGACTTACCCGGGGCGCTCCACTATAACGTCAGAGCGCCCCACGCGCATGTATCACATGATCGCATGGCATCTTTACTGTTGGCGTTCAGCTCGGACCTTCACCTGACTGCAGACCCTGGTATGTGGACCTTTAATAAAACTAGTTGAGTACCCCTGGTCTAGGGGTTCACATACTTTTTCCACCTGCACTGTGAATGTTTACATGGTGTGTTCAATAAAAACATGGTAACATTTAATTCTTTGTGTGTTATTAGTTTAAGCAGACTGTGATTGTCTATTGTTGTGACTTAAATGAAGATCAGATCACATTTTATGACCAATTTGTGCAGAAATCCATATCATTCTAAAGGGTCTACATACTTTTTATTGCAACTGTATGTATCATTTTATTTTTATTTTATTTTTCTTAGGGGGGCATATGTTTTGGGGCTAGTGCCCAGATGTTGTAAAACAATAGCAACACCCCTGACTCCTGGTAATACTTATAGGGCTTGCCTCACAATGCTCTTCCCTGGAGTTACACCAAAACAAATTTTCAGAAGTGGCCAAAAGGGTAAGGCTGGAATTTCCTTCAGTCAAATTACTTCCAGCTTTGTTATCTAAGTTTACTTTTTTATTACAAGAAAGAATTCATCCAATATCTATTTTCAAATGTTAATGAACCTGCTAGTAGAGTATTTTAAGGGTAAGGGACCATTCACACGTCCGCAATTCTGTTCCGCATTTATATGGGGCCGCACAATGTGCTGCCCGTATCCGGAAATGTGGACCCGCACTTCCGGGTCTGCATTTCCGTTCCCGAAAAAATAGAACATGTCCTATTCTTGTCCGCAATTGCGGACAAGATTAGGCATTTTCTATTAAGTGCCGGTGATGTGCGGTCCGCAAAATGCGGAACGCACATTGCCAGTGTCCGTGTTTTGCAGATCAGCAGATCTGTGGATCAGCAAAACACACAAGGACGTTTGAATGGACCCTTAGTCTTATGCCAGCCTTTGGCCAAGTTCACACTTCAGTTATTTGGTCAGTTATTTCCATCGGTTAGTGTGAGTCAAAAGCAATAGTGAGGCCTACACAGAGATAAGGTATAATGTAAAGCTCTGTACCTGTTCTGTATTTTTGACCTGAACCTGGTTTTGGCTCACAATAACTGATGGAAATAACTGACTAAAAAACTGAAGTGTGAACTTGCCCTTTCATGGTCAAGATGCTTGCCCTAATTAAGTGCTGGCCGTGGGTGTCTGGAGTTATGGCAACACTGAGCTGACTAGGCTAATGTTGCTCTCTTTCATTCTTTTAGAAGTTATAGCACAGCCTGCTTGGCAATTTCCATAACTCTACCTACCATTGATCCTTCTTCAGGTTATCCTCCTCTTGCCATAAAAGGCTGAGATGGGAATGCATCTTAAAGGAGTCCACTTTTTAACCAATGACCTTATTCAGAGTTTATGAATTGATTAGATTATTTATTTGTGTATGAAATTTGCATTCTTAGAAGTATGCCTACACATATGTGTGTAGTCTCATATTGCATCTGTTGCATGCAAATGCAGGCTAAGCGATTTTGTGTTAAGTTCTGATTTTAATTAAGTCCTTTAAATAGGCAGCTAATGTAGATTTAATACGACAGTTATTGCATGTTAATTAAGCATCAACTGATTGCTGGCCGTTTTGGTATAGATATTGAAGTTTACTAATTATCCAGGAGATAAATCAATTCACCATGTCGCTGTATCAATTTGCATAGGCAATACATCTGGAATTAGATTATGTATTACACGAAGAGTCAGATATATGTGCCAAGCCAGAAATAAATTCAATAACCAATCGTAGAAAGGAGAATTTGCAGACCAAGACGAACAGTATATAGGAATGCACTGTATCTCAAACACTTAAATGGTCAATATAATGGAATTCATCATGTGGATAATACAATAACACCATTATAATGACTTTATGTACATGGATTTTCTGGTATAACAGTATACCTTCAGTTTTCTTAAGCAAATTAATTTGTGCATCTGAGAAATAATAAAAATAATGTGAAAACATTTAACATATTTGTCATATACTTATTTAATGGAAATTATGATTCTAAAGACCAGGGTTATTACGGATATATGTATATGTATTTGTTAAAGTTTCCCCAATTTTCTACACAGATATAGAGATATAGAGTTACGTGAAAGCTCTGGCTGTCCAAAGCCTCAACTGGAATTTACTAAAAATGTTTTTCCGGGAATGATTCAAAATGGCTGCCAGCAAAGTGGCCTAGAATATGAGCAGGACAGGTTGCCACCACTTGTAGAGCTGCCTTATTGGGTGAGGGGGCAGGGGCCTCACTACACTGATGTACAATAGATAGTAATGACTCCATCCTGCCTATGATCCTCTATAATTGCTGAGCAGCCTGACAGGACAATTTACCAATATGTAGTATATGCAAGTGCTGGAGCATAGTGTAGTGACACCCCACCTCCTCACTCTGCTAGGAAGCTCTGAATGTGGTGGAAACCAGTCCTGCTCACATTCAAAAACAGGATTCTGGCAGGCATTTTAAATCATTCCTGGATAAATCCTTTAAAGGGAATGTTTCATCAGAAATTGACCTTTTATGTAAATCATATTTTTATGTTAAAACATATTTTCAAAGAATTTTTGGCAATTTTAATTTTACTTTCCCATGTCAATATGTATATTTAGATAGGGTATACAGATCACTTTTCTAGAGTTATATCATTATTATCACAGGTAAGATTACAATGACAGCTTATCTACTCCCTCCTGACCTTTGCACACGACATAAAACATACTTATAAAACTTTCCCAAAGAAGTCAGTGCGGTTCCTTCCTGTCCATTGTATCTATATCCTATTTGGCTGCTATAAAGCAAATCTTTCTATTACGACCAGCTCAGGCAAGAAGACTGCCCCATAACTATGTTCAGGAAATAGAATAATCAATCAAAAAATAAAAACAGATTAGAAAAAAAAGATTTGTCTTGCTATCTGGTTTTAACTGGTAGAAATAATTTCAGTAACTAATTCCTAACGTTAAAGAGGCTCTGTCACCAAGATCAACCCAATTAAACCAGATACATTGCCTGGTAGGGCTTATCATGCTGATTAAAATAATACCTTTCTTTTTTCTGTACAATAAATAGCTGCAGATAAATCAGTGTTTTTATTCATATGCAAATGAGCAATTGGAGCATCAGGAGGCGGGGCTGGATCGTTTGAGCACTGCTTTGTAACACCCCCTGTGCTCTGCACATTCCCCCCTCCCCTTGATTGACAGGACTAGACATCAGGCTGAGGGAAGAGCTTTATCCTAGAGCTGTGTGCTAGCAATATCATATCATTTCACTAAGTACTATAGCTTGACCACACTGAGATCTGCTCAGAAAGCTAATCTACATATTACTGCTTTATTCACAGGCTAAATATATAAGCATAGACACCAGCAATATGTGATAGCTTATAAGCATGAGGAAAAATTGAAAAATCTATGTGGTAATGATATAGCTTAGTAGTATAGTGGTTTACCATGCATCTCAAGGCCTAGGAGAGATGTACATTTTCTTTCTGCAATTTTTTTTCTCTCTCATTTAAAGGGAACCTGTCACCGGGATTTTGTGTATAGAGCTGAGGACATGGGTTGCTAGATGGCCGCTAGCACATCCGCAATACCCAGTCCCCATAGCTCTGTGTGCTTTTATTGTGTAAAAAAACTTTTTGATACATATGCAAATTAACCTGAGGTGAGTCCTGTCCCTGACTCATCTCAGGGACAGGACTCATCTCAAGTTAATTTGCATATGTATACATTTTTTTTTTTTTTACACAATAAAAGCACAGAAAGCTATGGGGACTGGGTATTGTGGATGTGCTAGCGGCCATCTAGCCACCCATGTCCTCAGCTCTATACACAAAATCCCAGTGACAGGTTACCTTTAAAACCATATTAAAAGGCTATACTATAAAAATATCTAATCATATAATAATAAGGCCTTACTATATTGAGAATAGTGTTTATTTTTTTTGCAAAAACCTATTACCGGTTTATTCACAGACACAAAATGTGATTATAAAAAAGCCAGTAATATTTATTACATTTCTAAAAAAAAACAAAAAAAAACAAAACATTATCGGGAATATATTAAAGGGGTTGTTCGGGTTCAGAGCTGAACCTGGACATCCCTCCATTTTCACCCCAGCAGCCCCCCTGACATGAGCATCGGAGCAGTTCATGCTCTGATGCTCTCCTTTGCCCTGCGCTAGATTGCGCAGGGCAAAGGCATTTTTTGGAGATCCATTGACATACCGGGGCTCTCCATGGGGTTGCCAGGAAGCCCGGAGACGTCACCGGCACTGATGGGCGGGATTTAGCTCTGCCCTAGCCAATAAAACGGCTAGGGCAGAGCTAAAGCCCACCCCTCAGAGCCGGTGACGTAAACTTCCGCCCGGCAGTGTGTTATTGAAAGCAAAAGAGCCTGTGCCCTGCGCGATGTAGCGCAGGGCAAGGGAGCGCATCGGAGCATGCTCCGATGCTAGCCTCAGGGGGGCTGCCTGGGTGAAAATAAGGGTATGTCCCGATTCAGCTCTGAACCCGGACAATCCCTTTAAGGACATAGACTATTTTTTTGGGATAAATGTGGAAGAAGAAAAATATCTGAAGAAAGAAATTTTTAAGTTTCTCACAAGATTCAAACCTGGGATCTCTATATGCAGAATTATTCAATTAACCACTAAGCTATAACATTACCACATGAACATATATGTTTCTCCCATGCTTATGAGCATACACATATTACCGGTGTCTATATAATCATCTATTGTGTGGGAATAAAACAGTATATATATATTAGCTTTCTGAGCAGATCTCAGGGTGGTGACAGAGCCTCTTTCCATTTACATCAATGTCGAAGGATTTGTTTTATGCATAAGAAATATTATTATATTTTGGTGTTGTTTAGAGGCACATTTAAATTATGTAATTCAGAGATCAGCAACCCCTGACACTCCTGCTTTTGTAAAACTACAACTCTGAGCATGCTCCATTCAATTCTATGGGAGTTCTGAGAGCATCCGATTGTAGTTTCACAACATCTGGACTGACAGAGATTGCTGATTCATGGTGTAATGTATATGATTTATTTTTTTGCTGCGGCAATATACAAAAATGTGATGTTTTGTGTTTTTTTCTTTTTTGTTACTTTTTATGCCTTTCGTTTTGCACACTAGGTAACCTGATAAATTAATTCATCAGGTTATTATGGTCATGTGAATACCTAATATATGTAGTTTGCTTTATGCATAATAAAATATATTTTATACTAAGCAAAGGTATTTTTATTCATTGGGTTTTTGTGGAGTTTTTATCACATTACTTTTACAACTTGATTTCAAAACTACAGTCCTGTATACTAATATATTATGCTCTGTGTCACTATGAAACAGGCTGAAGTTTGGGCAACACTAGTGTGCCTTAACAGTAGGATAGCTGAACAGAAAGGGTCCTTTGCAGGTCCTCAGGGCTGATTGCAGATGGATTCCTCGGTGACCCACTATTAGGTGATAGTCCCCTTTTATCATGCCACAGTAATCAAAGGGTTAACAGCCGGAATCACAGCCTCCTCCAACCCTAGCTGTGAAGCTTGAGCTTGCTCTAAAAAACTGAGCCTTCAGTAACAGCTCATCCTTAGCACAGGAGTAGTCCTGGAGCCTGCAACCCTCCTCTTATGCAGCAGTGCGGCAAAAGACGTTGCTGCAGACTAAGGCTCGCTCCACCCATTGTCAAAATACGGTGGTTGTTAAGGGGTTATTACCATGTATAAACAGTAGAAAATTCTTTGCATTAAACTGCTAGGCTCCCTCTGGTGGTGACTGCAGTAAGCTACTATGTCTAATGTTGGCTTCAGGTGGTCAGGGGTCAGCAGTAAACTGCTGGCTTTACTCTAGTAGCAGGTGTATTAGAAAACTAGGCCCCCTCTGGGGGTGTCAGCAGATGACCAAGAGTTTACTGTAAGCTGCTAGTCTCCCTCTAGTGGTGGCTGCACATGATCAGGTGTTTGTAGCATGATGCTAGACTCCCTCTAGTGGCAGTTGCAGTAGCCTTTTAGGTTCCCTCTAGTTGCCCCGTACAGGTGGCCAGTCATTGCTCATTTAACTCTATCTTATCTGCTAAGAGAATTTGGAGTACTGTATGAAAAACAGAGCTCTGATTTCAATGCAAATTCTAGAAATCAATCAACACAGTATAAAAATAAAGAATTGTATTTATAGATAATTTTCAAGCTGTAGCTTTAATAAAATATCCCCTTATATAATTAAATTGTAGGGGACATTTCAGTGAGCTAAAACAGTGATCCAAATATTTCCTGTGGCTTGCAAGTTGTCCATCAGAGCTATTGACTGATTATTAACAGTGTATAGCCTTGATCCCGTGAGCACACAATCGAATGTAAATTAGTATTTAAGAATTTCCTGATAATTTGTTAAAACCTGAGTTTAGACTCTCTAAAAGGATTAGATCACAAAATTGCATTCCTAGAAATACCCTATACTGAAAATATTATTTTTTACAACAAACAAATATATTAATTTACATTAAATCAATTGGATTTGATTAATAGGATACGCCAGTATAGAATGCATAAAAATGCATATAAAGATGTAATAATAATAAGACTCCTCACAGAGTTCATCTGTACCCCGCACTACACCTACATATTGAGCACTTCATTTCTAGCACTCTATTATACTGTATTATAATGCCATTATATAGTATTTTATAGTCCCTTTGTGCCTTCACACTTGCCTTTTAACATTAGTAACAGTGATAAAGCATAGCTGAGATTTCCACACTTATAAATTACTATTATGTAGTATACCAGTGACAGCCAAATAGATGGCACTGCATGCCAATCAGGTAGAGAATGAGTTAAGGGAATATTCATTTCTATAATAACCTACTCTCCATCTGAGGCGTCTTTGTGTGCAATTAAGCATGCCCTGCAATTGGGAGTGTGGGACATGACTGTGTCTTCCCAGAGATAAACAAAGGATGTCTTCCATGCAAGCGTCAGGACCACAGCCGCTGGGACCCCTGACTGGGATGGCCTAATTTTTGCCAGTAGCCATGTGCCTGGCACTACAGGAAAGATAGCTGAGTGTGCCTAATAGCACAAAGGGATTCAGTGTATATGCCAACAATCGTACGGCACAGTCTCCGGCAGAATTTTTTTAGGAATATCACTTCATACATGATATGAACTAAAGAATAACAATTTGCAATAAGTATATGTGCAGTGATATATTCATCTTTCGTAGTTTGTAAACATTATACTTTTCAGTAATATATATATATAGAGAGAGAGAGAGAGAGAGAGAAATTAAGAATTTTATCGTGGCATTCCCCCTGAATTTGAACTACTCCAAAATACTTAATCTAAGAGAAATTTAGGGTATGGCTACATGGTCAAGCTTTCTTCATGTTCTGGAAGGAGTGAATTCAAACAGAAGGAGAAATATTGTTTTTTAATACTTTCTCTTCCTGATTTTGGCACCCAAAACTATATCAGGAAACCTAACCTTATTACCCTACACATATAAATTCAATTGAAAGAAGCTGACTGAAGCTTTTTACCATCTACATGCTTTAATACTAGTGTTGAGCGAGGCCAATTTTTCTAGCGCTTTGTAGTAATGAATCAGGTTTTCCTAAAATGGCAGCTGCACATGTTACAAAGTGAAAGTAAGAAGCCATTGTCCTGTGAGCTGAGCATAGGGAGATACGTGTCAAATTCCAATGCGCTAGTGACGGTGTTGCTTAAAACGATTAATAGAAAAATATTGGAGAGGGAGAGAATGCAGGGAGACTGCAGGGAAAGTGCAGGGAGACTGCAGGGAGACTTATGCTGCATCAGTTTTATTTATTTATTCCTACATTTACTTATATCTACATCAGCCATAAACTAAGATATGTCATTCAATACCAATAAGATGGAAGCATTTTTTATTCCACTGCCAGCCTGCCAACCAATACCATCTAGTCTGCAACCCCTAGGAGACCAAGTCTTAATGATGACCATCCTCATCTTTTGCTGGCTTTACTTCTTTCAAATCATCCTTCAAAGTCTCCATGTCCTAGAAAAGTCAGCAATAAGCAGAGAGAGGAGGAGCTGGATGTTCCTGATTACATATTCTCATTGATGTTAGATGATGTGGAAAAGGAGGAAAAGCAGATGGTAGAATAAGGGCTCCCAACTGTAAGGCAAGAGAGTGCTGGGGTTGGAGAAGTGGGTATGCCAGAGCTGATTAATATTCTGTGTTTACTGTCAACCTGCAGGAGATTGCAGGCCAGAACAGCAATAATATGCATATTGTCCCCCAACCTAACCAGCAACAGCCCCTGTTTAAAGGGGCCGCACAGCCATTAACAATGAAGACCGATTATACAGTGTGGTCTTCATTATTAAATGAAAGGCAGTGCAGTTCTTCACTGCGGCATGACTGCAACCAGCCCGCAGCATGGCCACACCGTATGGCCATACCATAAGGGAGAGTGGTCTGGGTATACCTGATGTATGGTGATTCGTGATGAATTAATTCGTAATGAATCAAATTTCTTGGCTAACTTTAGCGAAGTAGCCAATTAGAATTTTTCAAAAGTTCACTCATCTCTGTTTAATACTGTAGTTCTGTATGAGCAGTTGGCTTCTGTGCATGAGTACAAGTGCACTAAAAAGTCAGTGTATGCAGATCAGCAAGAAGAAAAGGTGAAAGGCTCAGGCATGTAGTGGACAGAATGTGTAGTGTAACATTGATTAGGACACTAAGATATAACCTCACCATTTCATGCACAATGTTAATCTGGTTCTCATTGAGGCAACAAGGGCTTTGATTTTTCCAAACCACAAAACGCTAACCTTTTCAGCTATCTCAATGCAACAAAGCACAAGAGGTACACTGTGTAAGGATACATTTACAGGACAGTGAAAAAAAAAATGTCCATTAAAAACAGATACAGTCAGTTTTTCATGGTCATTTAGCAGCCTTGTTTGCATACATTTTTTGGCCACCTGTCATGATCATGTTCTGTTCGGGGGCATGTCACCCCTGAGGCCAGTCATTGTTATCCTGGCAGCTATTTGGTTGCACCCTTTAACCCCTACACAGGGATATGGCCTTTGCTGCAGAGGAGCCACCAGGCTGCTACCTCTTGGAATAGTCCCTATGTGGTTGGGGTTAAGCCAAACAAGGGTTTAAGCAAAATTCCTGGTAAATGGAAGGCCGAGGTGAGGGCAGGCAGAGTTCACGCGAATCTGAAAACCAGTTCAATGGTCCGAGAAGGCAGCACAAGGTCAGAACAGAGAACAGTAGAGAGTCAAAATCTGGGAATCAGACAAAAGGATTATAGCAACTTTGCAGAATCTAGCAAGCTAGAGAAATCTATTGCTCAGGCCCCTCTCCCTTAGGAAAGGCACCTTAAGTACCCACATGTGTCCAGCCACTGGCTGGTAAAGACAAGTGCCCTTTAAGAGTCAGGGAGGGCGTGCACATCCTATGGGTCAGGGAAAGAGACCTAGCAGTCAGGTGCAGATTACGGACTCCAACAAGGGATAAAGAACTCCAGTGGCTGACTGCTGGAAGGCAGTAAAGGATTGACTGGGCTCGGCCACTGGGCAGTGGCATGGTGAATGCTGTCGCACCCATGTCTAACCCAGATGGCGGAACAGCAGCGGGCGCAGAGCATCACCATGACACAAATAAGGGGCTATTAGTTTATTCTTTGTTGTGATAGAGGGCCAGTTGTCAAGCACATGCCTTAGAATACCACTGAAGATATGGCTTCTCCATGCATGAAATCAGAGACATAAAGAGCTACAGTTACATCCCAATAATGGCTTTGTACAAACATGAACCATCATACCTTCTATTACTCCCATCTGAAAGACAAATTACAGAAGTGGCCTCCAAGCAGTTGCAGTTCAGCTTCCACAATTCCACAACTCTCAGCATGTCTTGAGGGAATGCTCTCTATCGTAGGTTCTCAACAGCTGAAGAGCCACAGGTTGGAAACCGCTGGCTTAAAGTAACTACGTTTCTTGATTACGAGTAAAAGATTAATACTTTAAAGAGACTCTCTGGTTCAAGAATAAATTTTACATTAACAGGTGCATATACAGACCACTTACTTGATGACCTCTTTTTCGTCTTTTCAGCTACAGATGCGCCAACTTCTGTGCTCCTCTTCTGCTATTTTTGTTGGCAGAAAAGTGGCTTGCATCGCAGCACACAGGGTTCTTCCATTGTGCATTGGTAGTCCAAGCCTCTTGGTAGACTACCAATGCACACTGTGCATAAGGCATTAGGAGATGTGAGTCTGCCATCTTGGAAACCAAAAGAGGAGCCCAGAAGATAGCATATCCACAGATGAAAAGAGGAAGAGGAAGGCATCAGGTAAACAATGCTCTGTTTATTTCCAAGTTAATGTGATTTTTTTATTTTTGAACTGGAGAGTCACTTTAAGCAAAAGTGTAATCAGCAAGGAGCAGGGAAGTGATACGCTCTCCATTTTGGTTTCAAAACCCTTCAGCTGGATGATTTTCATAAAGGACAGAAGGATCAGCAAATAAATCAAAATAGCAGGCAATGGGTAACAGGATTAGCTGAAATTGTGCAGTAGAATATAATGTGACTTTTTAATCTTGTTTTTCTTTTTTATATATTCATCTCAGAGTAATGAATAGAGAGAGAGTATGTGTTTGATTGTGTTGATCTGCTAGAACAGTCTTTATCCTATAAGGGAATAAGGACCAATGTAACTGCAATTCCCTACAATCATGGTAATTACAGCAGTGAATAATCTGATGGAAGAATTGCAATCTCGTACAGGTGCATGTTAATTATTTTACTTGCAAACTCTAATTAGACACTGCTACCACTTAAATGAGTTATATTTCCAACTTGGCGTTTTTTATGAGGATCTTTGTTTTCTTGTTTATTTTTTAGCTCTTTAAAAGTGAATCTTCTTTTTAAAGGGAAATATTTCTTTGAAGCTAAAAAGACAATCACTCCTCCAAAAATGTGTTTATTATACAAAAATGAAAGTTTAGAATTCATATATAAAGGCATACTTAAAATATGGAGGACTCCATAGCAACAATGAAACTGCCCCCCACCACACCAATTATAGTGACAGGGGTTTCTATCTTTATGTTTGCTTCCCTCTCCATGACTAGAGATGTCGCGAACATAAAATTTTCAGTTCGCGAACGGCGAACGCAAATTTCCGCAAATGTTCGCAAACGGGCGAACCGGGCGAAACGCCATAGACTTCAATAGGCAGGCGAATTTTAAAACCCACAGGGACTCTTTCTGGCCACAATAGTGATGGAAAAGTTGTTTCAAGGGGACTAACACCTGGACTGTGGCATGCCGGAGGGGAATCCATGGCAAAACTCCCATGGAAAATTACGTAGTTGACGCAGAGTCGGGTTTTAATCCATAAAGGGCATAAATAACCTAACATTCCTAAATTGTTTGGAATAACGTGCTTTAAAACATCCAGTGTGTGTATACGATCAGGTATGATGTTGTATCAATCAGATAGTGTAAGGGTTACGCCCGCTTCACAGTGACAGACCAAACTCTGACAGACCAAACTCCCCATTTAACGCACCGCAAACAACCGCAAACAACCGCAAACAGTCCATTTGCACAACTGCAAACTCCCCATTTGCACAAGGTTGGATACCAAGCTAACCATGTCCCGTTCCTTGTCCTCACTGATGTCATTGAAGGTCTCTTCCTCCATCCAGCCACGTACAACACCAAGGGTCCCCGAAAGGTGACATCAAGCCCCCTGGGAAGCCTGCTGTGGTTGATCTTCCACCTCCTCAAAGCCACCTTCCTCCTCTGACTCCTCTTCTTCAGACTCCTCTCTCTGCGTTGCCGCAGGTCCAGCAATCAACGACGACAAGGCTGCTTCTGATGGTGATGGTGACCACAACTCTTCCTCTTCATGCTCATCTACGGCCTGATCCAGCACTCTTCGCAGGGCACGCTCCAGAAAAAAACGCATATGGGATGAGGTCGATGATGTTGCCTTGGGTTTGACTGACCAGGTTTGTCACCTCCGCAAAAGGACGCATGAGCCTACAGCCAGTGTGCATGAGCGTTCAGTAACGCGGCCAAAAAATACCCAGCTCTGCAGAGGCTATCCTCTTTTTTTTATTAAAAAAATCTGTTCTTACTAGTTTAATCTCTGTTTTGTCCCCTATCAGGGGCCGTTGTGGTGTATGGAATAGATTTTAGGAACCGGGAGATGGAAAAAGATGCTTGGTCGGTTCTCTTACTTCCAATTTGGCCACTGCACGTGCGCCGTGCAATTTACTGTGCCACCAGATATGAGTGGTATGTTAAGTAGTACTATTCCTATCAGTTTAATACCTGTTACGTCCCCTATCAGGGGACGTGTATGGAATAGATTTTAGGAACCGGGAGATGAAAAAAGATGCTTGGTCGGTCCTCTTACTTCCAATTTGGGGCACTGCGCGTGCGCCGTGCAATTTACTGTGCTACCAGATATAAGTGGTATGTTAAGTAGTACTATTCCTATTAGTTTAATCTCTGTTACGTCCCCTATCATGGGACGTGTATGGAATAGATTTTAGGAACCGGGAGATGGAAAAAGATGCTTGGTCGGTTCTCTTACTTCCAATTTGGGGCACTGCGTGTGCGCCGTGCAATTTACTGTGCTACCAGATATGAGTGGTATGTTAACCACCTCAGCCCCCCTAGCTTAAACACCCTTAATGACAGACCACTTTTTACACTTCTGCACTACACTACTTACACGGTTTATTGCTCGGTCATGCAACTTACCACCCAAATGAATTCTCTTTTTCTTCTCACTAATCGAGCTTTCATTTGGTGGTATTTCATTGCTGCTGACATTTTTACTTTTTTTGTTATTAATCGAAATTTAACAAAATTTTAGCAAAAAAATGAAATTTTTCACTTTCAGTTGTAATTTTTTTTTTTTTTTAAATACATCTATATATACATTTTTCTCTAAATTTATTGTTCTACATGTCTTTGATAAAAAAAAAATGTTTGGGTAAAAAAAAATGGTTTGAGTAAAAGTTATAGTGTTTACAAACTATGGTACAAAAATGTGAATTTCCGCTTTTTGAAGCAGCTCTGACTTTTTGAGCACCTGTCATGTTTCCTGAGGTTCTACAATGCCCAGAGAGTAGAAAAACCTTTGCCCACCTAGGCTGCAAAAAAGTGTCACACATCTGGTATCGCCGTACTCAGGAGAAGTTGGGGAATGTGTTTTGGGGTGTCATTTTAAATATACCCATGCTGGGTGAGATAAATATCTTGGTCAAATGCAAACTTTGTATAAAAAAAATGGGAAAAGTTGTCTTTTGCCGAGATATTTCTCTCACCCAGCATGGGTATATGTAAAAAGACACCCCAAAACACATTCCCCAACTTCTCCTGAGTACGGCGATACCAGATGTGTGACACTTTTTTGCAGTCTAGGTGAGCAAAGGGGCCCAAATTCCAAAGAGCACCTTTAGGATTTCACAGGGCATTTTTTACACATTTTGATTTCAAACTACTTCTCACACATTAGGGCCCCTAAAATGCCAGGGCAGTATAACTACCCCACAAGTGATCCCATTTTGGAAAGAAGACACCCCAAGGTATTTCGTGAGGGGCATAATGAGTTCATGGAAGTTTTTATTTTTTGTCACAAGTTAGTGGAATATGAGACTTTGTAAGGAAAAAAAATATAAAATCATCATTTTCCGCTAACTTGTGACAAAAAATAAAAAATTCTAGGAACTCGCCATGCCCCTCACGGAATACCTTGGGGTGTCTTCTTTCCAAAATGGGGTCACTTGTCGGGTAGTTATACTGCCCTGGCATTTTAGGGGCCCTAATACGTGAGAAGTAGTTTGAAATCAAAATGTGTAAAAAATGCCCTGTGAAATCCGAAAGGTGCTCTTTGGAATGTGGGCCCATTTGCCCACCTAGGCTGCAAAAAAGTGTCACACATCTGGTATCGCCGTACTCAGAAGAAGTAGGGCAATGTGTTTTGGGGTGTCTTTTTACATATACCCATGCTGGGTGAGAGAAATATCTCGGCAAAAGACAACTTTTCCAATTTTTTGATACAAAGTTGGCATTTGACCAAGATATTTATCTCACCCAGCATGGGTATATGTAAAATGACACCCCAAAACACATTGCATAACTTCTCCTGAGTACGGCGATACCACATGTGTGACACTTTTTTACAGCCTAGATGGGCAAAGGGGCCCAAATTCCTTTTAGGAGGGCATTTTTAGACATTTCCATCCCAGATTTCTTCTCACGCTTTAGGGCCCCTAAAATGCCAGGGAAGTATAAATGCCCCACATGTTACCGCATTTTGGAAAGAAGACACCCCAAGGTATTCAATGAGGGGCATGGCGAGTTCATAGAAAAAAAAATTTTTGGCACAAGTTAGCGGAAATAGATTTTTCTTTTTTTTTTCTCACAAAGTCTCCCTTTCCGCTAACTTGAGACAAAAATTTCAATCTTTCATGGACTCAATATGCCCCTCAGCGAATACCTTGGGGTGTCTTCTTTCCGAAATGGGGTCACATGTGGGGTATTTATACTGCCCTGGCATTTTAGGGGCCCTAAAGCGTGAGAAGAAGTCTGGAATATAAATGTCTAAAAAATTTTACACATTTGGATTCCGTGAGGGGTATGAGGAGTTCATGTGAGATTTTATTTTTTTGTCACAAGTTAGTGGAATATCAGACTTTGTAAGAAAAAACAAAAAAAAACAAAAAAACAATTTCCACTAACTTGTGCCAAAAAAAATGTCTGAATGGAGCCTTACAGGGGGGTGATCAATGACAGGGGGGTGATCAGGGAGTCTATATGGGGTGATCACCCCCCTGTGATTGATCACCCCCCTGTAAGGCTCCATTGAGATGTCCGTATGTGTTTTGCGGATCCACGGATCGGATCCGCAAAACACAAACGGACGTCTGAATGGAGCCTTACAGGGGGGTGATCAATCACAGGGGGGTGATCAGGGAGTCTATATGGGGTGATTACCCCCCTGTCAATGATCACCCCCCGTAAGGCTCCATTCAGACGTCCGTATGTGTTTTGCGGATCCGATCCGTGGATCCGCAAAACACATACGGACCTCTGAATGGAGCCAGCCTTACAAGGGGTGATCAATGACAGGGGGGTGATAAGGGAGTCTATATGGGGTGATCACCCCAAAGTAAGGCTCCATTCAGACGTCCGTATGTGTTTTGCGGATCCGATCCATGGATCCGCGGATCCGTAAAACACATACGGACGTCTGAATGGAGCCTTACAGGGGGGTGATCAATGACAGGGGGGTGATCAATGACAGGGGGGTGATCAGGGAGTCTATATGGGGTGATCACCCCCCTGTCATTGATCACCCCCCTGTAAAGCTCCATTCAGACGTCCGTATGTGTTTTGCGGATCCGATCCATGGATCCGTGGATCCGCAAAACACATGCGGACCTCTGAATGGAGCAAGCCTTACAAGGGGGTGATCAATGACAGGGGGGTGATCAGGGAGTCTATATGGGGTAATCACCCCCCTGTAAGGCTCCATTCAGACGTCCGTATGTGTTTTGCAGATCCGATCCATGGATCCGTGGATCCGTAAAACACATACGGACGTCTGAATGGAGCCTTACAGGGGGTGGTCAATGACAGGGGGGTGATCAATGACAGGGGGGTGATCAGGGAGTCTATATGGGGTGATCACCCGCGTCATTGATCACCCCCCTGTAAGGCTCCATTCAGACGTCCCTATGTGTTTTGCGGATCCGATCCATGTATCCGTGGATCCGTAAAACACATACGGACATCTGAATGGAGCCTTACAGGGGGGTGATCAATGACAGGGGGGTGATCAATGACAGGGGGGTGATCAGGTGTTAATAAGGGGTTAATAAGTGACAGGGGGGCGTAGTGTAGTGTGGTGCTTGGTGCTACTTATTACAGAGCTGCCTGTGTCCTCTGGTGGTCGATCCAAGCAAAGGGGACCACCAGAGGACCAGGTAGAAGGTATATTAGACGCTGTTATCAAAACAGCATCTAATATACCTGTTAGGAGTTAAAATAATCGCATCTACTGCCTGCCAGCGAACGATCGCCGCTGGCAGGCTGTAGATCCACTCGCTTACCTGCAGTTCCTGTGAACGCGCGCACCTGTGTGCGCGCGTTCACAGGAAATCTCGCGTCACGCGAGATGACGCGTATATGAGTGACTCTGCCTGGAGCTGCCGCCTCCGGAACGCGATCCTGCGTTAGGTGGTCCGGAAGCGGTTAAAGAGGACCTTTCACTAGATTAAAAAATCTAAACTAAGTATACAGACATGTATAGCGGCGCCCAGGGATCGACCTGCACTTACTGTTATCCCTGGGTGCCGCTCCGTTCGCCGGTATAGCCTCCGGTATCTTCACATGTTGGGCTCCACCCAGGGGACCCTGCCGGCGTCTCATTCTCCCATGCTGTAGCGCTAGCCAATCGCAGCGCTCAGCTCATAGCCTGAGAGAAAAATAAAACTCTGAGGCTATGAGCTGAGCGCTGCGATTGGCCAGCGCTACAGCATGGGAGAAGGAGACGCTGGCAGGTTCCCCTGGGTGGAGCCTAACATGTTAAGATACCGGAGGCTATACCGGGCGAACGGAGCGGCGCCCAGGGATAATAGTAAGTGCAGGGGGATCCCTGGGCGCCGCTCTACATGTCTGTATACTTAGTTTAGATTTTTTAATCTAGTGAAAGGTCCTCTTTAACATGTATAGCTTGGAAGAAAGACGAGACAGAGGGGATATGATAGAAACTTTTAAATACATAAAGGGAATCAACAAGGTAAAAGAGGAGAGAATATTTAAAAGAAGAAAAACTGCTACAAGAGGACATAGTTTTAAATTAGAGGGGCAAAGGTTTAAAAGTAATATCAGGAAGTATTACTTTACTAAGAGAGTAGTGGATGCATGGAATAGCCTTCCAGTGGTAGCTGCAAATACAGTGAAGGAGTTTAAGCATGCATGGGATAGGCATAAGGCCATCCTTCATATAAGATAGGGCCAGGGGCTATTCATAGTACTAAATACTATGAATAGGGGCTATTCATAGTATTTAGTATTAGTATATTGGGAGACTAGATGGACCAAATGGTTCTTATCTGCCGACACATTTTATGTTTCTATGTTTTACACCTGAGGGAAGGTGGATCCAGCTCAAACCCAAATCAAAACAAACAGAGAAGTTAGACATGTGCAGCCAGTCTGACAGACCTCCGCACACTCACAGGGCAAGGGGGCGTGACATCTAACTGGTCAACAGTAAAATTGTTATACGGTGACCGCCTAATGTACCTTTAGCCACATTATCAATTGTTCTTTTCTGTACGGTGAATGAATAATTTTTGGGGCCTGCAGTAAAATGAATATCCATTGACCGTCTAATATACCTCCAGCCACATAATCACTTGATCTTTACTGTATGGTGAATGAATAATTTTTGAGGCCTATAGTCCACTGGCCTGCAGTAAAATTGATATCCATTGACCGTCTAATATACCTCAAGCCACATAATCACTTGATGTTTTCTGTCCGGTGAAGGCCTAATTTTTAAGGCCCGTACTCCCGTGGCCTAAAATAATATATTTTTAGGCTCCAACAGGGCACATTTAAGAGAAATTCCCTTTAAGACGCATAAAAATGTCCCCTGATTAAGACACATATTTTTTGTTGGAATTTTTGTCATTGATCCTCCTCTAGTATGTCACTGTCCATGTTGTGGGACTATTTGTGCACTTCTACTAAGTATTTGGTGGCTGAAAATATGAGCTGAAGGTTTTTCAGGTTCACCTGCCATTAAAGTGAATATGGCCCGCCGCAAACTTGCGGTTCGCGAACAGCCGATGTTTGTCCATCACTACTTACAACTATATAACCCAACAATATATCGTATCCCTGCAGTTAGGGGCAATGCACACCCAAAAGAGGACCCTTTAGACCTCGTTACCTAAAAGTCCCTCCTTGTCCCTACGTCGCAATGGAAACTACCCAGCTTCATCAAGCTACAGTGGGGGACCCTATTACTATTCTGGAAATTTAAATGAAAATGTCCCAATAATGTTCCAACTCATCAGGGGACCAATGTGAACACTACCAATAGCAGTGACCCCGGAGGTACAGCCCTTCAAATAATTTGTGCCTGACTGATATATTGCCTGACATCCAGAGACCAACCTCCCATCCCGGGGTCACATAAAACATGCAAAACATAAGTCAAACGTGTAACAGGATCAGCAGTGCCAATCACAACAGTGGTCAAAACATACAGTACCTCAGAGGTATACTCATCTACTCATCCATGTATCGGTACACACAGACCGGGGCTGGCATCCTGCGTGTGGCAGCAGCACTTGTGATGTCCCTCATTCCGCGTTTTTAAACACTTCTGGAATGCTGTCCACACCTCCCTTCTCCGTCACATGACCACAACATGACCCGCGCGTCACGTGACCACAAAGGGAAGTGACAGAAAGTATTCCAGTCACTCCTTCTTGTGTTCTCAATGATAGCGGCAGCAATGAGCATGGAAGGAGGCGGTATTTAGGGCATGAACCCTCCCCAGACACCACACTAGTGTTTACAATATGTATTTATTTTGTGCGCTACCTGTCATTAGGTTAATGACACGAGGCGCAACCAGGGCATTATCATGGCAGTAGGTATACTTAATCACTCTGCTTCGTGCAAGAAAACAGTGGCACTTTTTTGGACAGATGGATCAAATTAACAGATAAAAAAGGAAGGAAAAGTAGTAACATAAGAAGAGCCAAAATTGCATATTGGGAATATAACAATTCATCAGGTAATAATATAAATAAGATAAAAAATAGATCCTAAAAATTCTTATCGGTCACAATCCCCCCTGCTGTGCTGAATGTCCTTTCGGACAGGACACTCGACGAGGGGCAAGCCAAGAGTTCCATGGCAAATTGTGCCAGCTCTGGCCATAGGTCAAGCCTGCACACCCAGTAGTCAAGGGGTTCCTCGATTCTCAGAGCGTCCACATCTTCCGTTAACCCGAAGTAGTCGGTCTAGGCGTTCCCTGAGGCTGGATCTGGAGGACGACTGTCGATGGGCTGCTTGCAAGAACTGTTTCTCTGTGGGTGGAAATTCTTCTGCCAACATCCGCAACAGCAGAATGCAGCATCTCTCGAAGCAAGGCCTGGAAATGCTGCATTCTGACACCCCTATGTGATGCTGGTAACATGTCTGCCATTTTGTGTTTGTACCGGGGTCTAAGTAAGTTGCGAATCAGTACTGGTCCTTGCCCTTTATGCTTTTTATACAGGGGTCCCTCTTCAAACACTGGAGCATGAAGGCCCCCATTTGCACTAAATTGGAAGCGCTGGAGCAGCCTGGCTCCTGCTCATCGCCCAGGAGAATGTCGTCCTCGGTTTCCTCCCCCCATCCACGGACAACACCAGGGATCCCATAAAAGTTTAAAGCCTGCTCTTCTTGCTCCTCCTCCTCCTCCCCCCAGGGACCATCTTCCTCTGATTCCTCTTCAGACTCCTGCTGACTTGTCTCAGATGGAGTAGCACCCCCTGGGAATTCATTCAGCATTGCTACTTCCTCATCTTTCTGCTTCTGCTCCTCGACGGCTTGATCAATGACACGATGCAATGCACTCTCCAGAAAAAAGCGTAAGGTACGATGTCACTGATGGCGCCCTGGCTGCGACTGACCAGTTTGGTGATCTCATCAAATGGCCACAGAAGTTTGCATGCATCGCGCATGAGCAGCCACTGGCATGGTGAAAAAAACCAAGCTCCCCAGAACCTGTCCTGCCGCAGAGTTCGTACAGGTATTCGTTAACGGCATGTTTCTGCTGGAGCAGTCTATCAAGCATATACATGGTGGAGTACCAGCACATGGGGCTGTCACAAATCTAACGTCTGACAGGCAAGTAATGTCGCCACTGAATGTCAGCAAGGCGAGCCATGGCCGTGTAAGATCTTCTAAAATGGCCAGAGATTTTCCTGGCCTGCCGCAAGACGTCCTGGACCCCGGTGTATTTGGCAGCGAATCGCTGCACAACTAAGTTCATGACATGTGCCATGCACAGCACGTGTGTCATTTTGCCCTGTTTCAACGCGCTCAGCAGATTGGCACCGTTGTTGCACACCACTTTACCAACTGTCAAATTGAGCGGGGTTAGCCACTGATTGGCATGTAAAGGCATTGCTGAAAGGAGTGCAGGACCGGTGTGGATATTGGCTTCCAGGCACAACAGCCGCAGCACAGCATCGCAACGTCTCACCTGGCACGTCGAATAGGTTCTGGGGAGCTGGGGGGTGCAGCGAAAGAGGCAGTAGCAGTGTAAAAAGTGGAGTCAGCCGAGGAAGGGACAGAAGATTTAGTAGGAGGAGGAGTAGAAGAGGCAGGCCTGCATGCAATCTGTGGCGTTAACACCAAATCCACACGGGTGCCACGGGTTGCATGCTTGATAGACATCAGAAGGTTCACCCAGTGGTCACTAAAAGTTATGTACCTTCGCTGCCCCTGTTTGCTAGACCACATGTCTGTGGTCAGATGTATCTTGGCACCGACACTGTGTGCCAGAGATACATTTACTTGCTGCTGAACATGGCCATATAGCTCTGGGATGCCCTTCTGGGGAACTTCCATTGTGGTGTGCCAATGGCCACAAATTTTCTAAAGGCCTCCGAGTCCACCAGTTTATATGGCAATAGTTGGCGGGCTAGCAGTTCCGACAAGCCAGCTGTCAGCCATTGGGCAAGAGGGTTATCTGGCGTCATCAACTTTTTACGTTTGAACATTTGGGAAACGCAAGCCTGCCTTTTGTCAGATGAACGCGACGATGGCACGCTGGAAGGTGGAGTGGAGGACAAATGGGAGGAGAGAGGAGAAAGGAGAAGAGGCAAGACATGGAGCGCTGGGAGTGTGACTTTGTGGGTTCTGATGGTGTTGCTCCCACTGGGCTCGGTGATGGGAGGCCAGGTGCCTTCTTAAGGCGGTCGTCCCTAGGTGAGTGTTGGGCTTACCGCGACTTATACGTTGACAGCACAGGCTGAAGATGGTAACACTATTGTCAGCAGCTGACACGTTAAAAAAAGCCCACACTGCAGAGCCATGTGCTGGCATCCTGGGAGTGTCAGATGTGATCATGCATGGTGTACGGCTTGGTCCAGATACATTTGCAGTCTGCACAATACAAATGCACTATAATATACTTTCTATGTTAGAAGTTATCTTATAGGTATATCACACCCCACTATCAGTTTCTTTGGGGGGAAACAGGTATATCACGCCTATTGCGATTACTTATTCCAATAGCGTTTGTCCCTCTATTTAGCTGCGGTATCTCAGCAGAACCGCACACAACTGCTGCACAATTCAAATGCTTTATAATAGTTAGAAGGTATATTATAGGTATATCACACCTCTCTGTATGTCACACCTATCGATAGCACACCTATACCAATCCTTAAAAGGACTTTTGTGGCCCTATTAGCTAGCGTTTGGTGTCACTAACAGTCTGTCCCTGCTCCACACAGCAACCTCTCCCTACACTGGCAAAAAACAGAATGTAAAATGGCTGCCAGATCGGGTTTATTTATAGCGTAGGGAGTGTGTCCATGTGCTAAAATGTCTCAATTGGCTGTCCTGTCCCACCTAAAGGATGTGTCATGGGTCAAAATTTGACACTATGCAAAAAAAGATGGCGCGTGCAAATATCGCCATATGTTTGCATGTTCGAGCAAAGTTTGCCATGAAACAACCGCCGGGCGAACCACAAGGCCATCTCTAGTTGTAAGAGACCCAGTATTAGCCACCCATACACCCCTATCCCAAGGTTACCATTGGCGCAGCGATTTATGTAGTGTGATTCATAGATTTTTAGGGTCATTTTATTAGTAAACAAATAAAAGTTATGTATTAAGGTATCCTTTTCCAATATGAGACGGTTAAGCAATGTGGTTACCTAGTATTTCAGCATTGACCATTGCTCAATTTGGTTGTGTATTCAGTTATTTAATATATTGGTGGAAAAAAAAAGTCTTATTAGCTGTTCAACCGATGCAGTTATATGCTCTAAAGCCTTTTTTTGGGTGTATTAGCAGAAAAAAAAGTGTTATTAGCCATTCATCGTTGCAGTTTTATGTTCTGAAGCCTTTTTTGGGTTGTATTAGTGGGAAAAAAGGGCTTAGTAGCATTGCTGCAGTTAAGTGAAAAATTACAGCCTTTTTTGGGGGGGTATTAGTGGGGGAAAAAAAGTCTTATTAGTGGTTCAGCTGTGCATTTATATGCTCTAAAGCCTTTTTTGGGCTGTAGTAGTAGAAAAAAATGGGCTTATTTGCTGTTCAGTGGTTCAGTTATATGTTCTAAAGCCTTTTTTGGGGTGTATTGATGGAAAAAAAAGTCTTATTAGCCGTTCAGCAGTGCAGATATATGTTCTAAAGCCTTTTTTGTGCTATATTAGTGGGAATAAAAGCTTGTTAGCTGCTGTGTGGTGAAGTGACAAAAATACAGTTTTTTGGGGGTGTATTAGTGGAAAAAAAAGTCTTATTAGCCGTTCAGCCGTGCAGTTATATGTTCTAAAGCCTTTTTTGGGGCGTATTGATGAAAAAAAAAGTCTTATTAGTCGTTCAGCGGTGCAGATATATGTTCTAAAGCCTTATTTGGGGTGTATTAGTGGGAGAGAAAAAGTCTTATTAGCCGTTTAGCGGTGCAGTTATATGTTCTAAAGCCTTTTTTGTGGTATATTAGTGGGAAAAAAAGCTTGTTAGCTGCTGTGTGGTGAAGTGACAAAAATACAATTTTTTTGGGGTGTATTAGTGAAAAAAAAGTCTTAATAGCCGTTCAGCGGTGCAGTTATATGTTTTATAGCCTTTTTTGTGGTGTATTAGTGGAAAAAAGTGCATATTTGCCGTTGTGCGGTGAAGTGACAAAATCACTGCCTTTTTTGGGGTGTATTAATGGGAAAAAAACGCTTACTTGCTGTTGTGCTGTAAAGTGACAAAATTGCAGCCTTTTTTGGGGTGTATTACTGGGAAAAAAAGTGTTATTAGCCGTTCAGCGGTGAAGTTATATGTTCTGAAGCCTTTTTTTCTGGTGTATTAGTGGAAAAAAAGGCTTTGTGCGGTGAAGTGACAAAATGACATCCTTTTTTGGGGTGTATTAATTTCCTTTCTATTTATTTATTCCTAAATGTTTCTGGCGCAGGCACAGGTCTCAACAGAGTAAGGGGCATGGCACCAGGGGTCACTTTAAGAGGCCTAAGCTCCCAGTGTCATATATCTTGACCAGCAGCCAAGCAGTGCTTGAATGGTTGACTCGATCATCCACTTCGTCCTCATCAGACATCAGACACCCCCAATCAAGAGTCGGTGGGTTCATCAGACACAACCCTTAGTTGGCATGGCCCGGGAGCAGGACTTGTGCCCTCACCTGTCCTCACACTCCCTCTGTCCTTTTCTGTTCCCTCAGCCAGACAAGTATTATATGCTGTGGGCTCAGTTCCACTATACAGCGAGGGCGAGCTAGTAGAGGACAGTCAGCAGCTACTGCCCAGCCAAGATCTGGAGGAGACATCCGTTGCTTCCTCCGGTAGGCGGGCAAGTAGTGCCAGGCTCCTGACTCAGAGACCGTTGAGGAGGACATCAGAGACATGCAGAAAGTACTTGATAATGATGATGTAGCTGATCGCACTTGGGAGACGTGTGAATTAGGGGTTTCATCATAATCGGGAGAATAGGGTGGCAGCTTGTCCATGAGGTAGCAGTGGACCCATCAAATCGGTAGCGTGGCCAGGAGTCAGCAGGGTGGCAGCAGTGGGAGGTCGGGAGCCAAACCATCCTCTTCGCAGGAGCCTACCTTCCCGGAAAGTAGTGTTGCAGGGGTTCACGGAGGCAGCGGCGGTAGGAGTCAGTCAGTGCGTAGTGTTGGGGGTAAAATCGCCTACTCTACAGTGTGGCAGCTTTGTCTTAAGCCGCTTGAGGAGGTGAACATGGCCATTTACTGAACATGTGGGCAGAAGGAAAAGCGTGGCCAGGGTGCCAATGTTGGCAACACAGCCCTGCGGCAACATATGCAGCGTCATCATAAAGTGGCCTGGGAGAACCACGGCTCCAATGTTTTGGTCCAGCCTGCCGCAGCAACTGCTGCATCACCGAGTGGCACACACCCAATTAAAGGCAGTCAAGGATCCACCACCTATGCCGAAGGAAGCTGTCTCTCCTTCCCATCATCTACCGGTCCTGATGCTCCTGCTCCTCGTCCTCCTATTCCTCATCACTCATTTCGTCAGCAGTCGATCACCGAAGCGATTGCCAAGAGACAGCAAAATGTGTGTGGTCATCCTATGGCGCAGAAGCTAAGCATGCTTCTGGCCAAGTTGCTTGTACTGCAGTCCCTCCCTTTCCAAGCTGTGGATTCTGAACCTTTTAGAGAACTGATAGCTTGTGCCAAGCTGAGGTAGAGAGTCCCATGCCATGATTTCTTTGCGAAAAAGGCTTTGCCTGCCCTGCACAAATTTGTAGAACAGAAGGTGGGCCAGTCCTTGAGCCTTTCGGTGTCTGCCAAAGTGCATGGCAGCGCCTACGTGTGGAGCTGTAACTACAGTCAGGGAAAATGCATGTCCTTTACGGCCCACTGGGTGAATGTGGTTCCTGCACAGCCACATCGGCAACTTGGCCAAGTGACGCCGCTTCCGCCTCCATGTTGCCACGCCGTTGGTCCAGCGACAATGTCCACCTCTGCCTCCTCATCCTCCACTGTGTCTCCAGCCTCCACTGCAGGGACAATGCACAGTGCCCCTCCAACATACCACATGTGCAGGACACGACGGTGTCACACTGTTCTGCACCTCGTTTGCCTGGGCGAACAGAGTCACACAGGGGAGGAACTACTCCATGTTCTTCATCAAGAAATTAAATCCTGGCTTTCTCCGCGACAACTCAAAATCAGAACCATGGTGACCGACAACATAAAGAACATGGTGTTTGTGCTACGTCAAGGAGGGCTGAGCCATGCGTCCTGCATTGCACACGTGTTCAATCTGGTTGTCAAGCGGTTCCTGAAATGTTCCACCCATCTGCAAGACATCCTAAAAATGGCCAGGAAACTTTGCATGCACGTCAGCCACTCGAACAATGCCAAGCACACCCTCCTTGGGCTGCAGCGACAGAACGGCGTCGCCCAACATAAGCTGATATGTAACATTTCCACCTGTTGGAATTCCACCCTCCATATTTTGGACCGCCTATACGAACAGAGAAAGGCCATTAACGATTTCTTGATAATCCAAGCAGACAGGATTGCTCCCCTGTGTAACTTCGGTGTCAACCAGTGGCAGCTCATTCGTGACACCTGCCGTTTGCTCAGGCCCTTTGAGGATGCCACGTTATTTGTCAGTCGCCATGACTACAAGATGAACAACGTCATTCCACTGCTTCATATACTGGAACAGATGCTGGTAAATCTGGCTGATCAGGGGACCTACATCTTACGGCCACATGAGTCCTGTGGGAGCTGAACAGGAGGAGGAGGTCATTGGAGCACAAGCAATGTGTAGCGAAATGGGTGGTTTTCTACACAGGTGACAGGAGAGGAGGAGCATGAGCATCCGGAGGAGCAAGAGGGAGATGAGGAAGACCAGGCAGACGACACAGACTTACCGTGTATGCAGTGGAGATGGAGGCAGGGTGTCCCTCTGAGTCACTTGCGCAAATGGCCCTCGGCATGCTCACTTGCTTGGGTAGTGACAGCCGAATTGTCATCATTTGGCAGAGGGATGACTTATGGCTCTCCACCTTGTTGGACCCTCGCTACCGGTCCAATATGGGGGCCTTTTTACACCCGCTGAGAGGGAGGAAAAACTGAACTACTATAGAGACATCCTATGTAGTCAGTTAGTAGCTGCCTATCTGCGCCATCGTCCGTTCTCTTGCAGGTCTGACCGGGGGGGCCCTCTGCACTCTCGTTTCACTGCCATGGCTGCTGTGGTGGGGTGGGGGGTAGGAGCAGTACCAGCTCCATCAGCAGCTTGAGTCTAGAGTCGATGATGAGCAGCTTTCTTAACCCACCTAGTGAAGAAACTACTCACCAGCAGCAGCAGCTAGACCTGGAGCACAACCTGAACCAGCAGATGGTGGCAAACTTGGACAGCACTCTGCCATCCCACATTGAAGATCCGCTGGGCAACTGGGCAGCCAAACTGGATTTTTGGCGGCAACTGGCCGAGTTTGACCTGGAAAAGCCGTCCTGCCCGGCCAGTAGTGTGGCATCACAGCGGGTTTTTAGTGTGGCGGAGGCCATAGTTACCCCAAGGAGAACTCGCCTGTCCACCCAAAATGTGGAGAGACTGACCTTTGTCAAGATGAATTAGGCGTGGATCAGACAGGATTTCCACCCACCAATGCCTGATGCATCAGATGAGATCATCCATGCTGCCTTACCAAAACCTTGGCAAAAGAGACCAATTTCTTCTGGCTAACTGCCTCAGCTACTATTCTGATGCTGCCACCCGCCTGATGCTACACATCTGATGCAAAGTGCTCATTCTTGCATCCACCATTGTTAGCGGGTACTGTTATTGCTACCCAATTCCCCACTCTGTCACTGGGTCACTCTGTGGTCTCCTGATGTTGCTGCCACCTCACCACTCAGGTCTCCTCATGCTGCTGCTGCCACCTACACACTCTGTCATTGTGCAACTCTGTGGTCCTCTCATGCTGCTGCGGCTGCCACCTCCACCATGTCACCTTGCCACTCTGTGTCCTCCTCATGGTGCTGCTAACTCAACACTATGTCACCTTGCAACTCTATGGTCTCCTCATGCTGCTGTCAACTCACAACTATGTATATGGGCCACTATGTGGCCTCCTCATGCTGCTGCTGCCACCTCCACACTTTGTCATTGTGCCACTCTGTGGCATCCACATGCTGCTGCTGCTTCCAGCTCCACACCATGTCACCTTGCCACTCTGTGGTCTCCTCATGCTGCTGCTGCCACCTCCACACTATGTCACCTTGCCACTTTTGGCCTCCTCATGCTGCTGCCAACTCACAACTGTGTCTCTATGCTACTCTATGGCATACTCATCCTGCTGCTGCCACATCCACATTTTGTCATTGTGCCACTCTGTGGCCTCCTCATGCTGCTGCTGCTGCCACCTTCACACTATGTCACCTTGCCACTCTGTGGTCTCCTCATGCTGCTGCTGCTGCCACCTCCACACTATGTAACCTGGCCACTCTGTGGCCTCCTCATGCTGCTGCCAACTCACAACTGTGTCTCTGGGCCACTCTGTGGCCTCCTCATGCTGCTGCTGCTACGGCCTCCACACTATGTCACCTTGCCACTTTGTTGTCTCCTCATGCTGCTAGCATCAACTCACCGCTTTGTCTCTGGGCCACTCTGTGGTCTCCTCATGCTACTGCCACCTCCACACTATGTCACCTTGCCACTCTGTGATCTCCTCATGCTGCTGCCAACTCACAACTCTGCCTGTGGGCCACTCTGTGGTTTCCTCATGCTGCTGCTGCCATCTCCACACTATGTCACCTTGACAGTCTGTGATCTCCTCATGCTGCTGCCAACTCACAACTCTCTCTGTGGGCCACTCTGTGGTTTCCTCATGCTGCTGCTGCAACCTCCACACTCTGACATTGTGCCACTCTGTGGTCTCCTCATGCTGCTGCCACTTCACCACTTTGTGGTCTCCTCATGCTGCTGCTACCTCACCACTTTGTCACTGGGCCACTCTGTGGTCTTCTCATGCTGCTGCCACTTCACCACTTTGTGGTCTCCTCATGCTGCTGCTACCTCACCACTATGTCATTGGGCCACTTTGTGGACTTCTCATGCTGTTCCCAACCTCTCCACTCTGTGACTGGGCCTCTAGTGTCCCTGTTTGGCCCTGTTGACATCATCATTAATTTGACCCTTCTTCTGATCTGTCAGAAGGAAAGAAAAATTATATGCAAAATGGATCCTGTATATGTAGCAGTTGTAAGGCCTGTATGGTCCCATCAGAACTGGCTTATGATTTGGTAGCCAAAAGCAGGAATGGGTACAAAACACAGAAGACATGCAAATATTCTATTCATGTGTCATCTCTGTTTTGGATCCACTCCTGTTTTTATTTTTACTTTAGCAATGCTGATGGATTACTGACCAAATGCTGACTGAGTGAAGGCGGATACTCAACAGACAGGATCCGTTTCTTGGGGGTTATTCTTCTGACGGATCAGAGGAAGGGCAAAATAATCTGTGACGTCAACACAAACTTACTGCTGACATACTCTCCCCTCTGCCAGGGGGCTCTACTTGTATAAGCGTTTAATAGAACAGGTTCTATAGACATCTATGTGGAATCAGCTGACACTCAAAAACAGGAGTACTAGGATACCACCAGTAGGCGACCCTTCTTGCATTGATGTTTTCTTAAACCAGTTCTCCCAGGAACTGGAACATCTCACTTTTGATAAACCTAAATTCAACTGTACCAAAGATGAATATAAGGCACTGGAGAACTTGGAACGTGACAACAAGGTCACGATCAAGCCTTCAGACAAAGGAGGCAATGTAGTCATCCTAGATACTTCTAATTATAAAAAACTCTGCCTGGACCTCTTGGGAGATAAAGACACTTATGAAAAAATCAAGACTGATCCCACTGCCAAATACCAGAAAATGTTGAAAACCATCCTTTGTGAAGGTAAATCAGAGGGTCTCATTTCAGAGGATGAATTTGATTTCCTTTACAAAAAATATCAGACTATACCGACCTTCTATGACCTCCCAAAAATTCATAAGGGGGTTACACCTCTTAAAGGAAGGCCCATAGTCTCCGGGGTTAATAGCCTGGGGAAAAATGTAGGGGTATACATCAACCATATTTTGGCCCCCTTTGTCAAAACACTACCCTCCTACATCAGGGACACAGGGTACCTCTTGGGTTGCCTAGAAGGAATTTTTGTTGAAAGTGACACCTGGCTGGCCTCCATTGATGTGGAGGCGCTCTACTCCTCCATCCCACTCCATTTTGGGATGAGGGCAGTGGAGACATTTCTGATGACCAGAGGGTGCCAATTTCGTGCACACAATTGTCTGATCTTGAGACTCCTTGAATTTACACTCACCTGCAACTATTTCCTTTTTGGAGGGGTCGTCTACCACCAGCTCAGGGGCACAGCGATGGGGAGCCCATGTGCCCCGTCGTATGCAAATCTGTTCCTGGGCTGGTGGGAGAGGACCATGGTCTTTGGTGACCCTCTGGCCCATGTGACTGAAAATGTGGTCACATAGGACAGATTCATCGATGATATTTTCCAATTATGGAAGGGGGAGGTTGAGGATTTGCATCATTTTGTGGGTATCCTTAATATCAATGAGGTTGGCCTGCGATTCACTTCAGAGACGAAAAAATATGCCCTCCCATTCTTGGATACTGTCATTATGAGAGAGAATCGGGGAGAATTGGTGACTAAAACCTATAGAAAACCCACATCTACCAATTCCTTGTTGAATTGTAAAAGCCACCATCCCCTCCCCCTCAAAAGGGGAATCCCCACCAGACAATATTTGAGGATGAGGAGAAACTGCTCCACTGTTAAAGATTACAAGCAACAAGCAGGAGACCTTCAAGTTAGGTTTAAGGAAAAGGGTTATCCTGACTCTGTCCTAAAGCAAGCTTATCAAAGAGCCCGACTTAAAAGTCGAACTGAACTTCTGCACCCCAAAAAAACAAAGACTGCGGAAAACAATATACGATTGATTTGTACCTATGATGGTGCCGCAGGGGAAGTGAGAAGTGTCATTTCAAAACACTGGGGTATGCTTCTCCTGGATCCCGACATCAAACAAATTGTGGCACCAAATGCACAAATTACATATCGCAAGGGTCGCAGCCTCCGGGATCTCTTGGTGCATAGTCACTTTAGCGAAACCGATGCAAATACGGCTACATGGCTTAAACCACTAGCTGGCTGCTTTCGTTGCAGTGGTTGCGTTGCCTGCCCCTTCATCATGAGGGGTAGGGATTTCTGCAATAATGTAACAGGCAAAATGTATTCTATCAAGTGCTTTCTCAATTGTAGATCAAGGGGAGTCGTCTACAAGGTAACATGTCACTGCGGCCTAGAATATATAGGCAAAACCACCCAGGATTTTCGAAGATGGGTGGGAGAACACCTATGTGACATTAAAAACGGCAGGGACACCCTACTGGCTAAACATGTAGAAGCTAGCCATAATGGCAAAATTGAGGGCATGACATTCATGGCCATTGAACTCGTTCCTCCGTTGAAAAGAGGAGGCAACTGGGACAGGAAAATACTGCAAAGGGAGACCTGGTGGATATTTGAATTGAAGACCTCACAAACAAATGGCTTAAATGAGCAACTTTCCTTTGGGTGCTACATCGAGGAGACCAGGTCATCCCGTTAACTAGTGGCAGCTGTCCAGTTGCCTCCTCTAAGAGGGCTGAAAAGGATGAGTTCATTAGATGAGTGATCATTAATTGAGGTATCTTTGATACCCAGAATGACCCTCACCGGGTGCCCCTTTATGGAGTGGGGCAATCCACCCCTACCCCCTGTGTGCTGGGGTCGGATGCCCGATCTGCATGATATGTTTATACTTCATATTACATATAGGGACCCACCCATTTGTCTAGCTTCCTTTAATGGGTCCCCCCATTTTCTGCTAATATGCTTATCCCGCTGTACCAGATACCATTGGAAAATGTATTTATCTATTTCTTTAAATCTAACCTGTCCAATGAACCTGCTATTTAAATACCTTGGTAGCGCTTTCTATGATTCTATAGGAATGACGCACCTTACATGGCTATTTATGCCACAATGTATGTATGGTTGATGGCTGAGTCAGCCCATCTCCCATACCCCTCATCTCCATATCTCCACCTTTTAATGCTGTCCGAATCACCGCCACCTAATTGTAGGGGACGGACATGGGGCTACACGGACACATCTCTAGTCTGTGTCCCGATCATGTGACTCCTCTTTGTGACGCGGTGCACTCGTGACATCGGAGCATGTGACCATTTTTGGGGGCGGATGAATCTAGCACGGCCACTCACTGCCATACGCAGGAGGAGTGGACCCTGAATCGCTGCACATAGAGAAGCTAAGTACCAGTTTTTTTCACAATACTGTTCCTTCCCTGGCTGGCCCCAACACACTTGGAAGCGCCGTGGATTGGATACTTCTCTAATTGTGTATATGTGTGTATTCTGTTTTTCTCTAATTGTGTATATGTGTGTATTCAGGATGTGTGATACCTTTGCATTTCTGACGAAGCTGGGCAGTCACTGTTATTGCCTGCAAGGGACACTAAGGGACATATAGTGAGGGCATCATCTTGAGTTAGAACCTAGGGATATACTAGTGGAAGAGACCCAGCATCTGTCTCCCTCTTTATCTTTATCCCTATGTTTCGTAAACTCACCCTCCTAGCAAGTGTTTACATTTCACACCTGCTTCTCTTAGCTACCTTTTTCATTTGGTGGTGTATGACTACTAATGTATGTAGTCTCTAATTAAACTATTGGGCCTACTATTTTAACCATTGACTATTAAAAGTTATCTTTTAAGGCAATCCCACTTTCAATACAGAATCAGCTGACGACTATGTAAAAGGAGTGTGCTCTTTTATACTATAGTAGGATCTTGGACCTCTGCATGGTTCTTTATACCTGGTGCTAAAATTGACCTGTAAGGCTGAGTTCACACTTGAGTTATTTGGTCAGTTTTGGTCCCATAACTGCCCAAATAAGAAATGTTTTCAGTGATTCTAAGAGTGACGCCTGTCATGTGCGTGTCATACTGACTCACAGTATTGTTTCACTACCACAGCAGACTACCTATGCGTGTTACTGCAAGGCACAGTGTTCTACATCACTATACAGGCTCTCTGTTGCCAGGAAAAAGCTGCTCTTTAATGCGATTCGCCACAAATAAATTCAGATCAAATCAAATCTTTTCGAAAAATCAAATTTTTTAGAAATTTGCTCATCTCTAATCAACGTTGTTTATAAGATAATACCTCCTTTTCCCGAGAAAAGGTGACTGGGATAGGAAGATCCTTCAGAAAGAATCTATAGGTTCCGGTCCCAGTCCCCATGCGGTTTAAACGAGAGACTAACTTTTAGTTGTTTTATATAAACCAGACATCTGCCCTCCCACACTGACATCCTGAGGAACCCAGTTTGGGGGAAACGTGTCGGGGTAACAAGGGAAACTGGTACTCATAAGGGTTCACTAGGGTGCTTTAGGGTAGGCACGAAGACGGAGAGTCTCCACCCTTAGGAGACGTCTCCGGGCGGAGGGTTATATAGTGTCTTTATAGGGAAAGACATTCCCTTACTAACCTTGCCATTCCTACTATTTATTTTTCCTGTATATATGGCAATTTATGAATTGACTTACTGATCACGATTTGCATATATCCTGACCTATATGTGTAGTTCTTTTAATTGGATCTAATAATGATTTAGAGTTTTTGGGGGCCTACATTTAGTTTGACTAGTTTTTCATAATTTGTGTGACTCAGGATTGACATTGATAATATTGCCTTATAAGCTTTATGAACCATAAAAGTATTAACTTAAATATGTTTGTCCATGCTCAGGAATGGATGCTGCATTCATGTGATACATTGAACATAAGACTTTAATGTCATAAAAAGCAAGGACTTATGACATTAAATAGTGGCTGACTATACTGCTAATAACTATATTCTATGGAACATGATTACAAGATTTGTGTCCACTAGTTAAAACTAAAATATCTCCTCCAACAATGTAATTTGCACCATTAAATACGTATTATTATTAAGTGGAAGAATAACAAAGTGCTAAGTAGTTTCAAGAATATTTAGGATTGTCTTTTCAGGAAGGAGGGGGAAATAGGGGTGAATTTTGCACCTTTTTGCAGAAAGTATAGCCAAAGGGCCAAGAGAATCTAATATGGTTTTGTTTGAATTATTTAACACATTAGCTATGAGCACAATGGCTATATATATATGAAAATTACCTGTAAAAATAACATAACTTTGCAAGTGATATTGTGTGTCTTTAAGCTAAAAGGATTCTCAAGAATTAGATGATACTCCTGTTTCAAGATTATTCATGTTGTAAAAAGATTCATTCATATTGCACTTTATGTCAACTTTTGACAGGAACATAGCATCTTCTCTGGCCCTCTTGTGAACCAAGAATGGACTGTGTTTCTGATAAACACAATAGAATAAATCTCAATATAGCCTTCCGGCAAATAAATATAAAAATTTACCTGACTAATTTGAGACTTTACAAAAATAAGACATGACTAAATTAGTGGCTAGACGCTTTGGTTTTAGCTATGTTATAGATGCCTTGGATATGGTCCTCTGAAGGCAATGGCACTGCTCAGTAGGGATGATGGAGCAATGCTGGAATCACAGCTGAAATTTCCTGGCCTGACAGCTATTTATTCCAGTCTAGTAAAGTCTGTCTCATTGTTAGTTGAATGTGCTAGGATTTCCCATCTGGTCAATAGCATAACAGGTGACCAGACAGTAGTTGGTTCCATAATTAGCTGGTTAAGAGACACTGAGATAATAAGGGTGAACGGAAGCAGTCTTATACCTTTACCTATAGAAACTTCATATGGTTTGATATATTTTTGCTATAATATAGAATATTTTTAAATTCTAACATTGAAGTATACAAAAGGGTTGCTTTATGAGGACAACTACTGTCCATATGCCCTGTAGGGCATATGGATATTATAGGGGAAGGACCTCCCTCAATGAGCTCACTCCTACAGATTTGAGATGTTCATGATGACATGTCCTGCCAGAGGTTTCCCTGGTAAATTCACAGTTTTCCAGGGTCTAGGCAGTAAAGTGGAAGAGGTTGTCAAAAGCAAATAAGCGAATAGTAATATTTCTACTGCTTGTAAACCATTCAATAGGTGGTCAGAGAAGAAATTGACTATTTAAGCTTCCTTTACACCTATTTTTAGTGTATTTCATAATATATTTTAGACTTTAAAGAAACATTTGGCTACATAAAAAATGGCAACATGGTTAATAAAAAAAATGTCTGCACAACATTTCACATACAAACAATAGAGCTGAGAAACGGGAATCATTCTAAATTAAAGTGGTATTATACCTACTATAAATGGAAAAATAGAAGCTATTTGCACACATTTTTGATCAAACATGTGTCGGGCCCATCTACCAGGCGTCAAGGTCGCTTCTGCAGATGGGTACCTAGCACTAATTTACCGCCTCTCTTGTACTTACCTAATCCTACAATTTTCAGGGCAGTGTAGGAACCAGCTACATTTATACTCTTCTCAGAAGCCCCAGGCAGATGGGCTTTGCTCAGTCTAAAAGAGGCGCTACCCTCAATATATACTACAAGAAAATTTAGACTAACACATTCATAGTCAAAGGTGCATATCCATCAAGCAAACATGGTTGATAATAAAATGGCTGCACAACATTTCACATACAAACAATAGAGCTGAGAAATGGGGATCATTCTAAATTAAAGTTGTATTTTACATACTATAAATGGAAAAATAGAAGCTCTTTGCGCACATTTTTGATTAAACGTGTGTCGGGCCCATCTACCAGACGTCAAGGTGGCTTCCGTAGATGGGTACCTAACACTAATATACCGCCTCTCTTGGACTTACCTATGCCTACAATTTTCAGGGCAGTGTAGGAACCAGCTACATTTATACTCTGCTGGTTCCTACACTGCCCTGAAAATTGTAGACTTAGGTATGTCCAAGAGAGGCAGTATATTTAGTGTTAGGGACCCATCTGCGGAAGCCACCTTGATGCCTGGTAGATGGGCCAGACAGACGTTTGATCAAAAATGTGCGCAAAGAGCTTCTATTTTTCCATTTATAGTAGATATAATACCACTTTAATTTAGAATGATCCCCATTTCTCAGCTCTATTCTTTGTATGTGTAAAGTTTTGCAGACATTTTTTTATCAACCATGTTTGCTTGATGGATTTGCACCTGTGACTATGAATATGAATGTGCTAGTCTAAATTTTCTTGTAGTAAGAAATGGCAACAGGCAGTTACAAAACATAGCAAAAACATGCCATGAAAGATGACAAGAAAACCATGTGTGAGCCCACCCTAAGACCTCGTTCACATTTCCGTTTTTCACTGACGTGTGCTGTCCGCATTTGATGTGGACAGCACATGTACCCATTGATTTAAATGAGTCCGTTCACATTTCTTTTTTTTTTTTTTAACTGACCGTGGGCTTTAGTTAAGGATGTTTTCCAACAATACAATTTGATGTCATGTCAATCAGGAAAGCCACATGTGGGGATCCAGCAGCTGGAATTCCAACAAAAAGGTCCTGTTTTTCATGGAGATATTACCAAATACGTCTATTTTTACATAAATGGGATTTACAGAAATGAAGAGAAGAGAAATGAAGTAGTGATGAGCGAATTTCTTGAAATTTGATTCAGATTCGATCAAATCGGTCATATGATTCGATTTGGGTCCAAATAAATTCACCCTTAATCAAAAGTGCTCAAACTGCCCTGAAAAGTTGAGGATGACTTTCTAGGGTCTCCAAAGGATGTATCCAACCCCTTTTAAACTGTTTAATGCCAAGGCAGCATTTATAATGACAAAATGACATAGATGACTATGGGTAAATGCAAGGCTGCTGGTGGTAACAGCCTGAGGTCATCTGACCCTCCTACTTCTCTCTTGTCTTCTGATCAGAAAAATGTCTGACATCATTTTGAGAAATTTATCCGAATCAAACCTCCAAAAATTCAGATTCAGATGTGACACGAATTGTTGGAAAATTCAGGTTGAATTGGATTGACCTAGAATCAATTCACTAATTTCTAATAAGAAGAACATTATTACATTATTAAAATGTTTATTCTATAACACTCTGTATCCTATATAGTGTTGAGTGAATCAAAGTTAACGAAGTGGACTCCGATCCGAATTTCAGGGAAAATTCTATTTGATATAAAGTCGAATTTCCTCGTGTTTTGTGGTAACGAATAGATTTTCCCTGAAATGGCGGTAAAAATAAAAAATCATACTTACCGCATCCGTTTGAGACTGAAAAGGCTGCTGCTGTTATCTTGCTTGAAGATCCTACGCAAAATCTTGTGACATCATCATCACACGCCGGATCTTTAAGCAAGATGGCCACGGCGGCCTCTTCACGCTCAAACAGATTAGGTAGGTACAATTTATTTATTAATTTTTTTTAGAAGCAACCCCTTGCTTTAATATCAATTTCAGATGCCGCGATCAGAGATGAACACGGCATCTGAGGGGTTCAATGATGGGGGAGGCGCAATCACCGTTCCCTGTCATTGCACCCACTACATACAAAAAAAAATGCATTTCATGACGAAGTAATTTGTCACAAAAATATTTTTTTTTTGTAAAATTCAGCGAAGCAGCCAAATCGAATTTTTAAGGACTTCGCTCAACAATAATCCTATATATTAAAGGGAATATGACCTTTCTATTCAGCTGTCTACATGGACACATAGCTGTGGTTCTCAGATTAAAGTGCTGTTTTTCTTTTGTAGATCTGAGGCTCCATTCCCAAGTTATGATACTTTTCTTAATATGCAAATTAGGACTTTGGTGAAATGAGGGCATCACCATTGCTCTTCTTGCATCCAAGCTCCCCTCCTTTCTGTGGACAGCTTTTCCCTCACTGATTTGATTGACAGGGTCAGGCAGTGGTAAAGCAGCAAAGGGAGGGGCTGGCCACAGAAAGGAGCCGAGCTTGGGTGCAACAAGAGCAATGATGATGCACTTATTGCACCAAAGGCCTACTTTGTATATTAAGAAGAAGTATTATAGCACAGGAACGGACACTGAGACCAACAAAAGAACAACAAGAAAAGCAACGTTTTAATCAGGTGAACCACAGTTATGACTCCATGCAGACAGATAGGGGAGGTTGCTGGTGACAGGTGCCATTTAAGCATCATGAAGAGTTAATAGGTTCAATAAATCTGAAGCCTATAGAGCATTAAACAAAATACTAAATAATCATTTATATCACACATCAAGGCAATGAAATATCAGGTTTTTATCTCCCATACAAAATGATATATGCCATAGTATTTTAGAGTAGTGAAAAATCTTAGGCGCATGCAGCACGACTAGTGTCAAACACCCTGCATTCTAGTACTGACTAGATGAGATTGCTGTTTGGTTCCTCTCAAGAACATATTTTGCTTCCCTGGCGCTACGTGTAGCTATAGCCGAGTATGTTAAAACTTCACAAAGCGTGCTGAAATTCCGTGAAGAGGATATCACTGCCTGCTGGATGTGTACACATGAAGGCAGCACGCCAGCCCATCGCACACTGCCTGGTGAAAGGGGAAAGGAACCGTTCAGCAGCCCTCAATAAATAACCCCTTAACCTCTTCTGTCAAAGGGGAAGGTAGAGCCGTATTTATGTGCAAATCTAAACCTGCACCCCTTGGGGTAGGCAGTGAAATATCCCTTGCTCCTTTTCTGCTTGGGATTAGTGGATTAAATCTAAGCATCCCCCTCTCCAGTCTTTCCCTCCTCCCTCATTTCAGTCAGTTATCTCAGGACAGCTGCCCCTAAATCTTTTCCCAGGCAGACGTGTCACATGGCGGGCCCCAGAAGAGCTGCTAACGCGGCATTCAATTTTCCTGACAAAAGTCGAGAAGGGGCACATTTACCAAACAACAGAAAGTCCCTGCTAATCAATAAGGCCTGGCCCACGTGAGCCACACAGCGCTCCTGATGGCTAATCGATAGGCCTTTCCTGCTGACTCGAGGACATCTGCTGCTTCCAGTGACGAAAACAGGGAGAGGACACTGAGGATCTGATCCCCAAACCACTGAACTGTCTGCGTTGGACAATGTATATCTTGTATCAAACTCAGAATAATAACTCCATATCATAAATCCAGCAGGGAAATCTGGTTTCTATCTCCTCATTCCTGGGTACGTTCAGTTTTGCGGGACAAAGTAGTCATTTAGTGTCATTATCCAGCAAAACACATGGGAACTGCTGAATGCTAATCTACATCCAGGAAGTTAAACCCTGTGTAATATGCTCATACGTCTTCTCATAGCCACACACAGCAGAACATAATTCATTCTTCAATTATTTTTTGTATGATGCCATGTTAGGAGTTACTGTTAGTTCAGGGAAGTCCAGACAGGCCCAGGCAGCAGCCATCTGGAAATGTGCAAATGAAACAAGGACTGCGAAATAGGCTTTACACGTCTCGTCTTTGGGATGTGTTGCTCTGTGTATAGTATGTTTCTTTTGCATACAATAAGGCCGCGTCCACAAAGGCATTTTTTAAGCAACAAACTCGTGCATGGTAACACCTTTCTTCCTTCAATGCAGTCAATTAGAGAAGTGTGCATAGACATATACTCCTAGATGGAAATTAGCATTTACAAATGCAAACCTATAAAAATGTGCATATACTATGCGCCAATCTTAACAAAAGTTCAGAAATCGCAACCAATGCACACTGTCTTTATTTGCTGCCAGCAAAATGTTAGGGGTAATGGCTCTGGCTGCAGTGACAATTCTCCCAACGATGCTCCCTAGGGCAGGGCAGTGACAGGAGGGTGCACTCTATCTTCCCTCAGGGCACACCCTGATGTTGAGGCTCCTGTCTGATGGTAATTGGGGTGCCCATTACCTAGTTTCCTACAAGGGTAGATTCAGGATTGTTAACCCTGACTTATCCATATAAAACTGTACTGGAACAACACATTATAAAATGAAATAATATTTAAATAACAAGAAACAATTTTGCAAGTATCCTATTCTGGGGTAATTCTCATTCATAGATAATAATACTTAGTCTACTATTGACTACTATTGGCGATTGCTTTACATACTGAGGGGTCATATAGTACAGTACACATTTTTTGAGGTCTATGATCTGATACATAAATTTACTTGGGGAGATTTTTCATACCACTTATACCAGAATTGTGGCATAAAAAATCCGCTAATTTTGCACAAACCACATTTTACGCACATATTTGCAACTGTTGCCCTTTCTCTGTCACTAACTATACTTTTGTTAAAAGTGGGAGAAGCATTTGTGACCTAATCATCCCAACATATTTACCATTACTCAGGCCTTTTTTTCTGCTGTAATGCCTGAAAAATATGCCACCTCCTAGCTGGTGCAGCTTTCGGATTCTGGCATACAGACCTGCCAAGTTGTGCCAAACCTTCTTAGCCATAACACTCGAGCTCAAGACTGGCATTAGAAATGCTAGTGTTGATAGATCTCCACCACTATGTTTACTCCTGGAAAAACAAAATGGCACTCCAAATGTGAGCCGATCAAAAGTCATAACTTTATTGTAGACATACAACCATGGATGTCATCCTCCATAAATCTGCTTACATATTTTGATCAGGTGTGGCTATGATTAAGATCGTACCTGATGAAATGCATAAGCATATTTTATGGAATAGGCCTCCTAACCTCTATTACCTTCATTTTCCTCTTTGAGTGATGTCTTGGACAATGTGTTACCCTGTCATCCGCTTTTTCTTGTGTTGTTGGAATTTTATTTTCTGGCGTCAATTTTGCCTATTCCTTATTGGGCATTTCTAGTTTCTTATAAAAGTAACAGCTGGTTGTCATTACATGTATTTGGTAGAAGAAGAACTTTGAAGGTAAATTTGCCTACTGGTACAGCAGCCATAACCATGTAAGTAAATTATCATACAAAATTTATGGGTGAGATGTGAAAATCATAAAAATAAAGCAATTAACAAAATAGTGGGTGGAGCTTACTAAAAGGTATAAATTATTGCTAAATTATATGCCAGTTTATAGCTGGCATATATTTCAGGTCATGGTACACATATAACCCAAAGATATACCAAGTTTATTAAGAGAGGTGTTATTCTTATTAAAGTTGGCATGTCTTACTCCACCAGACTTTTTATTGATGGTGCCCACAGCAGCAGTAATGCTTACTGTGAATGTGAACTAGCAAATGAGGCCTGGGCTGTAATGGGTGACAAACATAGCAGATGGACACATCGTAATGAATGTGTCTGCCATCCATTGCGACCTGAGCCTCATACCGCAGCCTGTTCTTTCCGCAGCAGAGGGCGTGATGCAATGCTGCTTGTGTGCTTTCCTGCTTGGCTCAGCAAGTGCAATAATGTCACTTCATCATGCCTGCTCCTGGGGAGAGCACCATTGGCTCCATTCATCGGGGAAATGGGGCTAGGTGGGTAATACTTTTTTTAATACTATTAACACTATAGGGTCTTCACTACTGTAAGGGGGCATTAAGAGGGCAGCACTATTGTGCTGCCCTCTTAATACCCCCTTACAGCAGTGAAGACCCTATAGTGTTAGTTTAGTGCTCCTCTTACAGTAGTAAGAGGGGCCCTAAGGGATCAGCAGTACCCTAAGGGAACTAAAGTGTAGGGGCACTAAGGAGGCATAACTACTGTGTGGGGGCATTAAAAGGGCATTCTACTGTGTGGGAGCACTAAAGGGGCATCACTATTGTGTGGGGTCACTAAAAGGAGCATTATTATTGTGTGGGGGCACTAAAAGGGGCATTACTATTGTGTGGCAGCATTAAGGGGGCATTCGATTGTGTGGAGACACTAAAGGCTATCACTATTGTGAAGGGGTTCACTAAGGGAGGAGCATTCTACTGTGCAGGGGATACTAAGGGGGAATTCAGGGCCTTGGCAGAATTCTGTAAAGTATCCTTTTGACTCCCCTCCTGTCCAGCACTTTTAAACTTCTTCTGAGTGGGTGGGTGGGGGAGAGTAGTTGAGTGGCAAATATGCACGGTCTTGACGAGCTGCAAGAGTAGGGGGTTACGTGCAAGGTTTTGGGGGATGGGATGCATTCAAAAATTTTCTATAGGGTCCAGCTTTTTCTAGTTATGTCCCTGCCTAGAATACCATCTGTAGATCTGTATTATGGCTTTATGCTTCATTATCAGTGCCCAATTTCACCAATTGTCCACAGTCTTTTTGCAAAATTTGATGAAAAGCTAACAGAAGAACAGAGACTATCTGTCACGACCATGGTCATGGTCATGACTCTGGACCCGCATGTGGTTGCCTGCGGTTTGGTAGTTGTCAACTACATGGTGAGGGCTACTTGTTTGTTGCCTCACGTCTGGTTGCCGCTGGCAACAAGATTGTGTTTGGCGGTATAGTATCCTGAGCAGTTTCTAGGCAGCTTGCTGCCAAGTGCATGCGGTAGCTCCTGGTTTGGTTTGTATTGTGTGCACTGTTACACCTTCCGTCACTTGTGGTTGCCCGTGGCAACGTGTAGTATTGGGTGCGTGTGTGGCAGTGTCTCGGCCAGCTGGCTGATTCCCAGGACATGATTGCCACGCATGCCGTTGCCGGCGGTAACTGGTGCGGTGTGATATTTATGTGTGCACTTTTCCCAGTTCGTGGTGTATAAGGTTTAGTTATGTATGCACTTTCCCTTTAAGTGGTTTCACTTCCCTCCTTGGTATTGGAAGGGTTAATTCCCTTTCCACTGTGTGTTTGTGTGGGTGTGGCCACTTTGGGCTATATAGCCTCAGTTGAGACCTGATGTCTGAGGGGTACTCCAGCCTTGTTTGTAAGCTGGAGGCACCCTCCTGGTCCCTTATACCATCTGCCAGTGAGGGCCACCTTTGTGGTCATAAATGTTTATATGTGATGTTAAGTTGATGTTGTTTTCCTTTCATGTTTAATGCAGCTATGGATCTGGGTTCCTGTGTGTGTGTGTATGTGTGTTTGCTGTGTCCATTTATTTATAGTGTGGACATCAGCTCTGAGCACGGGATCCAGTCAGTAAGGCTGTGGCAGGTAGGTGTGAACTAGTGTAGTTCTCCTGCCATATCCGTAGGCTGTTCTTGTTCCTATCCCCTTGCAGCTTGGCCACTTTAGACTCCTGTTTCTCCGCGTCCAGGAGGAACAGGCTGTCTACCCAGCTCCTAGCTCAGGGATCTGCGGAGGGTTAGTAGGGATCCGAAGTTCTGGAGCATGAGCCCTCCTACCATCAAGGTCGGCTCATGCAGCTAGGAGTCAGGGTCAGATTAGGGATGCGATAGGAGGTGACCTGCTCCCTTATTCTGTGGTCCTGGCCAAGTAGCGACCTACCATCTCCTGGCATCGCACGGCTGAGGGTTTCCCCCATCCTCAGCCGTGACACTATCATAGCAGTAAAGTCATGGCGTGACATGCTCCAAACCATTATTTTTGACTAACGTGTTCAATATCCATATGCAGAATAGAAGTGATTAGCGATGAGAGGCATAGGCAATATTCGTTTTTGTGATATTTCGGGAATTTGTCGCATAATATTCTCAATAAATTAGCGAATTCTAGAATTCGGGATCTCCAGTCTTTTTTTTTTTGCGATTGTGCTATTCGGCACTAATGATGCGCAAATTTTTTGCGCAATACATGCAACTTCACATTTTATCAGGTCTGAGTAGATATTACTGATTGGTGCACTAAGTATTGTTGTGACATCACAGCACTATGTCTGTAGCATGTATGTATGGACAGCAGAGAAACAGTAATTCCTATCACACTACCTAACACCCTGCACTGGAACCTATCAGCTACACAATATCACTACACTGACTATCTCCCACTAACTATCTGTATTATATATATGAGCTAACTAACTATCTAATGTAATTGGATAAGGAATAGGATCCAGATGAAAGCACAGAGCACAGCAATGTCACTACTCTCTCTCTCAGAACTGCAAAAAAACTGCAGAAAATGGCTGCTGGGGAGGTTCTTATATAGTAAGGGGTAGGCAACTTTCAGATTGGTTGTTAGGGATGGTGCTAAGCTCTGACAAAGATATTGCAGCCTTCTCATTGGCCCACAAGCTAGAAGGGAGGTTACTGATGAAAAAAAATCTAGAATATTCGCGATTATGAATATATAGCACTATATTCTACATCTTTGCGAATTCTCGAAGTGCTTATATTCGCAATAAATATTTGCAATAAAAATATTCGCACTCAACAGTAGAAGTAATGCACAAGTCCCCATATACTTTTGGCCACAGTATAATTTTCTAAAAGTATTAAAATAACTACGAAGATACATTGATACATGTTATTATGCTTGTTTGAACCTGATTTAACTAAACTTACATTTCTCTACCGTCCAAGGTCATCAATCATTTATCACCACTAAGTATCAGTCAAATCTCACCATTACCTATCATTTCTGTCTATGAATGTTAGTGTCTATCTCACTAATTGTCTCCACATTTCAATCCCTCCGTGTGGGATCTATGAAAAAGTCTATTAGTATAGCTCAAAGTAGAAAGTAAAAAAAAAAAATCTGAATTTAAAGTATCTTGAGAAAACGGAAAACTGAAATTCTACACGTGGAGAAAAATAATTGCAAGTAATGTTACACTGTAAGAAATCTTGGGATTTTTCAGATTCCCTGGTAAATGTTAAATGGTAAATATTAGATTGTTGGGGGTTGACACCATGCACCCCTAGCAATTTCCTGATCAGCTGCACAAAACTAAACATTTTGTGCAGTGGATATAGCTGAAGTACCATGGCAGTAAATAGCTTCATCCACTACACAATGAATGTGCAATGCCGACATCTATTTCTCTTTGAGCTACTCCCAAACATCTGATCGGCAGGGGTGCTGGGCGTTAGACCTCTACCGAGCTAATATTGATGGTCTGTCCTGTGCAGTTTAGAAAAAAAGTAATATCCAGAATAAAACTGTATAAAGTGAAAAACTACATAAAGTGTTCAGAACTATGAATCATCTCACATATATGTATCAAAACATATTTTTGACTGTCATTCCGCTTTAAAGGTTTTTCAGTTGAGGAAATCTTTGAGTAGCACCATGGGGGTCTCATGCTCAAAATCAGCCAAGGTCAAAGTTCACATTTTCCACCAAATGGCTTTAAAAATGAATCAATATCCACAGTAAGAGGATCTTCACACGTGGCAGATAGGCATATTACAGTACCAGCAAAGTGAAGGAGATTTTATCTAACCTTATCCACACATTGTAGAAGAATCTGCAATGGAAACTGGCCTGCTGTACATACGGTGAATTGCGATGCAAATCTGCACCAAATGCCTTGACAAACTTGCATGCAACACTTGGAGATTTTGTCATGGATTTATTGCAGATTCTGTAGTGGAATCATTACAAAGTTGACAGTGGAAAATTAAGTCCTCTAATGAGAATAAAAGTAAAAGTGTGAAAATGTATATAGACTACTGTTTTCTAAGTCTCATGGAAAAATCCCATTAATGATAACACCATATTTTGTCAGAAAGATGTAGTCATGTGGTCATGCTCTATCAGGAACCGTCTTACGCTGATGGTTTCAATAAAGTAAACTTTTACAGTCATTTGAGCCCTCTGTTTGCTTAGCAGCTAATAGGGGCTACTATACGTTGCTTAAACAATGCATCTGTAGTCCTTTTGTATGCCGACAGAAAGGGTTAATAGGCTCGTCACACTGCAGGCTGCAAGCTGCAATTGGCAGAGCCAGCTCAGCCTAAGCCATGGAATTATTTTCCGTTTTCTTTTAACAAGGCCATTGTGTTTTCTTCTGACCTTTCACCGCTGATGCACAGCCATGGACTGTGGTCTGGGATTCCCAGGAATGGGTACATCGAGGTGGGGTGGAGAAAAGGGAGAAAGGAAATGCTTACAGTTGCCAGAGCAACATGATCTTGCGATGTCTGTGGGTAACAAAGGAGAGATTCAAGTCCATTCTATTAGTGGTCAGCCTCCCTTTCACCATCACCCTACAGGAGATGTGAAAGCTACACTTGGGACATAACAGGACCTGTATGCTGCACACCACAATGTAGGACACTTGTTCAATGGGAATCCTATTAGAACAAAGACACCACGTTCCTATGTCTGCAACCCCTTCTGTGTTTTAACACACATTAATCTTAAAGTGTGAAGAATGAAATCAGAGTTCTAAAACTGTGTGTCAAAGGAAGCATTCAGAAGAGAAAGTCAAATCCCTGCTGCAACCTTGCAGGCAAACAATAATGTTGATATCAATTTCAATACATCCTACTGTTTCTGTGTTCATGGACAAATGTCTGTTTTGGTGTCCATATTTGTACTGAAAACATATATATTGAGTTGCATGCCAATCAGCCTTAACGTTTAATTTAGCCCCCTCATGTCATCAAAACAATTCTGACCCACCAATATCTGGACTCTACAAGACCTCTGAAGGTGTCCTGTGGTAGCTGGTCCCAAGACATTAGCAGAAGATCCTTTAAGTCTTGTGAATTGTAGAAATTATGCCTCATGTATCTGACTTGTTTTTCCAGCTAATTCCTCACTTATCCATGGCTCAGGGTTCCACACTGTGGCACCCATACTTCACCACCACCTAAGAAAACATCAGAGACGTCTTTACATCTCTATGTCAGTATGGTAATTTGGATAACTGTATTTAATTATAATTTTTTAATTTGGTTTTGAATTTGTCTGACCCTTCCCTTGGAGAACTCATCCCAGAGTTTCCTAGCCAGGACAAGTACCCTAACACCATTGTTCCCTACATTTCTTTACAGTGAAAATGGTTCTACCATCCCCATAGATGAATAAATCTTAAAAATTATATTCTTTATGGATTCTCTAAAATGTGAAACACTCAGATTTACTGCTAAACTCAAACCCTCATAACAACTGGTATGTTAATAGCAACGAGCCACTTTTGTCAGAGTTAAGGAGAATCTTACAAAATTCAATTGTATATCAAAGTCCTTGAGCATCTTACATCAATATGTTAAAAATTCTGTTCAACTATTTTGTGACAAGTTGGGTGTTATCTAGATATGAGCGAATCGAAGTTGACGAAGTGGAATTTGATCTGAATTTCAGGAAAAATTTGATTCACACCAAAGTTGAATTTCCTCACGCTTCATGGTAATGAATGGCATTTTTAAAATGGCTGCTGCACATGTTAGAACATGGAGCTAGAAACTCTGGGAATGAGGGATCACCAACAATGGCATGCATGCAACCAATCAGCAGCCAGCCAGCCCCTGTGATGTCACAGTCCTATAAACAGCATCAGCCATCTTGGTTTCTGCCATTTTTCAGTGTACTTAGTGCAGGGAGAGACGTGACAGGCACTAGGGACAATGTCAGGAAAGACTTTATTCTGCAAAAAAAAAGGATTTACAAGTTCAGGAAAAGATCATTCAAAGTGTAGGGAAAGGATAGAAAGGCATTATCCACACTATAGGCAGAGAGCAGGGACCAATAGGGGAGTGTACAGCCTTGGTAATAGGAGCGATTACTATTAGACCTTGCTGCACTAATTGGGGATCCAAATTGCACTAGATGATAGCTCAGTAATTCCAGCAAACCTTGCTTGTTATTGAGGTGAAAGTGCTCTGTGATACAACCATTTTGGGGTGTATTAATAGAGAATCTAAATACGTCATATTAGCCGTTCTGCGGTGAACTTACATTGTTATACAGCCATTTTGGGGGTTTATTTATAGGAAATATAAGTATGTCTTATTAGCCGTTCTGCGGTGAACTTACATTGTTATAGAGCCATTTTGGGGGTTTAGTTATAGTAAATACAAGTATGTCTTAGCCATTATGCGGTGAATTTACATTGTGACGCAGCCTTTTTTGGGGTTTATTTATAGGAAATACAAGTACGTCTTATTAGCCGTTTTTTGGTGAATTTACATTGTGACACAGCCTTTTTTGGGGATTATTTATAGGAAATATAAGTACGTCTTATTAGCTGTTCTGCGGTGAATTTACATTGTTATACAGACATTTTTGGCCTGTATTAATTAGAAATACAAGTATGTCTTATTAGCCGTTCTGCTGTGAATTTACATTGTGACACAGTCTTTTTTGGGGTTTATTTATAGGAAATATAAGTACGTCTTATTAGCAGTTCTGCATTTTTTGGTCTCCTCATGCAGCTGCTACCTCAACACTCTGTCACTGGGCCACTCTGTGATCTCCTCATGCTCCTGCCAACTCACAACTCAGAAACTGGGCAACTCTGTGGACCTCTCGTGCTGTTGCTACCTCAACACTCTGTCCCTGGGCCCTTCTGTGGTCTCCTCATGCTGCTGCCACCTCCCCACTCTGTGGTCTGCTCATGCTCCTGCTACCTCACTACTCTGTCATTGGGCCACTCTGTGGACTTCTCATGCTGTTCCCACCCTCCCAACTCCATGACTGGTCCACTATTTCGCCTTTTGGCCTGGTTGACATCACCATTTATTTGACCCTTCTTCTGATCTGTCAGAAGGAAGGAAAAATGAGACACATAATGGATCCTGTCTATGTAGCAGCTGTAAGGCCTGTTTGACATGGTCCCTATTTTGCATCAGAATTGGCTTATGATTTGGTAGCCTAAAGCAGGAGTGGGTACAAAACACAGAAGACATGCAAATATTCCATTCATGTGATATCTCTGTTTTGGATCTGCTCCTGTTTTGTTTTTTTGGCCTTAGCAATACTGATGTCAACACAAACTTACTGCTGACATCCTCTCCACTCTGTCAGTGAGGCTCTACTTGTATAATCGTTTAATAGAACAGGTTCTGTAGAAACCTATGTGGAGTCAGCTGACGAAGGTGTAAAAGGAGTGTGCTTTTTCACGCTATAGTAGGATCTTGGGCCTCTGCACGGTTCTTTATACCTGGAACTAACATCGACCTGTAAGGCTGAGTTCCCACAAGGTATTTGGTTAGTTTTAGCCCCATAACTGATCAAATAAGTGAATTATTAATTCTAAGAGCGACGCCTGTCATCTGCGTGTCATACTGACTCATAGTGCTGTTTCACTAGCACAGCAGACTCCCTATGCGTGTTTCTGCAAGGCACAGTGTTCTACATACAGGCTCTCTGCAGCCTTGAAATAGCTGTTTTTTAATGCGATTGATTATGAATAAATTCGTATTGAATTAAATCTTTTTGGAAAATTCTGCGAACTGACCGAATCGAATTTTTGAGAAGTTCGCTCATCTCTAGTGTTAGCCTATAACATTACAATCACAGTCCCTATAGAGTTTGTTGCACAAGTTTCTTAAACTTCTGAAAGATAAACTTTCTTAGTTATGCATATTGGTATGGATAAGAAGATATTGATAGAGCATAAAGAAGAGTTCACTATAATATAAAGAACAAATGAATGATTACTCTAGAATGCTGAATATCCCTTTGTAGCCCATGCTCATTCTTAAGTGACTGGTGACTGCTCATCTACTGTTTGTTGGTACCTACTCACTTTCTTATAGGTGTTCAGAAGATTACATCTATGCTTGTCTGTGAAATGCAGCTTCTCTTGTAGACATAATGGTCAAGCTGTCATTGTAGGCCCTTCCTGGCTTCTTCAAATCCTAAATTCTTGTTGCAGGCAGTGGTATTGTAACTAGACAATGGGCACAGCTAGAGTAGGAGGTAGGTGAGATTAGGCGTTCTTCTTAAATATGGTATGGGAAAAGGTAATCTATTAGAAGTCTTCATCATTAAAGTTTTAGATATGGGGGAATAAAATATTCCACTTAAAACTGTATATTCACTATGAGCTAGTATTATCATTCAACATAGAACCAAATATATCTTGAAAGAAGGTTAAAAATGACTTATTAGGAAAAGTGCTCCAAAAAACTGTGTCTCTCTCAGTCAGTCACCCATCTGTCAGCTAAGAAGACAGATTTTCACACATACAATGTCTGCGTTAAACATAGCTGTTAATTTTCTAATATTGAACTCTGAGCTGTTCCAAGTTTAACAGTACTGTGTAGGTTAGTAAAGGGAAAAAAGGAAAACCTTCGCTTAGTGATAACCAATTTCAATTAACTCTATTTCACAGGAAATAAAATTATGTACTTCCTCTGAAGCCAGAATATTTAGAGGATGTGCTTTGGATGGAAAAGGTTGAGGTGATAGTTATGGAGACAGCTTCTTGAACAAGATTTGAAATTGGGTAACCAGCAAACAAACTGTGAAAAAGTATCTTACTTGGAAATTTCTTTTTACAGTATAATGACTTGGCTGACAACATACCAAACTAGTATGCTCCTACCCTTCTTAGATCACTCTCTTCACCAAAGAATAAGACATGGTCACATAGGCTGCATCAACTGGAGGGGCACCACAGGGACACTTTAGGAGCACTTGTAGCTACCACAAATAGCAATAATAATTGTATAGCACTGTTATTCTTTGATCATGGTGCTGCTCTTTAGTGCCTGTACGGTGGTCATGTATGAAGACTGTATGCTGAGTCTGGTGGTGGTGACACTATATAAGATTATTATTTAGGCAACTATATGCAAGTGGCAGGCAAGGCAACAGAAGGCACAGGGCACTATCCAACGTAAGGATAACCGGTGTTGTCAGTCTAGAACAGCAACTCACTTGCAAACACAAAAGTAACTAATTAATTCAGAAAACAAATCCAGTTACTGGATTTACTGGAGCACTGTACGACCATATTCAACTTGGGCACGGTATGGTATTTTTTTGACTATACACGGTTGTATTATTTGCTAAAGCCATACCTGTTTGGTGTGTGAGTGTTATCCGAGTGGTTTGTTAAACCTCAATTTATCAATTAATTTCATAGCATTAACACTTCTATTTAAATAATATGGTAGTACTTTCAAAGAAAGAGGACAATATAGCATATAAAAAGGGATTTCAGTGGAAAATACACAGCAGTAGAATAGAAGGAAACAAGGTATATCTGAGGGACCCCTCAAGCAGCATGACTGGATGTGATTTGCGAATGTGCATCATTGTAAGATATGAGTGTCATGAATCTCATATATATATATATATATATATATATATACACACACACCATATAAATGTATAAACTTGGAGAATTTTAATTATGAACATATATATTTCCTGCACAAGATAGCATTGTATGCAACTATGTCAAAATAAAAGATTGTCTTCTGCTCTGTTCAAGATCCTGTAACATGTAATCTTTCAGTTCATTTTATTTTCCCTTTTCATTTCCAATTTTACAGGGAAACTGTAAAACACAGGGAATTGGTAAAAAAAAATTAACAGCAAACATTGGCTTTATATCCAAATACATCCACCATGCCACCCTAGGCAGCTGCCTACTCTTAGAAACTTTATCCTGCCCGCTGCAGTGACATAAACTCCATATATGTCTAAATACATACACCCACCAGCATTAAATTGTTCCTATACTTACCATGATAAGATACAATTGTCCTGTAATCCTGGCCTTACGAGTAATATCCAGTAACTGGCTGTGCTTCTACAATTGGAGTCCATGTATTTTCATTTATATTATTTCCCCCACTGACTACTTTCTGTATAGTTTCTAACAGGGACTTGAAGGGACATAATTACCTCTTACACTTGTATAATTAGATTTAGAAGCTATGGTAGCAGGGTATTGTCATTAGAGATGGCCCGAACTATCCGACGGCGAACAGTTCCCGGCGAACATAGCTTGTTCGCGTTCGCCTCTGCCGGGCGAACACATGCGATGTTCGGTCCGCCCCCTATACATCATCATTGAGCAAACTTTGACCCTGTACCTCACAGTCAGCAGACACATTCCAGCCAATCAGCAGCATACCCTCCCTCCCAGACCCTGCAACATTAGTCTGCTTTTTTTTTTTCCTTTATATACATATTGCAGTTGCCTGGCCTGCCTGTGTGTGAGGAGCTGCAGGCCCACAGACTGTAGTGTGCCCACTGCCAGTGCTCACCCCTGTCATTCCGTGTGGCACAGGACTTTGCTTAAAAAAAGGCACTTAATTTTTACACTTTAATCTAAGGTTAGTTGCCTGCCAGTGTGTGTCAGGCTGACTTCCACTGACTGTAGTGTGCCCACTGCCAGTGCCCACCACTCATACCGGCTGGCACAGGACTTTGCATAAAAAAGGCATTTAATTTTTACACTTTAGTGTAATTTCAGCTGCTTGCCTGCTGCTAGTGTGTGTCAGGCCGACTTCAACTGACTGTAGTGTGCCCACTGCCAGTGCCCACCCCTGTCATCCCGTGTGGCACAGGACTTTGCTTAAAAAAAAGGCACTTCATTTTTACACTTTAATCTAAGGTTAGTTGCCTGCCAGTGTGTGTCAGGCCGACTTCAACTGACTGTAGTGTGCCCACTGCCAGTGCCCACCCCTGTCATCCCGAGTGGCACAGGACTTTGCTTAAAAAATAGGCACTTAATTTTTACACTTTAATCTAAGGTTAGTTGCCTGCCAGTGTGTGTCAGGCTGACTTCCACTGACTGTAGTGTGCCCACTGCCAGTGCCCACCACTCATACCGGCTGGCACAGGACTTTGCTTAAAAAAGGCATTTAATTTTTACACTTTAATGTAATTTCAGCTGCTTGCCTGCTGCTAGTGTGTGTCAGGCCGACTTCAACTGACTGTAGTGTGCCCACTGCCAGTGCCCACCCCTGTCATACCGAGTGGCACAGGACTTTGCTTAAAAAATAGGCACTTAATTTTTACACTTTAATCTAAGGTTAGTTGCCTGCCAGTGTGTGTCAGGCTGACTTCCACTGACTGTAGTGTGCCCACTGCCAGTGCCCACCACTCATACCGGCTGGCACAGGACTTTGCATAAAAAAGGCATTTAATTTTTACACTTTAGTGTAATTTCAGCTGCTTGCCTGCTGCTAGTGTGTGTCAGGCCGACTTCAACTGACTGTAGTGTGCCCACTGCCAGTGCCAACCACTGATACCGGGTGGCACAGTAGCTTGCCGATAAATAAGGCATTTAATTTTTAGACAGTAGTCTAAATTCAGTTGCTTGCCTGCTGCCAGTGTGTGTCAGGCCCGCTTCCACTGACTGTAGTGTGCCCACTGCCAGTGCCAACCACTGATACCGGGTGGCACAGTAGCTTGCCGATAAATAAGGCATTTAATTTTTAGACAGTAGTCTAAATTCAGTTGCTTGCCTGCTGCCAGTGTGTGTCAGGCCCTCTTCCACTGACTGTAGTGTGCCCACTGCCAGTGCCAACCACTCATACCGGGTGGCACAGTAGCTTGCCGATAAATAAGGCATTTAATTTTTACACTTTAGTGTAATTTCAGTTGCTTGCCTGCTGCCAGTGTGTGTCAGGCCCGCTTCCACTGACTGTAGTGTGCCCACTGCCAGTGCCAACCACTGATACCGGGTGGCACAGTAGCTTGCCGATAAATAAGGCATTTAATTTTTAGACAGTAGTCTAAATTCAGTTGCTTGCCTGCTGCCAGTCAGTGTGTCAGGCCCTCTTCCACTGACTGTAGTGTGCCCACTGCCAGTGCCAACCACTCATACCGGGTGGCACAGTAGCTTGCCGATAAATAAGGCATTTAATTTTTACACTTTAGTGTAATTTCAGTTGCTTGCCTGCTGCCAGTGTGTGTCAGGCCCGCTTCTACTGACTGTAGTGTGCCCACTGCCAGTGCCAACCACTGATACCGGGTGGCACAGTAGCTTGCCGATAAATAAGGCATTTAATTTTTACACTTTAGTGTAATTTCAGTTGCTTGCCTGCTGCCAGTGTGTGTCAGGCCCGCTTCCACTGACTGTAGTGTGCCCACTGCCAGTGCCAACCACTGATACCGGGTGGCACAGTAGCTTGCCGATAAATAAGGCATTTAATTTTTAGACAGTAGTCTAAATTCAGTTGCTTGCCTGCTGCCAGTCAGTGTGTCAGGCCCTCTTCCACTGACTGTAGTGTGCCCACTGCCAGTGCCAACCACTCATACCGGGTGGCACAGTAGCTTGCCGATAAATAAGGCATTTAATTTTTACACTTTAGTGTAATTTCAGTTGCTTGCCTGCTGCCAGTGTGTGTCAGGCCCGCTTCTACTGACTGTAGTGTGCCCACTGCCAGTGCCAACCACTGATACCGGGTGGCACAGTAGCTTGCCGATAAATAAGGCATTTAATTTTTACACTTTAGTGTAATTTCAGTTGCTTGCCTGCTGCCAGTGTGTGTCAGGCCCGCTTCCACTGACTGTAGTGTGCCCACTGCCAGTGCCAACCACTGATACCGGGTGGCACAGTAGCTTGCCGATAAATAAGGCATTTAATTTTTAGACAGTAGTCTAAATTCAGTTGCTTGCCTGCTGCCAGTCAGTGTGTCAGGCCCTCTTCCACTGACTGTAGTATGCCCACTGCCAGTGCCAACCACTCATACCGGGTGGCACAGTAGCTTGCCGATAAATAAGGCATTTAATTTTTACACTTTAGTGTAATTTCAGTTGCTTGCCTGCTGCCAGTGTGTGTCAGGCCCGCTTCTACTGACTGTAGTGTGCCCACTGCCAGTGCCAACCACTGATACCGGGTGGCACAGTAGCTTGCCGATAAATAAGGCATTTAATTTTTACACTTTAGTGTAATTTCAGTTGCTTGCCTGCTGCCAGTGTGTGTCAGGCCCGCTTCCACTGACTGTAGTGTGCCCACTGCCAGTGCCAACCACTGATACCGGGTGGCACAGTAGCTTGCCGATAAATAAGGCATTTAATTTTTAGACAGTAGTCTAAATTCAGTTGCTTGCCTGCTGCCAGTCAGTGTGTCAGGCCCTCTTCCACTGACTGTAGTGTGCCCACTGCCAGTGCCAACCACTCATACCGGGTGGCACAGTAGCTTGCCGATAAATAAGGCATTTAATTTTTACACTTTAGTGTAATTTCAGTTGCTTGCCTGCTGCCAGTGTGTGTCAGGCCCGCTTCTACTGACTGTAGTGTGCCCACTGCCAGTGCCAACCACTGATACCGGGTGGCACAGTAGCTTGCCGATAAATAAGGCATTTAATTTTTAGACAGTAGTCTAAATTCAGTTGCTTGCCTGCTGCCAGTGTGTGTCAGGCCCTCTTCCACTGACTGTAGTGTGCCCACTGCCAGTGCCAACCATTCATACCGGGTGGCACAGTAGCTTGCCGATAAATAAGGCATTTAATTTTTACACTTTAGTGTAATTTCAGTTGCTTGCCTGCTGCCAGTGTGTGTCAGGCCCTCTTCCACTGACTGTAGTGTGCCCACTGCCAGTGCCAACCACTGATACCGGGTGGCACAGTAGCTTGCCGATAAATAAGGCATTTAATTTTTAGACAGTAGTCTAAATTCAGTTGCTTGCCTGCTGCCAGTGTGTGTCAGGCCCACTTCCACAGACTGTAGTGTGCCCACTGCCAGTGCCAACCACTCATACCGGGTGGCACAGTACCTAGCACGCGTAGTACCACTTATCTAAAAAAAAAATGACAGGCAGAGGCAGGCCACCCCGCAGGGGCCGTCGTGGTCGTGGTGCTGTGATTTCCACTGTCCCTGGAATAATGCCCAGTTTTCAGAGGCCACGTACCCTGAACCCGAAAAATTCAGAGGACGTAGTTGACTGGCTTAGACAGGACACCCAATCTTCAACAGCTTCCGCTAAGAACCTTGACGCACCATCCTCCTCCAACTCAGCTTCGGTCACCTGCTCTCAAGTTACCACGCACCCGCCCGTCGCCACTACCACCACAGCCACCACAGCCGCTTCACTTGATCCGTCAGAGGAGTTATTTACACATCAGTTGGATGCAATTAGTGATGCGCAACCATTATTGCCAGATGATGTAGATTACGGGGATATGTCTCAGTCAGGCAGGATTACACACATGGACGTACAGTGTGATGATGATGATGTTGTACCCGCTGCTGCTTCCTTTGCTGAGGTGTCAGATACAAGTGAAGCGGTTGATGATGACGATGTGTCCACGGATGCCACGTGGGTGCCTGCTCGAAGAGAAGAAGAGGGGGAAAGTTCTGAAGGGGAGACAGAGAGAATGAGGAGACGAGTTGGAAGCAGGGGGAGGTCGTCGCAAGGAGTTAGTGGCACAGTCAGACAGCATGTATCGGCACCTGGGGTCAGCCAGACAGCACGCCAGTCAACGCATGCTGTTGCCACCACTAGAATGCCGTCATTGCAAAGCTCAGCAGTGTGGCATTTTTTTTGTGTGTCTGCCTCTGATAAAAGCAATGCCATTTGCAACCTGTGCCAAAAGAAACTGAGTCGTGGGAAGTCCAACACCCACCTTGGTACAACTGCTTTGCGAAGGCACATGATCTCACATCACAAACGCCTATGGGATCAACACATGAGTACAAGCAGCACACAAACTCAAAGCCACCATGCTCCTCCTGGTCCTGCATCTTCAGCCACGTCAACCACTGCTGTCCTCCCTGCCCCCTCTCAACCACCCGCCACTCCATCTCTCACCTTCAGCAGTTCCTGCTCATCTGCCCACAGTCAGGTGTCTGTCAAGGACATGTTTGAGCATAAGAAGCCAATGTCACAAAGTCACCCCCTTGCCCGGCGACTGACAGCTGGCTTGACGGAACTCTTAGCCCGCCAGCTTTTACCATACCAGCTGGTAGAGTCTGAGGCCTTCAAAAAATTTGTCGCTATTGGGACACCACAGTGGAAGGTACCCGGACGAAATTTTTTTTCAAAAAAGGCAATCCCAAACCTCTACCATGTCATTGAAAAGGAAGTCATGGCATCTCTGGCATACAGTGTTGGGGCAAGGGTCCATCTGACCACTGATACCTGGTCTGCAAAGCACGGTCAGGGCAGGTATATCACGTATACTGCGCATTGGGTCAACCTGCTGACGGCTGACAAGCATGGAATGCGTGGCTCTGCAGCGGAGTTGGTGACACCACCACGACTTGCAGGCAGACCTACTGCCACCTCCTCTACTCCTACTCCATCCTCTTTAATTTCCTCCTCGGCTGAGTCCTCTTCTGCTGCGGCGTCTGGCTGCACATCAACTGATTCCCCCCAGCTCCCCAGGGGCTATTCCACATCCCGGATACGACAGTGTAACGCTATCTTGGGGTTGACTTGCCTGAAAGCAGAGAGCCACACAGGACCAGCACTCCTGTCCGCCCTGAACGCACAGGTGGATCAGTGGCTGACCCCGCACCAACTGGAGATCGGCAAAGTGGTGTGTGACAATGGAAGCAATCTGTTGGCGGCATTAAATTTGGGCAAGTTGTCACATGTGCCGTGCATGGCACATGTGTTGAATCTCATCGTACAACGTTTTGTGTCTAAGTACCCAGGCTTACAGGACGTCCTCAAGCAGGCCAGGAAGGTGTGTGGCCATTTCAGGCGTTCCTACACGGCCATGGCGCACTTTTCCGATATTCAGCGGCGAAACAACATGCCAGTGAGGCGCTTGATATGCGACAGCCCGACACGTTGGAATTCAACACTCCTAATGTTCGACCGCCTGCTCCAACAAGAAAAAGCCGTCAACGAGTATTTGTATGACCGGGGTGCTAGGACAGCCTCTGCGGAGCTGGGAATCTTTTTGCCACGTTACTGGACACTCATGCGCAATGCCTGTAGGCTTATGCGTCCTTTTGAGGAGGTGACAAACCTAGTCAGTCGCACCGAAGGCACCATCAGCGACCTCATCCCATTTGTTTTCTTCCTGGAGCGTGCCCTGCGAAGAGTTCTGGATCAGGCTGTAGATGAGCGTGAAGAGGAAGAGGAAGAGTTGTGGTCACCATCACCACCAGAAACAGCCTTGTCATCATCGCTTGCCGGACCTGCAGCAACGCTGGAAGAGGAGTATGAGGAAGAGGAGTCAGAGGAGGAATGTGGCGGCTTTGAGGAGGAGGAAGACCAACCACAGCAGGCACCCCAGGGTGCTCGTTGTTGTCACCTATCTGGGACCCATGGTGTTGTACGTGGCTGGGGGGAAGAACAGACCGTCAATGACATCAGTGAGGACGAGGAACGGGAAATGAGAAGCTCTGCATCCAACCTTGTTCAAATGGGGTCTTTCATGCTGTCATGTCTGTTGAGGGACCCACGTATAAAAAGGATAAAGGAGAACGATCTGTACTGGGTGACCACGCTACTAGACCCCCGGTATAAGCAGAAAGTGGCAGAATTGTTACCAAATTACCGAAAGTCGGAAAGGATGCAGCAGTTCAAAACCAAACTAAAAAATATGCTTTACACAGCTTATAAGGGAGATGTCACAGCACAACGGGAATCTAACAGGGGAAGAGGTGAGTGTAATCCTCCTCCTACCACGGCGGCAAGGACTGGACGATTTACAGATGTGTTGTTGATGGAGGACATGCGGAGCTTTTTCAGTCCTACTCATCGCCACAGCCCTTCGGGATCCAGCCTTAGAGAACGACTCGACCGACAGGTAGCAGACTACCTCGCCTTAACAGCAGATATCGACACTCTGAGGAGCAATGAACCCCTTCACTACTGGGTGTGCAGGCTTGACCTGTGGCCTGAGCTATCCCAGTTTGCGATAGAACTTCTGGCCTGCCCTGCTTCAAGTGTCCTGTCAGAAAGGAGCTTCAGTGCAGCAGGAGGCATTGTCACTGACAAGAGAAGTCGCCTCGGTCAAAAAAGTGTTGATTACCTCACCTTCATAAAGATGAATGAGGCATGGATCCCGAAGGGACTGACAGTGGGGGATACGTTTGACTAACAAAAGGCCTGATTACATGCCTTGGCCTCAAAATGGTCCCCACGCTGCTGTATTTAATGTCTGCATACCGGATGACTTTCGTGAATTCTCCACCACCAACTAGGGTTCAAGCCGTAATGTTTTAGTCACTTTTCTGCCTGGAAAACATAAATTTTTCCGGCCGCTGCTACAATAGCGTCTGCAACAGTGCCATTATTTTTCAGGCATGTGTACATGCCTAATTTTTCTGTCCTATGGTGCAGCACTGTGGCTGCAAAAACAAACCAAAAAAAAAAGGCACATACAAGTGTCAATTCCCCTTCGTGATCGTTACCTTGTTGTGGTGAAGGGGCTTGCGTATCACAATGAAGCAATCATCATCACCTCTATAAAAGTGTGTTGGCAATGTTGCCACACCCCAGATGATAAGGCCGTTGCTTCATTATGGTCAGACCAAAAGCGATCGGGTGGCCACGCTACTAGACCCCCGGTATAAGCAGAAAGTGGCAGAAATGTTACCAAATTACCAAAAGTCGGAAAGGATGCAGCAGTTCAAAACCAAACTAAAAAATATGCTTTACACAGCTTATAAGGGGGATGTCAATGGGGGATTCGACAATGGTTAATCAATTCGACCGGATAGGGTCCGTAACAGGGATTAAACTGATAGCAATAGTACTAGTTAAGACACCACTCATATAGGGTGTCACAGCACATTGCTCTGTGCACGCGCAGTGCCCCAATTTGGGAGTAAGAGGACCGACCAAGCTGCTTTTTCCATCTCCCGGTTCCTGAAATCAATTCAGTTTAGTGTATGAGAGTTTGGTCTGTCACTGTGAAGGCAGTCGAAGGTACCCGGCCTAAATTTTTTTTCATAAAAGGCAATTCCTGATATGGGACGTAACAGGGATTAAACTGATGAGAATAATACTACAGAAAATACCACTCATATCGGTGGAGGGAGCCAGCGTTTTTTTAACCATCTCCCCGTTCAAAAAATCTATTTAATAAATGGCCCCCAGATTGGGGATGTTAGAGGGATTAAACTGATGAGAATAGTACTACAGAAAATACCACTCATATCGGGTGTGACAGTAAATTGCACGGCGCAGATGCAGTCACCGTGGTTTAAAACAGAGTGGAGGGAGCCAGCGTTTTTTTAACCATCTCCCCGTTCGAAAAATCTATTCAATAAATGGCACCCAGATTGGGGACGTTAGAGGGATTAAACTGATGAGAATAGTACTACAGAAAATACCACTCATATCGGGTGTGACAGTAAATTGCACGGCGCAGACGCAGTCACCGTGGTTTAAAACAGAGTGGAGGGAGCCAGGTTTTTTTTAACCATCTCCCCGTTCGAAAAATCTATTCAATAAATGGCACCCAGATTGGGGACGTTAGAGGGATTAAACTGATGAGAATAGTACTACAGAAAATACCACTCATATCGGGTGTGACAGTAAATTGCACGGCGCAGACGCAGTCACCGTGGATTAAAACAGAGTGGAGGGAGCCAGCGTTTTTTTAACCATCTCCCCGTCCGAAAAATCTGTTTAATAAATGGCCCCCAGATTGGGGAGTCGGGGACGTTAGAGGGATTAAACTGATGAGAATAGTACTACAGAAAATACCACTCATATCGGGTGTGACAGTAAATTGCACGGCGCAGACGCAGTCACCGTGGATAAAAACAAAGGGGAGGGAGCCAGCGTTTTTTTAACCATCTCCCCGTTCGAAAAATCAATTCAATTGACCTTTCGGGGACCCTTGGTGTTGTACGTGGCTGGGTGGAGGAAGAAACCTTCAATGACATCACCGGGACGTGGCTAGCTTGGTATCCAACCTTGTGCAAATGGGGAGTTTGCGGTTGTGCAAATGAACTGTTTGCGGTGCATTAAAAGGGGAGTTTGGTCTGTCAATGTCTGTGATGCGGGCGTAACCCTTACACTACCTGATCGATACAACATCATACCTGATCGTATACACACACTGGATGTTTTAAAGCACGTTATTCCAAACAATTTAGGAATGTTAGTTGATTTATGCCCTTTATGGATTAAAACCCGACTCTGCGTCCACTACGTAATTTTCCATGGGAGTTTTGCCATAGATCCCCCTCCGGCATGCCACAGTCCAGGTGTTAGACCCCTTGAAACAACTTTCTCATCACTATTGTGGCCAGAAAGAGTCCCTGTGGGTTTTAAAATTCGCCTGTCTATTGAAGTCTATGGCGGTTCGCCCGGTTCGCCAGTTCGCGAACATTTGCGGAAGTTCGCGTTCGCTGTTCGCGAACTGAAAATTTTATGTTCGCGACATCACTAATTGTCATGTTACCATATGATCAATGAGTTATTGACAACTGTCCTAATATATTGTCATTTTCGCTGCTCAGCTTACATACTTTTTATGTGTGCTGTGAAATCATCCCGAAATGTAAACGCCTACTACACCCTTCCCTTGGCCAAAAACTCTGCCCACTATACCCTCCATCATCCCCTGTCTGTATCCTCCTAATGTTTCCTCCCACACAGGTTCAATATGGCAGGCAGTGGACTCCGCCTATCCTGCTTGCCGATGGAGAGCATCGACCAGCCCATTCCAAGATCACATGGGTCTGACATCATGACCATTCGGCTAGGGATTGTTATAGAGGGGGTCATGGGAGGCCTGTCCATGATGTCAGAGGTAATCCAGTCACCATAGAGGGTGCAGTCATGTAATCACTCTCCAGATCTCCGGAGTTAGACAGAAAAAGTAGCGCCAGTACATTAGTAATTTGCAGGGCCTGGCAGGGGAACCACAGGAAAGGGTCACCATTATGCTTGGATAACGCCTTTAAGTTTCAACACTAATACTGTACTAGTGGTTGTATTTGATCATACATTTTTCAGGAGTAAAAGACTGATGATCTATATTTAGTATAAGCCAACATCATTTAATCAGTGGGGTGCAGAAATATGGGATCCCCATGGAACGAATAAGCAAAATGAAGGGTCCACGGCACTCCAGCTTGAATGGGACTGACTGAGATGCAGAACCAGGTATAACCTTACAAGGGGTCCTCATTGTTACACAAGCACAGTGCCTTGTTCATATGTTTATATAAAAAATCTTGGCACTCTCAATCAGCTCTCAAAACTTATTTTATTGATCCATAGTAGAATACAGACCACATTCAGTCCAAAACCATGTCAACTGGCTGACAAAGGCTTGGGACAAGCCAAAACTCCTTCTCTGTATACTGCTATGAATCAATAAAATGAGTGCTGGAATTTTTTATATAAACTTCACGGGACTTGCCCTTCCACGCACACCACACAGAGACAGAGTGCTGACCATATACCTACCATCATCCATATGTTTGGCTGCGTATTGTACTGCATCTCAATTCCACTCAGGCTAAAGTTAATCAGTGTTTTTCTCCTGAAAAAAAAAAAAAAACCTTTATAGACACTTCTGACACTACTATTTCTTAACTAATACATTTTTTCTGTTGATTTAATATCAATAAAAGGTTAATATATTAAATGCAGTCATTATTAAATGAATGAAAAAAAAAGGGGGGGGGGTTAGTCAGCACATCCCAATGCGCAGGTGCACGACGCCATGGCTGAAAGCACAAAAGCAAAAACAAGCACAGCATAACAGCTTTAGAAGAGTGTTATTGCATTGTGTTTGTTTTAACATTAATAAATGACAGCAAAGACTGGTTGACACTTCCAATATCGAACTTTACTGACTATACCAGTAAACAATAAATGAAGACTAGGGATGAGCGTACTTCGGTTTTCAAGTTCGGCGTACAAAGTTCGGGTTCGGGTTATTTAAGAATTTCGCTATGGATTCTGTTACCATGGACCATAAGTCTTATGGTCCGTGGTAGCAGAATCCATAACGGAATTCTTAAATAACCAGAACTTTGTACGCCGAACTTAAAAACAGAAGTTTGCTCTACACTAATGAAGACCCATGTGCAGAATAACAGGTAAGCAGTATTTTACTTGCATTGTATCGCAATGGAGGAGAGCAGAAGAGGAGTATAGAAATGATAGTGGCAAGCATGGTGCTAGTAGTACTCACTCACTCTGTCCGTGCACCTTTCTTACCGTCCTGGTATACTCCTGTTCTGTTGTTCTCCTGCCTGATGATGGTTGAGGTGCCCTTGATGTTGAACGTTTTGAGGTGCAAGGCAGGATCCTTTGGTGCAGCTTTGGATGTCAGCCAAGCAATGATAAGGCAGTTGTGCGACAGAAACAGTCTTTACTGGAAATTCAAATGCAAACATATCAGGACTAGGGATGAGCGAACCCGAACTGTATAGTTTGGGTTCGTACAAAATTTTGGGTGGTCCGTGACACGGACCCGAACCCGAACATTTTCGTAAAAGTCCGGGTTCGGTTTCGGTGTTCGGCGCTTTCTTGGCGCTTTTTGAAAGGCTGCAAAGCAGCCAATCAACAAGCGTCATACTACTTGCCTCAAGAGGCCATCACAGCCTTGCCTACTATTGGCATGGCTGTGATTGGCCAGTGCAGCATGTGACCCAGCCTCTATATAAGCTTGGGTCACGTAGCGCTGCACGTCACTCTGCTGATACAAGCGTAGGGAGAGGTTGCTGCTGCGACGTTAGGGCGAGATTAGGCAGATTAACTCCTCCAAAAGACTTAATTCAGTGATCGATCTCCAGCTGTGGATCATTGAAGTGCTGATACTGAATTGCTCACTTTTTTTTAGGCTGCCCAGAGCGTTTTTATATCACTTTTTTCTGGGGTGATCTGCGGCCATTTTGTGGCTTGTGGTGCGCCAGCACAAGCTACCACCAAGTGCATTTAACCATCAATAGTGTGGTTATTTTTTGGCCATATACTACATCAGGTGCAGGCTGAGCCTGTGTCACCCAAGTGCATTTAACCATCAATAGTGTGGTTATTTTTTGCTATATCCTACATCAGGGTCAAGCTTTCATCAAGTGCATTTAACCATCAATAGTGTGATTATTTTTTGGCCATATACTACATTAGGTGCAGGCTGAGCCTGTGTCACCCAAGTGCATTTAACCATCAATAGTGTGGTTATTTTTTGGCCATATACTACATCAGGGGCAAGTTGAGCCTGTCACCCAGCGCCTAAAAAATAGGCCTGACATTTCTATTCCTCCAAATCAGTACACTTTTAGCTGGTCAAGTTATATATAGTGACCGTAAAAGCACAGTTTTTGTTCTGGGTTGAAAAACTATTCCCAAATTTGCCATTCTCAAAATTAGTAGTTTCTGCTATATCAGGCCTACTTTAAATCTATCCCAAAAAGGATATCTTAGATTGAAGGTGCTGATAGTGTCATTCTGAAAAACTTAACACACACGCTACAGTGCAGATACAAGTCTAATTCTGTGATTAAAGGTATATCTGTCACACAGCGCGTAAAAAATAGGCCTCACATTTATATTCAACCAAATCTGTACTGTTTTAGCTGGTCAAATTATTTGTAGTGACCGTAAAAGCACAGTTTTTGTTCTGGGTTGAAAAAGTATTCCCAAATTTGCCATTCTCAAAATTAGTAGTTTCTGCTATATCAGGCCTACTTTAAATCTATCCCAAAAAGGATATCTTAGATTCAAGGTGCTGATAGTGTCATTCTTAAAAACTTAACACACACGCTACAGTGCAGATACAAGTCTAATTCTGTGATTAAAGGTATATCTGTCACACAGCGCGTAAAAAATAGGCCTCACATTTATATTCAACCAAATCTGTCATTACTTGTGTGCCTGTATTAGTGTAATACGGTACCTAAATAGATAGCCAGACAGTGTTAGGTGTCTGTAAAAAAAGGCCTGAATTTTAATTCAATACATTGGCCCGAATAATATTTTTCTTATTGTGGTGAACGGTAACAATGAGGAAAACAACTAGTAAGGGACGCGGACGTGGACATGGTCGTGGTGGTGTTAGTGGACCCTCTGGTGCTGGGAGAGGACGTGGCCGTTCTGCCACAGCCACACGTCCTAGTGCACCAACTACCTCAGGTCCCAGTAGCCGCCAGAATTTACAGGGATATTTGGTGGGGCCCAATGCCTTTCTAAGGATGGTAAGGCCTGAGCAGGTACAGGCATTAGTCAAATGGGTGGCCGACAGTGCATCCAGCACGTTCACATTATCTCCCACCCAGTCTTCTGCAGAAAGCGCACAGATGGCGCATGAAAACCAAGCCCATCAGTCTGTCACATCACCCCCATGCATATCAGGGAAACTGTCTGAGCCTCAAGTTATGCAGCAGTCTCTTATGCTGTTTGAAGACTCTGCTGCCAGGGTTTCCCAAGGGTATCCACCTAGCCCTTCCCCAGGGGTGGAAGAGATAGAATGCACTAACGCACAACCACTTATGTTTCCTGATGTTGAGGACATGGGAATACCACCTCAGCACGTCTCTGATGATGACGAAACACAGGTGCCAACTGCTGCGTCTTTCTGCAGTGTGCAGACTGAACAGGAGGTCAGGGATCAAGACTGGGTGAAAGACGATGCAGGGGACGATGAGGTCCTAGACCCCACATGGAATGAAGGTCGTGCCACTGACTTTCACAGTTCGGAGGAAGAGGCAGTGGTGAGACCGAGCCAACAGCGTAGCAAAAGACAAAGAGGGAGCAGTGGGAAAAAAACAGAACACCCGCCGCCAAGAGACTCCGCCTGCTACTGACCGCCGCCATCTGGGAACGAGCACCCCAAAGGCAGCTTCAAGGAGTTCCCTGGCATGGCACTTCTTTAAACAATGTGCTGACGACAAGACCCAAGTGGTTTGCACGCTGTGCCATCAGAGCCTGAAGCGAGGCATTAACGTTCTGAACCTTAGCACAACCTGCATGACCAGGCACCTGCATGCAAAGCATGAACTGCAGTGGAGTAAATACCTTAAAAACAAAGAAGTCACTCAGGCTCCCCCTGCTACCTCTTCTGCCGCTGCCGCCTCGGCCTCTTCTGCTGCTGCCGCCGCCTCTGCCTCTTCCTCTGCCTCTGGAGGAACGTTGGCACCTGCCGCCCAGCAAACATAGGATGTACCACCAACACCACCACCTGCGTCACCAAGCATCTCAACCATGTCACACGGCAGCGTTCAGCTCTCCATCTCACAAACATTTGAGAGAAAGCGTAAATTCCCACCTAGCCACCCTCGATCCCTGGCCCTGAATGCCAGCATTTCTAAACTACTGGCCTATGAAATGCTGTCATTTAGGCTGGTGGACACAGACAGCTTCAAACAGCTCATGTCGCTTGCTGTCCCACAGTATGTTGTTCCCAGCCGGCACTACTTCTCCAAGAGAGCCGTGCCTTCCCTGCACAACCAAGTGTCCGATAAAATCAAGTGTGCACTGCGCAAAGCCATCTGTGGCAAGGTCCACCTAACCACAGATACGTGGACCAGTAAGCACGGCCAGGGACGCTATATCTCCCTAACTGCACACTGGGTAAATGTAGTGGCGGCTGGGCCCCAGGCGGAGAGCTGTTTGGCGCACGTCCTTCCGCCGCCAAGGATCGCAGGGCAACATTCTTTGCCTCCTGTCTCCTCCTCCTCCTACTCAGCTTCCTCCTCCTCTTCTTCCACCTGCTCATCCAGTCAGCCACACACCTTCACCACCAACTTCAGCACAGCCCGGGGTAAACGTCAGCAGGCCGTTCTGAAACTCATATGTTTGGGGGACAGGCCCCACACCGCACAGGAGTTGTGGCGGGGTATAGAACAACAGACCGACGAGTGGTTGCTGCCGGTGAGCCTAAAGCTCGGCCTGGTGGTGTGCGATAATGGGCGAAATCTCGTTGCAGCTCTGGGACTAGCCGGTTTGACGCACATCCCTTGCCTTGCGCATGTGCTGAATTTGGTGGTACAGAAGTTCATTCGCAACTACCCCGACTTGTCAGAGCTGCTGCATAAAGTGCGGGCCGTCTGTTCGCGCTTCCGGCGTTCACACCCTGCTGCTGCACGCCTGTCTGCGCTACAGCGTAACTTCGGCCTTCCCGCTCACCGCCTCATATGCGATGTGCCAACCAGGTGGAACTCCACCTTGCACATGCTGGACAGACTGTGCGAGCAGCAGCAGGCCATAGTGGAGTTTCAGCTGCAGCACGCACGGGTCAGTCGCACTGCGGAACAGCACCACTTCACCACCAATGACTGGGCCTCCATGTGAGACCTGTGTGCCCTGTTGCGCTGTTTCGAGTACTCCACCAACATGGCCAGTGGCGATGACGCCGTTATCAGCGTTACAATACCACTTTTATGTCTCCTTGAGAAAACACTTAGGGCGATGATGGAATAGGAGGTGGCACAGGAGGAAGAGGAGGAAGAGGGGTCATTTTTAGCACTTTCAGGCCAGTCTCTTCGAAGTGACTCAGAGGGAGGTTTTTTGCAACACCAGAGGCCAGGTACAAATGTGGCCAGACAGGGCCCACTACTGGAGGACGAGGAGGACGAGGATGAGGAGGAGGTGGAGGAGGATGAGGATGAAGCATGTTCACAGCGGGGTGGCACCCAAAGCAGCTCGGGCCCATCACTGGTGCGTGGCTGGGGGGAAACACAGGACGATGACGATACGCCTCCCACAGAGGACAGCTTGTCCTTACCTCTGGGCAGCCTGGCACACATGAGCGACTACATGCTGCAGTGCCTGCGCAACGACAGCAGAGTTGCCCACATTTTAACATGTGCGGACTACTGGGTTGCCACCCTGCTGGATCCCCGCTACAAAGACAATGTGCCCACCTTACTTCCTACACTGGAGCGTAATAGGAAGATGCGCGAGTACAAGCGCACGTTGGTAGACGCGCTACTGAGAGCATTCCCAAATGTCACAGGGGAACCAGTGGAAGCCCAAGGCGAAGGCAGAGGAGGAGCAAGAGGTCGCCAACGCAGCTGTGTCACGGCCAGCTCCTCTGAGGGCAGGGTTAGCATGGCAGAGATGTGGAAAAGTTTTGTCACCACGCCACAGCTAACTGCACCACCACCTCATACGGAACGTGTTAGCAGGAGGCAACATTTCACTAACATGGTGGAACAGTACCTGTGCACACCCCTCCACGTACTGACTGATGGTTCGGCCCCATTCAACTTCTGGGTCTCCAAATTGTCCACATGGCCAGAGCTAGTCTTTTATGCCTTGGAGGTGCTGGCCTGCCCGGCGGCCAGCGTTTTGTCTGAACGTGTATTCAGCACGGCAGGGGGCGTCATTACAGACAAACGCAGCCGCCTGTCTACAGCCAATGTGGACAAGCTGACGTTCATAAAAATGAACCAGGCATGGATCCCACAGGACCTGTCCATCCCTTGTGCAGATTAGACATTAACTACCTCCCCTTAACAATATATTATTCTACTCCAGGGCACTTCCTCATTCAATCCTATTTTTATTTTCATTTTACCATTATATTGCGGGGCAACCCAAAGTTGAATGAACCTCTCCTCTGTCTGGGTGCCGGGGCCTAAAAATATCTGACAGTGGCCTGTTCCAGTGGTGGGTGACATGAAGCCTGATTCTCTGCTATGACATGAAGACTGATTCTCTGCTGACATGAAGCCTGAATCTCTGTTATGGGACCTCTCTCCTCTGCCTGGGTGCCTGGGCCTAAATATGTGACAGTGGCCTGTTCCAGTGGTGGGTGACGTGAAGCCTGATTCTCTGCTATGACATGAAGACTGATTCTCTGCTGACATGAAGCCTGAATCTCTGTTATGGGACCTCTCTCCTCTGCCTGGGTGCCTGGGCCTAAATATGTGACAGTGGCCTGTTCCAGTGGTGGGTGACGTGAAGCCTGATTCTCTGCTATGACATGAAGACTGATTCTGTGCTGACATGAAGCCAGATTCTCTGTTACGGGACCTCTCTCCTCTGTCTGGGTGCCTGGGCCTAAATATGTGACAGTGGCCTGTTCCAGTGGTGGGTGACGTGAAGCCTGATTCTCTGCTATGACATGCAGACTGATTCTCTGCTGACATGAAGCCAGATTCTCTGTTACGGGACCTCTCTCCTCTGCCTGGGTGCTTGGGCCTAAATATCTGACAATGGACTGTTCAAGTGTTGGGTGACGTAAAGCCTGATTCTCTGCTATGACATGCAGACTGATTCTCTGCTGACATGAAGCCAGATTCTCTGTTACGGGACCTCTCTCCTCTGCCTGGGTGCCGGGGCCTAAATATATGACAATGGACTGTTACAGTGGTGGGGGACGTGAAGCCAGATTCTCTGCTATGGCATGAAGCCAGATTCTCTGCTGACGTGAAGCCAGATTCTCTGCTATGGGACCTCTCTCCAATTGATATTGGTTTATTTTTATATATTTTATTTTTATTTTAATTCATCTCCCTATCCAGATTTGTTTGCAGGGGATTTACCTACATGTTGCTGCCTTTTGCAGCCCTCTAGCTCTTTCCTGGGCTGTTTTACATCCTTTTTAGTGCCGAAAAGTTCGGGTCCCCATTGATTATAATGGGGTTCGGGTTCGGGACGAAGTTCGGGTCGGGTTCGGAACCCGAACCCGAACATTTCCGGGAAGTTTGGCCGAACTTCTCGAACCCGAACATCCAGGTGTTCGCTCAACTCTAATCAGGACAGTTCTTAGCATGCACAGACTGGAAGTTTGTACACAAAATGCACTTCCCACAGATGCTACAGATTTCACGCTGCACAAGTAGTTATTAGGCCAAAGTGTCTGTTTAGAGGAGTCTGTCTTAGGCTGCATTTCTCTAACCGACTTTTACTTAAAAGGGTATTCCAGTAAGATTGAAGATAACTTCCAGATCTGTGGGGACCCTATCGCTGGGACCCCCAACATCACAAGAATGGGGGCCCTGTACTCCCTGCAGGCCCCCTGCTGCTCCCCTGAAATGATTGGAGCGGCCGATCGCAAATACATGCAGCCACTCCATAAATTTTTATGGGAGTTCCGGAGATAACCAAATAAGCGCTCGGCTACCTATGGAACTCCAATAGAAAAGAATAAGGCGGCCACGCACATGTGCGGCCTGCCACGCCAGTCATTACAGGGAAGCAGCAGGGGGACTGCATGGGGTATGGGGCCCCCATTCTTGTGATCAGTGGGGGTTTTAGCAGTAGGACCCCAATGATCTGATAGTTATCCCCTATCCTATGAAGAATACCCCTACCGGAATACCCCTTTAAGCATCCACACATGGGGTGAACACTTTTCTTTAGGCAAGGCAATCACTGGGTGGACCTAAATGTCAGACTATGCTCTGCCTCTTTTTGAACATATTGCCATACACTTCCACAGTGTCCTATGCGGCATGTGGATTCTTCTATGCAGTTGATCAAGCTGCTGGGTACGTACGTCCAGGGCTAAAAGCCTTTACACAACTGGACAATATCACTGTAGAGTCAATAAGCTTCGTGCAATGCAATTCACCTCTACAGAACTTCTACTCTGGGCATCTCTTTCTTTCTCTTCTGGCCTGCTTTTCCAGTAAAGTTCTTTTCTGGCCTTATCTTAGCTGGCACCTAATCCAGGGCTGGCTCCTCTGTCAGGTATCCCATTTTGCATCATCTGCTCTGTCTTCTGGCTAGGCTTAAACTGACTGACGTGTTTCGAGAATGTTCCTCCTTTATAGAGAGGGTGACTGTGGATATGGCCTATTATTATTATCATGTGCATGTAAAATACAAACATTGCATATAGCACATAAAATACATTTGTGAACCATTTTTAGCAGTTTTACAGTATACCCCTGCTCTGCAGTGGGACACTGAATTTCCCATATGTAAAAAATGACATGCTTACAGAACCAGATTCTCCTGGGACAAAGAGATATCGGTTGATTGCTCAGCCAATTAAGGGACTGCCAGGGCTAAGCATAGTTGTAATGGTGCACTGGTTAAGCTTCTTACAGCTGAGGGCCTTTTACAGGTATATTCACTTCTGAGAAGATGCTGCCTTCCACGCATGTCTCCGTGGAGTCAGTGACAAGAAAGTGCAGTATGCACAATATATATTTCTCTTGAGGGATCAAGACTCTGAAGAACGAATCCCTTTGCTTTCTACTTCATACACAGGTCATAATACCGGCACACAAAGTAATTATATAAAATGACTTATTGAGCCTTTAATCACTTTCTTAAATATATATATATAATAATATACAATAAACATAAAAGACGCCACATTCATTTTTTCCATCAATACAACTAGATCATTTCCGGCATTAATACCAGCATTCTGCCAAAGTACTGATACATGCAGCAACATCTTATATTTTTGCCAGAATGTGAACCTATCTTATCTTCAATCTCCTCATTTGCTTTGTTTGCACCTATTTTGTCTCATATAAGTTTTTTTTCTTGACATTTTTTTATTGGAAATTTATTACATGCAATATCAAAAAATATAAATATTAAATCTATCCCACCACCCACTCCACCCCACCCAAACTGGAGAGAGGTAGAAAATAAATCTTATTTCTGAAAAGTCTGAAACCTCCTCAGGCAAAGGCTAAATCCAAGGAAACCAGGCAGCTATATATTTAAATATAAAATATATATATACAAAAGTCTTGATCATACCAGATCATATTGTTCGACAAAATTTCCATATATGTTAATATACAAATAACAGTACAAAGTGGAACTGTTATGTGATAAAACTCGTTGAGCATTGTAGTATGAACTCCCAATGCCGGTGAAGCTTTAGACATCTCCAAAGAAGTGGATCAGGTGAACAGACCCCTGAAAACATTTTAAACATTTATTATAAGTTTTATTCCAAGCATCTTTCTATATATTTATTTTTTGTACTTTTTATTTGCTGTGCTCCTCTGTGAAAGATGTCCACAGTCAGTGGACTTAATATGCAAAATAGGACTTCGGTGCAATGAGGGCATTACCATTGCTTTTGTTGCACCCAAGCTCCACTCATTTATGTGGCCAGCTCCTCCCTCAATGCTTTACTACTGTCTGGCCCTGTGAATCAAAGCAGTGAGGAAGGGGCTGGCCACCGATAGGACTAGAGCTTGGGTGCAACAAGAGCAAAGGTGATGCTTTCATTGCACCAAAGGCCTATTTTGCATATTAAGTGCCATATCTTGGGAACAGAGCCCGCAATCAGCAAGAAAAACTTAAAAAACTGCTTTTTAATCAGTGAACCTTAGATATGTGTCTATGCAAACAGTTGCATAGGAGGTTGCTGGTTAAAAATGCCCTTTAAAAAGCAAAGTTACAACTTAGGGCCCTTTCACACTTGCGTTCTTTTCTTCCGGCATAGAGTTCCGTCGTCGGGGCTCTATGCCGGAAGAATCCTGATCAGGATTATCCCCATGCATTCTGAATGGAGAGAAATCCGTTCAGGATGCATCAGGATGTCTTCAGTTCCGGACCGGAACGTTTTTTGGCCGGAGAAAATACTGCAGCATGCTGCGCTTTTTGCTCCGGCCAAAAATCCTGAACACTTGCCGCAAGGCCGGATCCGGAATTAATGCCCATTGAAAGGCATTAATACGGATCCGGCCTTAAGCTAAACGTCGTTTCGGCGCATTGCCGGATCCGACGTTTAGCTTTTTCTGAATGGTTACCATGGCTGCCAAGACGCTAAAGTCCTGGCAGCCATGGTAAAGTGTAGCGGGGAGCGGGGGAGCAGTATACTTACCTTCCGTGCGGCTCCCCGGGCGCTTAAGAGTGACGTCAGGGCGCCCCACACACATGGATGACGTGTCGCATGGATTACGTCATCCATGCGCATGGGGCGCTCTGACGTCATTCTGGAGCGCCCAGGGAGCCGCACGGACTGTAAGTATACTGCTCCCCACTACTACTATGGCAGCCAGGACTTTAATAGCGTCCTGGGTGCCATAGTAACACTGAACGCATTTTGAAGACGGATCCGTCTTCAAATGCTTTCAGTTCACTTGCGTTTTTCCGGATCCGGCGTGTAATTCCGGCAAATGGAGTACACGCTGGATCCGGACAACGCAAGTGTGAAAGAGGCCTTACATAAGAGGAACGTTAAACTAGAACAACACATCATACTATCCAAAGATGTGTATGCAAAAATATTACCCTCATTGCACTCAAGACCTAATTTGTATATTAAGAAAAAGTATCAATTCAGGAACCTTAGTTTAACAAAAGAAAAACAGCAATTTAACCCTTTCCTTCTAATGCCGCCATCTGACATTGCGTAGGATGTCGTGGGAAGTAAGAAAAAATTTTGATCACTTTATATAAAAAAAAATTGGGAGATAAAGTGATGAAAAAACGATATACTAATAATAAGCCTGGAAGCCTAGTACAGGGTCCAGCTCATTATTAAAACAGGGCGCTTTCTCCGATCTTTTCCGGGGGAAAGTGCGCCTGACCCAAAAGCATTCAATTCCGGGTTTTAGCCTTCTCAGACATCATGGTTACATTTTACCATGGCATCTGAGAGGTTAAATGTCTGCAGACGGCTGATTGCGGGCATTAGCTGTTATGATGATCGCCCCACCCCGGAGCGGGTGCCATCTTTAAAGACCTGACATCTACTGTACTTGTACGGCAGATGTCAGGAATGGGTTAATTGAGTGAAGTACAGCTGCGTGTCTATGCAAACAGTTGTATAAGTCGTCGGTGACACATTCCCTTTAAATAAGATGAATGCAATGAGCTTTTGCCACAGATTAAGGATGTCCAAACTACCATACGTGGATGTATGTCTTCATATTTTCTTTGCTGCAATTGATTGTGTAATTGGTTAATTGGCTAATTGCTAATGATTCCAATGAACTGATCAATGTGATGTTCTAGTGTGGAGAATTAAATCAGAATAAATTGTTTTTAAATTGATCATGTGGCCTGTCATAATTACACACCTACTATACACACAGATACAGCAAATTGAACACACATATAATTAAATATCAATTCGACATGCTTGAGGCCACTGAAATGTGGGAAATTCCAAACTGTTAGACTTTAAAATAGAGATCTGATAGAAAACTAGAATTAAAAGGGAATTAAACCAGCACCTTCAAAAAATATATGAAAAGGGCCACAGGTGTATGATTCATTGGCTGCAACACAATGCGTAGAACTATCGGGTAGAATATGCACAAAGAACTTCTACTTTTCATACAGTAAGTATAGCAGTAATGCAGTATACTTTCATGTATTCACCATTAGTGATGGACGAACATCTGCCGGGGCGGTTTGCGAACGCGATCAAATGCTTGCGAACCGCAAGTTCACGGCGGGTCCCATTCATTTTAATGGCAGGCGAACCTGAAAAACCTTCATCTCATATTTGCAGCCAAGAAATAATTACTAGAAGTGCACAAATAGTCCCACAACATGGACAGTGACATACCAGATGTATTATTCGAATTTGCGATCTCCATTCATTTTTGTTTTCAATGCGAAATATCGGCAATATAATTTTCGCGTACGCGCATGCGCAAATGCACTGTACAGTACCCAAATTAACTATAAAGAAAGTATATTGGTATATAACACCCCGCGTCAATCAGTTTTTTTGGGGGACGACTGGTATATCACACCAGTAGAAATGATTTGTTCCAATAACGCTTGTCCCTCTATATACCTACAGTATCGCAGCAGAACTGCACACACCTGCTGCACAATACAAGTGCACTATAATATACTTTCTAACATAGAAAGTATATTATAACATTGTACAAGGAAGGCAATCCATTAGAATATACATAAAGATAAAACGTAACCTTTAATAATGTTACTATGAGGGTCCATTCACACGTCCGTAAGTGTTTTGCTGATCCGCAAATCACGGACACCGGCAATGTGCATTCCGCAATTTGTGGACCGCACATCGCCAGCACTATAATAGCAAATGCCTAATCTTGTCTGCAATTGCAGACAAGAATAGGACATGTTTTATTTTTTTGCGGAAACGGAATCACAGATGCGGAAGTGCGGATCCGCGGATGCGGACAGCACATTCCGGCCCCATTAAAAATTAACCACCTGATGGATGTGTCATGGGTCAAAGTTCTTCACAATGACAAAGAATATTGCGGGTGCCAATTTCTCCATATGTTCGCATGTTCGGCGAATCGCGAACACGCGAAGTTCCCCGCGAAACGACCGCTGGGCGAACCGCAAGGCCATCTCTATTCACCATTCACCTGTGTCTTTGTGCATTAAGCAGTGTGCTCAGGAATAGCATTCATCCGGGTTCCTCCAGTTTTCCAGATCGGATTGTTAAAATTACAGCCGGATCAGAGAACCTAATTACCGGCTGAATCCCGATCTGCCGCTCTGGTGGCGGCGGCAGCGGGAGATGAGCGCTTCCATTGTTCGCTCATCTCCCTACATTTATCTGTATCGCCGTCCTCAGGACAGCGATACAGATGAGTGCTGCAGCAGGGCAAGGGAGAGAAGCGCAGACAGTGTGATGACGTCATCGCGTCTGCCTGAGCTGGGCTTTGTATTGCGGGGGACACAGGCTGGAAGAGGCCTGCATCGCTGCCAGCGTGGAGGTAGGTATAAGTGTTTATTTTTTTTATTTTCTGTGGTGCACTATGGGGGCATCTACTGGGGGAATTAACACTGGCACGTCATGGAGAACACCATGAGGGCATCTACTGGCACATCATGGGGGACTATGGGGGCATTTATACTGGCACATCTGGGGGTATTTACACTGGCACATCATGGGGGCATCTACTGGGGGCTTTTATACTGGCACATGTGGGGGCATCTACTGTGGCATTTATACTGGCACATCATGGGGGACTATGGGGCATCTACTGGGGGAATTTACACTGGCGCATCTTGGAGGTGCCTACTTGGGGCATTTATACTGGCACATCATGGGGCACACTATGGGGGCATCTACTAGGGGCCTTTATATTGGCACATCATGGGGACACTATGGGGCATTTATACTGGCACATCATGGGGGACACTATGGGGAAATCTTCTGGGGCATTTATACTGGCACATCTATGGGCATTTACACTGACACAACATGGGGGACACTAAGGGGGAATTTATACTGGCACATTATGGGAGACACTATGGAGGAATCTTATACTGGCACATTATGGGGGCACTATGAGGTTAGGGGGAAGAACACTATGGGGACATATTATATAGGCACATTATCGGGGCACTATGGGGAAGGAGAAGTTGGGTGGTATGTGTGTGCAGTGTATATATGATGTATTTATGTATGTGTACCATTTATATGATGTATTTATGTATGTGTACCATTTATATGGTGTATTTATGTATGTGTACCATTTATATGGTGTATTTATGTGTATGTGTGTTGCATATATTTGATGTATGTATATGTAAACATGTGTCATGATGCCGTGTGTCCGCCGTTAAGTAGGGAACCTGTTGTTAAAAATTTGAATCCCACTAGTGAGTGTGCTGCTACTTTTGGTTTTACGAAGATAGATAAATGATAGATACAGTAGATAGATAGGAGATAGATAGATAGATAGATAGATAGAGATAGCTAGATAGAGATAGATAGATAGATAGATAGATAGATAGATAGATAGATAGATATGAAATAGATAGATAGTAGATATGAGAGAGAGATAGATAGATAGATAGATAGATAGATAGATAATAGATAGATAGATAGATAGATAGATAGATAATAGATAGATAATAGATAGATAGATAGATAGATAGATAGATAGATAGATAGATAATAGATTTGAGATAGGTTGAAAGATAGATAGATAGATAGATAGATAGATAGATAGATAGATAGATAGATAGATAAATAGATAGATAGATAATGGATGGATAGATAGATAGATAGATAGATAGATAGATAGATAATGGATGGATAGATAGATATGAGATAGATAGATAGATAGATAGATAGATAGATAGATAGATAGATAGAGATAGATAGATAGATAGATAGATAGATAGATAATGGATGGATATATAGATAGATAGATAGATAGATAGATAGATAGATAGATAGATAGATAATGGATGGATAGATAGATAGATAGATAGATAGATATGAGATAGATAGATAGATAGATAGATAGTTAGATAATAGATTTGAGATAGGTTGAAAGATAGATAGATAGATAGATAGATAGATAGATAGATAGATAGATAGATAATGGATGGATGGATAGATAGATAGATAGATAGATAGATAGATAGATAGATAGATAGATAGATGAATACATAAGGTTTAAGAACAAAAGGGGGGGGGGGATAATACAGCTCTGTATGCGCTCAGACATGTCAAGAATTATAACATAGCGTCCAATAGCAGTTTATGGGCCCATACTAAACATCTGTATGTCTCCAATTTCATATGGACTCCAACAGAAAAAATGTGGCATGCTCCATTAATGGTCAAATTAAAGAGCAATGATACCAGGTAAGAAATCTCCCTAAGACATGCCATGCTGAGGCACTATGCATTGTCACACGAAGTGCCTATGGCTAAGTGGCTGTGTGTGAACTGCTCTGCTCTGTGCCTTTAGAGTTACCCAGGGGGTTAGACAACATAGTACATTAGTATATGACTCGTATATAGTAATACAATATAAGGCATTTTATACTTGCCTCTGTTTGGTGTAATACGCTTGTAGCCAGGTTTCAGCACTGTCTGTTAGCACCAGTGACTGATCTCCTCATTAGTGTAGATACGTCTCTTCTGAGGAGTGTCCTTTCCATCACACTATCTCACCAGTGAACATTAAGCGGTAACTGCCTTCCTAACATATGTCATTACTCAATTAAGGGAGTCTTGGCAGATTATGACTGAGGTCTAATGACTTGTTAAAGATGTCTAACACAGTTTGATTTTTAATTTACAATGGATTGCTCTGATCATGCCTTTTTAAAAACGTCTGGGGGAAAATCTGCTAACGGACAAGTTTAAAGGATGGCCGGTTAAGAATAAAGATAAAAGTACGTTGTAACTTCATGTGCTTTTGTGTTTGCACAGGTTGTAGTAAAATATTGTACATTAAAAGTATTTTTTTAAGAAAATAATACAAAACACACATGTAAATGGTTTAGACATTGGACTTAAAGGGGTTTTCCGAGATTCTGATATTGATGACATATCCTCAGGATAGGTCATCAGTATCAGATCCGTGGGGGTCCATCATCCAGATCCAATGGGAATCAGCTGCTTAAGGAAGCTTCTGCACTTCGGTGAGCGACACAGTCTTCCTACAGCTTACAAAGCACTTCAGCGTCCTTGGGATAGTGGTTGTGCTTAGTATTGCGGCTCAGGCACAGTCACTTGAAGGGACTGACTTTCAATTAGGCCATGTGACCGATGAACATGACGTCACTGGCCTAAGAAGATGCTGAGGAGCTCACCAAAGCGCCAAATAGCTGATCAGCATAGGTGCTGAAAGTGAGATCTGATTTGATATTGATGACCTATTCTGAACATAGGTCATCAATATCAAAATCGTGGACAATCGCTTTAAATATTTGAAACCCCCCGAAATTTTGAAAACTGAACTATCAATCACCATCGACTTACGTGTAGCTACTTTGCGGAAGAAGACTTAATAAGTGGATATATTTAGGAAAGAGGGAACTATTGCTGACATTGATCCAGGGGTGCACTGACTCTTAGAGCATTATGGGAGTGCCAAGTAGCCCCAAGGGAAGAGAGGACCACAGCCGCTCAGCATTAACAACATTTTAGTGCACGATATGTTCCTCAAATAAAATTCTCAAAGTCAACTCATAGCTTTAGGAGCTTGTAAGGGATCCAAGATCTTTAAAGAGACATGTCACCAGTCCTGACATTTTTTTTTTTTCAAGACATGTCTGTTTTTCCATGAAATGATTGTGGAGCACCTTGTTTTCTGGGCTGTGCCATTCCTCTGTTATTCCTTCTGAATGTTTGTGAATAAGTTGGCAACTAAGCAATTATATTCCCCTTGTCAAAAAGATGACTCCCTACACAGTGTGAGATTGCGCAGAGACATACCCCCAACTGGTAACACCCAGTTGTTATTCAATCAGAAATTTCAAGGAAGACTATCAGAGGAATGCAGCTGTATTCCATCTGAAAAAAAATAGCAGTATTCATGCCAGAAATAAGACACCATTATAGTGAATGGATATGTCACACACTGGTGGTGTCCAGAATATTAGTTTTTTTATACCCAAAGAGGATACTGGAATTTGGCTCAACAGGACATTAGATGTGCAGTGAATAGGCAAGTACAGCAGTGAAGAAGTTGCCAGGTTCTTAAAGGGGTTCTCTGGGAATGATTTAAAATGTCCGCCAGCAACCTGTCCTAGAATGTGAGAAGGACTGGGTTGCCACTACTTGCAGAGCTGTCTAGGAGGGTGAGGGGTGGAGACTCGCTACTAGGGGTGTACCACCAATGAGGCCAGGTGAGGCGATCGCCTCAGGCAGCACCAGGTAGGGGCAAGAGGGCAAAGGGGTTAGGTTAAGAAATTGGCATTGCTGGGGGGGGGGGGGGAACTGTTTTGTACACTGCTCTACAATAGATGGTAATGATGTGATCCTATCTATGATATGTTTCAAAGAAGGAGAAAAAGAATACCGAGATGGGAGCCACACATCTGAAATATATCAAATTTATTTAAAGCAACAGACACAACAAAAAATGTATTAAAATCATTGTATACAACAAATCAGGGCCATGTGAACCATGTATGTACACATGCCACCCTGACTCACCACAAATTCATAAACATGCCCCCACATCAATAAATATATAACAATATAAAGTGCATGAAATCCATCAACAATGAATAAAGAGCTGGAATACTTATCATAGAGGTAGCATAGTGGGGGTATGTGTGGTGGTCAGGAAAGAAGCCCAACGCGTATCGCCAGACTTGCTGGCTTCCTCAGGAGTGCCTGATCCTAAGTGCCACATAGTCCGATATATATATATATATATATATATATATTATTTTTAGATGTGCGGCTCCCATCTTGGTATTCTTTTTCTCCTTCTTTGAATCACATTGTGTTTTGTATACCGTGAGCCGGCACTCTTACCTCAATCTGGATGTGCCCCCGCTCTTTGAATTACATGATCCTATCTATGATATGTCACCATGGTTGAGCAGCCTAACAAAAAAACAATATCTAATATATGCAAGTGCCAGAGTGTAGAGCATAAGGAGACCTCCCCCCTAGCCCTACTAGACAGCTCTGTAAGTGGTGGCAACAAGTCCAACTCACATTCTAGGACCGCTCGCTGGTGTCCATTTTAAAACATTCCCGGAGAATGTTTTCTCCTCAGTGAATCATGTCCCGTGTGCACATACCCTTAAAAAGTTTTTCTATTTTGATTTATTTGGTTTCTTTTACATTACAGTAACATCCCATGTTTACCGTAAATGACATGGAGATAAATGTCTTCAATATTGTGTAACATTTTCTGATACTGGGTTATTTTTGATCAATCTTTATAGTTCTTTACATCAGGTCTCTAAATAACAGAATCCCATCACATGCAGTCTCCATATACTGCTCCACAAAACCTTTCCTAACTCCTAGTCCTTAATAAGATGGAATTTTAAACAGCAACAACTCAGTGTTTCCAGAATGACCCGATAGTAGACCCATTAGAAAAAGCCATTGAGTTAATTAGCATATAGATTTTTCCATAGAAAACTAATTTTCAAAATGATTAACACTTGAGTCTTTTAACCTCAAATCTATTGACTTTTCAACTCATTTTTTTTTTCTTTTTTGTTTTTCATTTGCTTTATATTCCATTTTCCAAAATTTGTAGCCCTGGTCCCGGGTGAAGTTTGCTACAAGTGTTGAAGTTTGTCAACTTCTTTTCTGATTTCTGCTTGAAGGCACTGTATTTGCATTGCAAAACTCAAGTCTATAATATTCAAAGTGTCTTTCTAGCCTTGAAATATTGTGCATGGTATGCCGATCCTATGCATATTACTCAAACAGTCCATTCAGGCCAAGCAGCTGTTTTGCAGGCTAATTAGAGGAATAATGACACTTGAATTTACCTGCTTCCTTACCACATAACTAACATTTCTGTATAATCAGCAGGAGGGTCAGGGAAGTGAATGCAGCAGTGCCATTTTTGATGAGAAAGTAAATAAGACGTAGCATTTTAAATCTCAGATGTAATTCATAGGTCCATTGAAAGTCTCGGCAAGAGCTATTTAAAAGTCCAGTTCTTAAGGCCATTTTTTCTGGAAGGACACAAATAAAAATGCTGGTAAAATGGGCAATTAAAATGGAGAAAAGTTTTAGTTTTTGTAGCATTAAAGAACTTTAACTTGTCTAAGGTACAAGGGCAGGTTTCACATTTAAAAAAAACAGGATTGCTAGTAAACCTTTGTGGCTAGATAAGGGTGTCGCTATATGGGATGCACAATTTGCAGCCTCACCTGGGCTCTGTTGCCCATCTGGCCTATAAGAAGACAGTTTTATTACATAATACTTGTTAGGTAATATAGGCTTCAGATTATATCTCTGACTGATTCTAACACAACTTCAATATCTTATAGGAAATTAACTTGATTTACAATATATCGTTGGTCATGCAGCTTTCCAATAGTATTACCAGTTTGACAGATTTTACTCCAGAGAAGGACAACTCTGAGGTTCAGAGCAATTCAGATCAAACTGTATTTTGGACAATCAATGGAGACTCACATATCTCTAATGGCTAATTTATTCTTTCCACTGTACAGTAGAAGTTACCGCTGGACTTTACTGACTTATCCTCACTTCTGCACAGGCTCCCCAATAAATAATTGTGACTAACTGCCAATAAAAGCCAGCCATGACCACACATACCTGCAGGATACACTGTGGACAGCTAACAAGCATTGTTCAACAGGAGCGATAAGAAAATGATCATTTTAGCCAGACATTTTCTTTTTTACTTTTGTTTATAGAATTGTACTTTGAATTCCTTTATTATATAATTGTATATATACTGTTCTTGATAAGGGTTTAGTATGTAAAGGGGTCGTTGATGAGCTTCCCTTTAAAAAAAACATAGGATGTAACAGGTGAACAGATAACTTTAATTTCTTCACAACAGTGGCACAAACCCTTGCTAGTTACAAACACATTAAGGGTACAATAAGTTTGATGGTTGCAGATGATAATTGGTTCAAAATACTCAAAAGTTACATATTTTAAATCAAATTGGTGGTCAGGAGTGTACCGTGCCTCTGGTTATTATTACCACTAGGTATCTACCCTTCACAGAATTTTCTTCCAACCACACATATTTGTGAGTATGCAAATGTGCCTATCCCCCAACATTCTGCCAAGGGTATAGTCCCAGACCACAAAATAAGCAACACAGTTGAAAACCAAGTCCTTTTCTCAGAAATGGCTACTGTCTCATTAAAAAAAAATGCATTTTTTTATTTTACTAATGTTCCATGTTAAACAATAAAAAGTACCTTCCCTTACTGTGCCCTCTTCTACCAAGCACTGCGGCACTTCCTGAGCTGCAGCCAGTCATGTATAGTTGGCGGCAATGGTAACATTCTGGACTCTGGATTATTGGAATCTTACTTTGTGAAAAAAAAGTGCTTTACTATATACCTGGACAAAATATTCCTCATTCAGAGAACATTTTCAACCCTATGTCATGGATCAGCGGGTGTGAACCCACTGTGCCACTGACTGGCTATACTCTGGAGGGGCAACTACCTGGTTGTCACTAAAGCCTCAGATGGTGAGGATAGACTCGAGCTGTTAGGGTAGTTGCCAGGGGCTACTCCAGAGCAATCCCTGAGTCAGTGGCAGCTGGCCCAGGTGGAGTAGGAGATACCTGGGTAGGTACCAGAAGTACACGTGTAGTCAGGCAGATGGGGTCGTTACCAGGAGCAACAGTGCAGTACCAAAGGATGAGGCAAAGGCGTAGTCAGACAGGCAAAAGGTCAGGACAGGCGGCACAGGTACAGGTCAAGCAATCCGAGTCGGCAACAGGAGAGACAAGGCAAGCAGGCAGGGATCAAACGATAAGCAGAGTCCAGGAACGAAGCATAGATCAGGAGCACACGAGAGTATCAGGAACCAGAAAACTCAAGGACCTTGACACTGAGGAATCTGGGAAGAGGATTGAGCAACTTAAATACCTGCAGGAGAGCCAGGGTTGGTCAGCGAGGTCACCTGACCAAATGTCATGGTCTTACCTTCTTGCTGTTCTCCTTCGTTTGACATGTGCTGGCGGCCATCTTGGTTTCTGGGTTTCTTGTAGCCTTCCACCCTGCGGCTCCTCCTTCCCACTGGGAGGAGCTGGATGCCTAGCTCATATATATAGGAGGTCTGTGGCTTCAGTTCCTTGCTTGGTCCTCCTGTGTTCACATGCTTCTAAGACTGCTGCTGCTTCTGGTTCCTGATCCTGGCTTCGTCTGACTACCCTGCTGGTTCCTGATCCTGGCTTCGTCTGACTACCCTGCTGGTTCCTGATCCTGGCTTCGTCTGACTACCCTTCTGGTTCCTGATCTCTGGCCTCTCAAAGACTCTGCTTCGGTTTCACCATTCGTTTGGACTTTTGCTTTACAGCTTTATGTTCAATAAAGCCTTCTTATATTCACTTATCTCTTGTTGTACGTCTGGTTCATGCTGGTTGCCAGACTTGATCAGCAGGATCACCTGTTGGGTCGGTTCGCTGTGGCGTTGCAAACCCTGCTTGAACGCACGGCTCATTTCGCTCCCGTTGCCGATGGGTCGGTTGTCTCTCCTACTGCCGCTCCGGTTGTTGCGCCAGAGTCTACCCCGACACCTGTTGTTGCGCCTGCGGTGTTTCGGGGTATGACCGGTTCTGGCCCTCTTCCACAGCGCTTTGGGGGAGAGCCAACTCAGTGCCGAGGTTTCCTTAACCAGGTGGGCATTTATTTCGAGTTGCTGCCACATGCCTTTCCTACTGAGAGATCAAAGGTGGGCTTCTTGATCTCGCTGCTCTCGGACAAGGCCTTGGCCTGGGCCAGCCCTTTATGGGAGAACAACAATCCGGTGGTTGCCGAGTTTTCCGGTTTTGTTGCTTCTCTTCGGAAGGTATTCGATGTGCCGGCTCGTGCTGCCTCTGCTGCGAAGCTCCTTATGTCCATCAGACAGGGTTCACGATCCGTAGCTGAATACGCCATTGAGTTTCGTACCCTGGCAGCAGAGGTGGGCTGGAATAATGAGGCTCTGGTCGCTGCTTTCTCTCATGGTCTCTCGGATGCCTTGAAGGATGAGGTTGCAGCTAAGGACCTACCAGTGGAGCTCGAGTCTCTTATTTCTTTCCTGATTTTGATTGACACAAGACTCAGGGAGAGACCTTCCTTTAAGGAGAGCCTGCGGAGGTCTTCTAACAGATTGGCGCCTACGTTTGCTCTCCCACCCGTGCCTCCCTCTCCTCCCACGCCTCCTGGGGATGACTTGTCTGGGGGTGAACCCATGCAGCTGGGGTTTGCTCGCCTGTCCGAGGGGGAGAGGGTACTCCGGAGACGCGAGGGTCGATGCATGTACTGTGGTCTCGGTGGGCATTTTCGGTTGGCATGTCCGAACCGTCCGGGAAACGCTCGTACCTGAGATCCTGTCGGGGGCAGATCTTGGGTGGAGTCTCCTCGTCCCCGGTTTCCCGTGTTGACAAACCACTGATCACTGTTGTCCTCTCCTGGGTCGGGGGCTCGGTGACGACCCAGGCGTTGGTGGACTCTGGTGCTGGTGGTTTGTTCATTGATAGTGTGTTCGCTGCCGCCAATTCCATTCCTCTGCAGGCTCGAGGTTCCCCACTGGCTCTTGAGGCGATAGACGGCAGACCCCTTCTATCGTCACACGTGACTCATGAGACCCTTCCAGTGGGGATAGCCATTGGTGCCGTTCACAGAGAGTCGGTCTGTCTCCAGGTTATTTCGTCTCCACACTACTCGGTGGTCTTGGGGTACCCCTGGCTCCAGAAGCATAATCCGACTTTCGATTGGAGATCGGCCGAGATCCTCTCGTGGTCACCGCAGTGTGGGGCTAGTTGCATCCATGGGTCTGTCAAGTTGCTGTGTACTTCCTCGGACTCTCTGTTGCCTCCTGAATACGAGGAGTACCGGGATGTATTCGATAAGGTGCGCGCGGTTGCCCTACCTCCGCACCGCCCATACGATTGTGCCATAGAGTTACAACCTGGTGCCGTTCCTCCTCGTGGCAAAGTCTATCCACTGTCGGTAGCGGAGAATGAGGCCATGGAGGAGTACGTGAGGGAGGCGCTTTCACGCGGACACATTCGCAAATCCTCGTCCCCGGCAGGGGCTGGATTTTTCTTTGTGAAAAAGAAGGGCGGTGAGTTGAGGCCTTGCATCGATTACAGGGGTCTCAATCGCATCACGATCAAGAACGCTTACCCGATACCCTTGATTTCCGAGCTGTTCGATCGCCTTAAAGGGGCCACGGTCTTTACCAAACTCGACCTGAGGGCGGCATATAACCTGGTAAGGATCAAGGCGGGCGATGAGTGGAAGACCGCGTTTAACACCAGGACCGGTCATTATGAATCCTTGGTTATGCCCTTTGGGTTGTGCAATGCGCCCGCAGTCTTTCAGGAATTCATCAACGATGTTTTCCGTGACCTGTTGCAGCAGTGTGTGGTGGTCTATTTGGATGACATCTTGGTATATTCTAAATCCATGGAGGCCCACATTCTGGATGTCAGACGAGTGTTGCAACGGTTACGAGAGAACAAGCTGTTCGGTAAGCTTGAGAAATGCGAATTTCACCGATCCCAGGTAACCTTCTTAGGTTACATCATTTCCGCTGAGGGGTTCTCCATGGATCCTGAGAAGGTTTCGGCTGTCTTACAGTGGCCCCAGCCCAGTGGTCTTCGTTCCCTGCAGCGCTTTTTGGACTTCGCCAATTATTATCGGAAGTTCATCAGGGACTTTTCCATGCTGGCCAAGCCTCTCACGGATCTGACCAGGAAGGGCAGTAATTCCCAGGTCTGGCCGCTCGAGGCCACCCGAGCTTTTGAGGCCCTAAGGTCCGCTTTTGTGTCGGCTCCGATTCTGTCGCATCCCAACCCTGGGTTGCCCTTTGTCCTCGAGGTGGACGCGTCTGAGACGGGAGTAGGCGCCCTTCTGTCTCAGCGTAGAACACCAGAGGGTCCTCTGCTTCCTTGTGGGTTTTACTCCCGGAAACTGTCTTCCGCGGAGTGCAACTATCAGATTGGTGACAGGGAGTTATTGGCCATCTTGCAGGCCCTTAAAGAATGGAGGCACTTGCTCGAGGGTTCGGTGGTTCCGGTTCTCATCCTGACGGACCATAAGAATCTGACCTACCTTTCTGAGGCCAAGAGATTGACACCACGTCAGGCCAGATGGGCTCTGTTCTTGTCACGTTTTAATTACGTGGTCTCCTACCTACCCGGTTCCAAGAACATCAGGGCGGATGCCCTATCACGGCAGTACTCCGAGCTGTCCAGGGAGGAGTCGATTCCGACTTCGGTCATACCTCCGAATCAGATCCTGGCCGCCATTCGCACCAGCCTGACCTCTCCCCTGGGTGAGCAGATTTTGGCGGCTCAATCTGGTGCTCCCTCTGGGAGACCCAACGGCAGATGTTTTGTGCCTGAGGAGTTGCGCACTCGGTTGTTGCGAACCTACCATAACTCCAAGACCGCGGGGCATCCTGGAAAGAATCAGCTGTCCTGGGCTGTTTTACGTCTGTTCTGGTGGCCTTCCCTACGTTCCGACATCGCCGCATATGTAGCGGCATGCTCCGTTTGTGCCCAGAGTAAGTCCCCTCGGCACCTTCTGTTGGGCCTTCTGCAACCCATAGCCACCGGGGAGCGCCCATGGTCACACCTGGGGATGGATTTCATTGTGGACCTCCCTGCATCCCGAGGCCATACGGTCATTCTCATGATTGTGGATCGGTTTTCCAAAATGTGCCACTGTGTTCCTCTCAAGAAGTTACCCTCTGCACAAGAGTTGGCCACGATTTTTGCCAGGGAGGTCTTCCGGTTGCACGGTTTGCCCAAGGAGATTGTGTCGGATCGGGGGAGTCAGTTTGTGTCCAGGTTCTGGCGCGCCTTTTGCTCCCAGTTGGGGATTCATCTCTCCTTCTCCTCGGCCTACCACCCTCAGTCCAATGGGGCCGCAGAACGATCCAATCAGGCCTTGGAGCAATTCCTTCGTTGCTATGTCTCCGATCACCAAGACAATTGGGTTGACCTTCTGCCTTGGGCTGAGTTTGCCAGGAACACGGCGGTGAACTCTTCCTCTAGGACGTCTCCCTTCATGGCCAATTATGGGTTCCAACCTGCCGTGTTACCGGAGGTATTCTCTCCCCAGGATATTCCGGCTGTGGAGGATCACCTTTCCGTCCTACGTGCTTCTTGGGTACAGATCCAGTAGTCCCTTGAGGTCTCTGCGCAGCGCCAGAGACTCCAGGCTGATCGCAGACGAGCGCCTGCTCCTTCCTACCAGGTCGGAGACCGTGTATGGTTGTCCACCCGCAACCTCAACCTTCGAGTGCCCACTCCCAAGCTGGCGCCTCGCTTTGTTGGTCCCTTCCGAGTGCTTCGCAGGGTAAACCCGGTAGCCTATGCCCTTGCGCTTCCTCCTGGCATGCGGATCTCTAACGTGTTTCATGTCTCCCTGTTGAAGCCACTGGTGTGTAATCGTTTCACTTCCTCGGTTCCTCGGCCTCGTCCGGTCCGAGTGGGCAATCATGAGGAGTATGAGGTGAGCAATGTCCTGGACTCACGCCTGGTCCGCGGTCGGGTGCAGTTTTTGGTCCATTGGCGTGGTTATGGTCCAGAGGAGCGTTCCTGGGTTCCCTCCGCAGATGTCCATGCTCCTGCCTTGCTCCGAGCCTTCCACACACGCTTCCCTCAGAAACCGTTTTTTGCTCCGCGGAGGAGGGGCCCTTGAGGGGGAGGTACTGTCATGGTCTTACCTTCTTGCTGTTCTCCTTCGTTTGACATGTGCTGGCGGCCATCTTGGTTTCTGGGTTTCTTGTAGCCTTCCACCCTGCGGCTCCTCCTTCCCACTGGGAGGAGCTGGATGCCTAGCTCATATATATAGGAGGTCTGTGGCTTCAGTTCCTTGCTTGGTCCTCCTGTGTTCACATGCTTCTAAGACTGCTGCTGCTTCTGGTTCCTGATCCTGGCTTCGTCTGACTACCCTGCTGGTTCCTGATCCTGGCTTCGTCTGACTACCCTGCTGGTTCCTGATCCTGGCTTCGTCTGACTACCCTTCTGGTTCCTGATCTCTGGCCTCTCAAAGACTCTGCTTCGGTTTCACCATTCGTTTGGACTTTTGCTTTACAGCTTTTATGTTCAATAAAGCCTTCTTATTTTCACTTATCTCTTGTTGTACGTCTGGTTCATGGTTCCGTGACACCAAACCCACACAGTCTATGGAGTGATGCGCTCCGCCCTTAGGGCAGTGTAACATGAAACCAGCCGACCTCATGTTGTGTCCAGGGCTGAGTGGAAGCTGTGGAGCGGAATCCTCAAAAGCAATACCACCTACACACACAGAGCCCAGGACTGCAGCAGTGAAATGGGAAGCACCAGCTACAGATCACCGCTGAGCGCGGTGCCTGGGACTATGGCAATAAGCGGGGAAACAGCAGCGTATAGAAGACGCTGTTACACCCTATAACATCTCTGATGATCTAGGGTTTTGTAAGGGCATGTTCATGCAGCAGATTTTTCACCTGATTTTCCAAAAGGAATCCATAGAAAACCATGTGTATTCCACCTTCTTTTGCTCCTCAGTGGGAATCTTTACACTATCATTCATATGACTGCAGATTTTTTTCCAAGTTGACTTCAAAACTACATAAAAAATGAAATGGACTTCTCCCCAGAACCAGCAGCAAATGTCCACACATGGATTGGCCCCCCTGTTTTCCTTTGACAAGGTGCAATATAATGTAATCCTTGTTATAACAGTGAATGTAGAACCACTGCACAAACCAACCTTTTAAACCCTATATAAGGATCTGGACTTCACTGCCAGGGACTCAACAGGCATCTGCCTCCTGAAGTAGTCACTGTGTAATTGGTCGCAATACCACCTAAATTGTAGTCAGGGACAGGCTGAGGTCAGGGAAGGTGGGGGTATAGGCAATCCAAAGAATAATCCAAGGCCAGGGCAAAGTGTCAGAATGGTAAAAAGGCACAGGTCATGGCAGATAGCAGAGAATAAGAGTCAGGAATCAGGTAGAACTTGATACAGTACATCAGCAGACAAATGGAACATCACACCATCTCAGGCACTTTTATATAGGGGAAAGTACCTTAAACACCCAGAAATGGCCACTGGCCAGCCATAGACTGGAGAAGAATTAGGGTGCATGTGCCGGACCTCTAAGAACCAGCAGATGTACCCGAAGAACCGCCCTATAGACAGGAACTACTGACGTAAGAACCCTTTACTTGTTACACTGATACAGTCGTGTTCAAAATAATAGCAGTCAGATATCACTAACCTGATCAATCACTGTTTTTGGTAGAAATTATATTTCTTCATGGCAAATAATTTAATAGCAGGTGTAGTAGAGTAATAGAAATCCAACAGACCCAACAGTCATGACATGCATGCTGCTGATTCTGTGTAATTGAATCACTAATTGAAAGGGGCATGTTCAAAATAATAGCAGTGTGGAGTTCAATGAGTGAGGTCATTCATTCTTTGAAAAACAGGTGGCAATTATTGCCCTTATTTAAGGAAGGAAGGCAGAAAATGTTGTACATGCGGGTTACAGTGCATTTCTCTCTAAAATTCAGACATTATTCAGAAGAACAGCGTACCTTGATTAAAAAGTTGATTGGAGGGGGGAAAAACATATAAAGAAGTGCAGAAAATGATAGGCTGCTCAGCTAAAATGATCGCAAATGCTTTAAAATGGCAACCAAAACCTGAAAGACGTGGAAAAAAACAAAAAACTACCATTTAAATGGATAGAAGAATAACCAAAATGGCAAGGACTCAGCCAACAATCAGCACATGCCTATGTGAAGCCAAGCTATCTGCAAGAAGCCCCCGCAAAGTCCCACTGTTGAAAATAAGACATGTGCTGAAGAGGTTACAATTTGCCAAAGAGCACATTGACTGGCCTAAAGAGACATTTTGGGGACTGATGAAAGTAAGATTTTTCTTTTTGGGTCTAGTGGCCGGAGACAGTTTGTCAAACGACCCCCAAACACTGAATTCAAGCCACAGAACACTGTGAAGACAGTGAAGCATGGTGGCGCAAACATCATGATATGGGGATGTTTCTCATACTAAGGTGTTGGGCCTATTTATCGCATACCAGGGATCATGGATCAGTTTGAATACATCAGAATTCTTAAAGAGGTAATGCTGCCTTATGCTGAAAAGGAAATGCCCTTGACATGGGTGTTCCAACAAGACAACGACCCCAAACACACCAGTAAAAGTGCAACATCTTGGTTCCAGACCAACAAGATTGACGTTATGGAGTGGTCAGCCCAATCCCCGGATCTTAATCCAATAGAAAACTTGAGGGGTGACATCAAAAATGCAGTTTCTGAGGCAAAACCAAGAAATAGAGAAGAACTGTGGAATGTAGTCCAATTATCCTGGGCTGGAATACCTGACTCCATGTTACACAGATGTCCAGCAATTCTCAGAAACAGTGGTTATACAACTAAATATTAGTTAAGTGATTCAAGGGAAAGCAAAATCTTCAAACATTTTTCAGTTTATATAGTGAATGTTTGAGTTTGTAAAGAAAAATACAAACACTGCTATTTTTTTGAACAGTCTAATATTCACTTTTCTTAAAAAATTTTTAGAGGAGCAACACTAATTTTATATATATTTCTTCATATAATGGATAGAGGGATTCGCTCATATATTTCTTCATGTTTTGATTTGGAATAGAATGTGAAGTGTTCCTAATGCATTTGTGTGTATGGAAATAAAAGCTATTAGAAGGATTTTGAGCTTTATTCACTTTTTTAAACACACTGCTATTATTTTGAACACAACTGTATATTTAAAAAAGCAGTACATTATTGAGCCAATCATTTACTGATTTTTGAAGAATTCTGGCAAAAAATTACAATGTTTTTTATACTCACTTTTTAATGCTTCTTAACATGAGACCGGCAGTTGAAACCTGATGACACTATACTTTGTACTGTGTCTGTGCATCATATCATATTATTTAGTTCATATTCAGAACACACGATTAGCGATGGACATCAGCAACAGCTCTCATTGCTTCTGTACCCGTTCAAATCTTTGCAATCAAATTCAGTTCTCAACACCTTGAGACGTAAAATTGAAGCCAATGCTCGGCTTAACACATAATCTTTTTTCTTAAGGAGGGGAAAAGTTTGAAACACTTCAGCAAGCAAAGGAAATATTAGTTAATGGCTTGAGATATTGCAGCTTTTAAATATTCAGCTTGGTGTAGTAGAAATGTATTGCAGCTAGCTTCTCCTGCTCCGATGTAACTACTGATTGCTCTAGCCTTTTGGCTCACCGGAATAAGTGAATAATTGGCCAAGATAGGAGGCGTTTATCAGGAAAAGTCCTAATCTGAGCAGAGACGTAAGGGTGATGGAAGAGTAATGGTTGGAAAACGTAGAAGATAAGGGGCCGAGGGTTGGATTTCCAGAACGTAGACACTTGTGATATGGAAAGAAAGTAGGTTTGTAACCAGTAGTGGAAGAGGGATGATATGGTGTATCTATTGCTAGTTGCAGGTTAACCACTTGAGAACTGAATGCTATTAAAGAAGATCACTGTGGGTGTTAAACATTGATCCAGGGAAATCTGTGATTGAAGATCAAGAAATACTTATTACGTATGTTACTTATTTGAATTTTGTATGTGTATTGAATATTATGGATGCAGTTTGCTTGCTCTAATACATATTACTTCTGTAGAGCTCTTCAAGAAGTGAAAGAAAACTCACATAAAAGTAAATATGTGAGATAATAGATTTTTTTTTAGGTGTCAGGAGGCAAGGTGATTGATTGGGAAAGTTTGAGAAGTAGGGACAGGTAACCTATAAATACCACGCAAAAAATAAGAGTAAATTCACTTCCCATCGATTAAAAGTATATAATGTTTATTCAAAAAAGACAAACCACAAAATAACAAATAATAATCATATAAATATCATAATAATAAGCATGTGGTGGAAGAATCCAATTAGAAGTACCACCTGACCTGAATTGGTGCACCTAATGGTAATAAATCTATGATGCGGTATTGGGCAGAGAGTGGGATATAGTGAAAACGCTATACATTTGATAAAGTATGACAGAGAGATACACCCTCTAAGAATATATATCAATGTACTCAAAAAGGATCACACTCTCTAATACTATAAACCAAGGCCAAATGATAATACAAAATCTGGAAAGATCACTGAAGTGAATGTAAATAATCATACCAGATGGTGACAGGAAAAGTGGACGCTGCCTCCTCGACGTACTTTTCACCGTTCTGCTTCCTCAGGAGGAGTGGTTTGAATGGGGCTGAAAGATCATTTTTTAAAGAGGGAAGTGTCCTATGGAGGGCCTGTCTTAGGGTCATGTGATGCGTGTGGCGAATAGTGACTCACTTCGGCGCATGACGAATCAGGATCAGCCGCATCAAGTCTGCTTCCGCCCTTCCCCTGAGTCGGACGCCGGCGAGGGCAGTCACGTGCCTTGGACGGCACGGACTGACGTCACCGGCGCACTATCTCTTTGGAGACCGAGGGAAGCTAGCAGGCCGCCTGACCATCATGCGCACTCGGCCATACTCGCTACGCTGGAAGAAGGTATTAGAGATAAAAGAGCGGCCGTAGGAAATACTAAGGGAATAAGAAGGAAGGGAAAGAAAAACAAGTGGAAGGATTTAGGCGACCTAATATTAGTGCATGGAGCACTCGCCCAAATTGTTGACTGTGCAAAAAGATGCTAAAGTGCTGGATACAGTATAAAGTGCAATATTGCATATGATCATCTATCAACAATTGATGATTTCAATAAAAAAACTAATATATTATAAAGTGCAATATAACGTGATTATTATCAGTGAATAAGAATTTTGATTATATTGCAAATGGTACAGACCAATATAATAAAGTGCTAAGTGCATATTGAATATTAATTCATAAATAATATAAATATTATAAAAAAGATATTCCATATTAATTAATATCAATAAACCATATATTGCAAAAAGTGCTGAATAAAGTGCTAATATAAGTGCAAATCAATAGTGAATATGTGCAAAACATCTACTTTCAATATTGTATAGTGGCTATAATAGTAGTATGGATGCATTTAGAATACCAACTCCATCCCTACGTAATTTAAACCCTTTACCTATACAGTTACTTAGCAATTTTATATTCCTAATACATCAGTGATGGGAAACTAATAGTTATTTTATTTTCACCCTTCTAAATGATCTGAAGACAGGGTGCAATTTAATTGTTTGTCAGATCCATAAGTCCATCCTTTATTAGAAAAAAAATTATTCCATTGGAACGTCATGGGATACTTCATACTTCTCTCTTTAACAAATGATCTGTAGAAAAAAAAAAAATAATAATAATAATAGTAGTAGGTACAGATAGGTGTCAAAAGTAACCATTTTTAGGTTACTAAATATTTAGTTCTACTCAATATTCATATTATTTGTTCTGTAGGCATCTGGAGATGACCTTAAAGCTTCTATGTACACATGCATGTGAGAAGAAACCCTACAGAAATGTGATAATGTAATTATGTCATGTAACTTCATGGATGTCACATCATAAGCTCATGAGTCATAAGCACTATGTCCTTGATTTAAAATAAACCAGTGA